>NC_050096.1:32254938-32571043 GCF_902167145.1 Zea mays
ACAAGAGCTGTTACAAGAAATACACTCGGGGGGCTTGCGGTCACCATGCAGCACCTCGGGCCCTCATGGGAAACGCTTTCCGACAAGGTTTCTACTGGCCGACCGCGGTGGCCGACGCCACTAGAATTGTGCGCTCCTGCCGAGGGTGTCAATTCTACGCGAGACAGACGCACCTGCCCGCTCAGGCCCTACAGACAATACCCATCACTTGGTCGTTTGCCATGTGGGGTCTGGACCTCGTTGGTCCCTTGCAGAAGGCACCCGAGGGCTTCACGCACCTGCTGGTCGCCATCGACAAATTCTCCAAGTGGATCGAAGTCCGACCCTTAACCAGCATCGGGTCCGAGCAGGCGGTGGCGTTCTTTACTAATATCATCCATCGCTTTGGGGTCCCAAACTCCATCATCACTGACAATGGCACGCAATTCACTGGGAAAAAGTTCCTGGACTTTTGCGAAGGCCACCACATCCGTGTGGACTGGGCCGCCGTAGCTCACCCAATGACAAATGGGCAGGTGGAGCGCGCCAATGGCATGATTTTGTAGGGACTAAAACCGAGGATCTACAATGACCTCAACAAGTTTGGCAAGCGATGGATAAAAGAACTACCTTCGGTGGTTTGGAGTCTGAGGACGACGCCGAGCCGGGCCACAGGCTTCTCGCTGTTTTTCCTAGTCTATGGGGCCGAGGCCATCTTACCCACGGACTTGGAATACGGTTCCCCGAGGACAAAGGCATACAACGACCAAAACAACCAAACCAGCCGAGAAGATTCATTGAACCAGCTGGATGAGGCTCGGGACGTAGCCTTACTACACTCGACATGGTACCAGCAGTCTCTGCGACGCTACCACGCCCGAAGGGTTCGGTCCCAAGGCTTCCAAGTGGGAACTTGGTACTTCGGCTGCGACAAGACGCCCGAGGGCGCCACAAGCTTACCCCTCCCTAGGAAGGGCCATTCATCATCACCAAGATTTTGACGCCCGGGACATACAAGCTGGCCAACGATCGAGGCGAAGTCTACAGCAACGCTTGGAACATCCAACAGCTACGTCGCTTCTACCCTTAAAATGTTTCAAGTCGTTCATGTATCTCGCTTTCTTTACGTGTATAAATAAAGTCTAACCGTCAAGGGAGGATCGGCCTTGCCTCAGCAAAAACCGAACCTCCCTTGGGGGCTAGAAGGGGGGAACCCCCTCTGCGTCAAAATTTTCCTCGGAAACGTTTTCCGCCAAAACGACTTTCATGCTTTTCGACTATATCGATAACGGAATCCTAAAAACGACGAGAGGAACCTTAAACGGCAAGGCCGACCGAGCCGAGGGACTCCTACGCCTCTGAGAGCACCTAGAGGGGGGGGGTAAATAGGTGATCCTGTAAAACTTGAAACTTAATGCCACAAAACTTGATTAGGAGTTAGCACAACAAAGCCAAGTGGCTAGAGAAGAATCCTTGCAAGACACGATAACCACAAGAAGATCAATCACAGATAGACACAGTGGTTTATCCCGTGGTTCGGCCAAGTTGAACACTTGCCTACTCCACGTTGTGGCGTCCCAACGGACGAGGGTTGCAATCAACCCCTCTCAAGCGGTCCAAAGACCCACTTGAATACCACGGTGTTTTGCTTTGTTTACTATATCCCGCTTGCGAGGAATCTCCACAACTTGGAGCCTCTCGCCCTTACACTTTGATGTTCACAAAGAAGCACGGAGTAAGGGAGGGATGAGCAACGCACACAAGACACAAAATCAGAGTGACAATACGCACACAAGTCACAACACGAGCTCTCAACACAACTCGAAGAGTTCTCTACTCAAATGGAGCTCTAGTTGCTATCACAAAGAATCGAATGCGCGGAATTGAAGTCTTGGTGCTTAGGAATGCTTAGAGAATGCTTGGTGTTCTCCTCCATGCGCCTAGGGGGTCCCTTTTATAGCCCCAAGGCAGCTAGGAGCCGTTGAGAGCATTCCAGGAAGGCAATTCTTGCCTTCTGTCGCCTGACGCACCGGACAGTCCGGTGCACCACCGGACACTGTTCGGTGCGGATTTCTTTCCTTCTTTGGCGAAGCCGACCGTTGGCGGTTCAGAGCCGTTGGCGCACCAGACACTGTCCGGTGCACACCGGACAGTCCGGTGCCCCCTTCTGACCATTGGCTCTGCCACGCGTCGCGTGCGGATTACGCGGCCGACCGTTGGCCCGACCGACTGTTGGCTCACCAGACAGTCCGGTGCACCACCAGACAGTCCGGTGATTTATAGCCGTACGCCGCCGTTGAAGTCCCGAGAGCAGCCAGTTCGCCAGAGTCAGCCTGGCGCACCGGGCACTGTCCGGTGCACCACCGGACAGTCCGGTGTACCCAGACTGAGCAGACTTTTGGCTGCTTCGAGCCAAGCTTTTCCAATTGAATTTTCTCTGATTCTAGAACTTAGACAAATATGTTAGTACACAAAAACCAATGTACTAAGTCTAGAATCATACCTTTAATCTTGATTTGCACTTCTTGAGTCCTTGGCACAATTTAACACTTAGGCACTTGTGTTGGACACTTAATCACCAAAATACTTAGAAATGGCCCAAGGGCACATTTCCCTTTCAATCTCCCCCTTTTTGGTGATTTATGCCAACACAATAAAAAGCAACTAAAAGAAGTGCAACATCAATGCAAATGAAAACACAAATGTGTTTTGATTCAAATTTGGCATATTTGGATCATTCTTTGCCACCACTTGGTTTGTTTTTGCAAATCAACCTCAATTTCCTATCTCTAAGTCAAACACACTTGTTGATACATAAAGAGAGTTGTTCAAAGAGAAATTGATCAAATATTTCAAAAACTCCCCCTTTTTCCCATAATCAACCATTCTCCCCACAATAGGCCAACTTTTGACAAAAGAGACAATAAGAGATTTTTTTGACAAATCAAAAGCTCTATTCTACTATTTTCAAAATTCTCAAGTGGTAGCTGAACCATTTGTTGCTTTGGCCTTATTTTCTCCCCCTTTGGCATCAAGCACCAAAACGGGATCAATCTTGGCCCTTAAACCCCATTGCCTCACCAAAATCTTCAATTAAGAGTAAAAAGGCAATAGGAGCATGAAGATGAACTTGGAGTTAGTTACTCTGTCATCGGAGTGCAGTGGAAGTCTTTCATGGTCCAAGTCCACATTTTCCCTTTCAAACCTCCTTTGAGACTAAATTAAGCAAACTCAAGCACACAGTTAGTCTCAAAGGGTCAAGTTGTAGCACATCTCCCCCTAAATATGTGCATCACTTGCAAATGGACTTGTGAGGTCCGGGGAGTGCTTGTACAACTTGAGCACCATAAATAAACAACAAATACATTAAGGAACATGATCAAGGCATAAAACATATGTATGCTATAAATCAATCCAGGTTCCGTGAATCTAAGACATTTAGCTCACTACGCAGTTTGCAAAAGGTCGACTCATCTAGAGGCTTGGTAAAGATATCGGCTAGCTGGTTCTCGGTGATAACATGAAACACTTCGATATCTCCCTTTTGCTGGTGGTCTCTCAAAAAGTGATGCCAGATGTCAATGTGCTTTGTGTGGCTGTGTTCAGCAGGATTATCCGCCATGCGGATAGCACTCTCATTATCACATAGGAGTGGGACTTTGCTCAGATTGTAGCCAAAGTCCCGGAGGGTTTGCCTCATCCAAAGTAGTTGCGCGCAACACTGTCCTGCGGCAACATACTCGGCCTCAGCGGTGGATAGGGCAACAGAAGTTTGTTTCTTAGAACTCCACGACACCAGGGACCTTCCTAAGAATTGGCACGTCCCCGATGTACTCTTCCTATCGACCTTACATCCAGCATAGTCGGAGTCTGAATATCCAATTAAGTCAAAGGTAGACCTCTTTGGATACCAGATCCCGAAGCAAGGCGTAGCGACTAAATATCTAAGAATTCGCTTCACGGCCACTAAGTGACACTCCCTTGGATCTGATTGAAATCTAGCACACATGCATACGCTAAGCATAATATCCGGTCTACTAGCACATAAATACAGTAAGGACCCTATCATAGACCGGTATGCCTTTTGATCAACGGACTTACCTCCTTTGTTGAGGTCGGTGTGTCCGTCGGTTCCCATTGGAGTCTTTGCGGGCTTGGCGTCCTTCATCCCAAACCGCTTGATCAAGTCTTGCGTGTACTTTGTTTGGGAGATGAAGGTTCCATCCTTGAGTTGCTTCACTTGTAACCCAAGGAAATAGCTTAACTCGCCCATCATCGACATCTCAAACTTTTGAGTCATCACCCTGCTAAACTCTTCACAAGACTTTTGGTTAGTAGAACCAAATATTATGTCATCGACATAAATTTGGCACACAAAAGATCACCATCACAAGTCTTAGTAAAAAGAGTTGGATCGGCTTTCCCAACCTTGAAAGCATTAGCAATTAAAAAGTCTCTAAGGCATTCATACCATGCTCTTGGGGCTTGCTTAAGTCCATAGAGCGCCTTAGAGAGCTTACACACGTGGTCGGGGTACCGTTCATCCTTGAAGCCAGGGGGTTGCTCTACGTACACCTCCTCCTTGATTGGCCCATTGAGGAAAGCGCTCTTCACGTCCATTTGGAACAACCTGAAAGAATGGTGAGTAGCATAGGCTAACAATATGCGAATTGACTCTAGCCTAGCCACAGGAGCAAAAGTCTCCTTAAAGTCCAAACCTACGACTTGGGCATAACCTTTTGCCACAAGTCGTGCCTTGTTCCTTGTCACCACCCCGTGCTCGTCTTGTTTGTTGCGGAACACCCACTTGGTTCCCACAACGTTTTGCTTGGGACGAGGCACCAGTGTCCAAACTTCATTTCTCTTGAAGTTGTTGAGCTCCTCTTGCATGGCCAACACCCAGTCCGGATCTAGCAAGGCCTCTTCTACCCTGAAAGGCTCAATAGAAGAGACAAAGGAGTAATGCTCAAAAATTGACCAATCTAGAACGAGTAGTTACTCCCTTGCTTATGTCACCCAACATTTGGTCGACGGGATGATTCCTTTGAATCGTCGCTCGAACTTGGGTTGGAGGTGCCGGTTGCGCTTCTTCCTCTATCACATGAACATCTTGTGCTCCCCTTGATCACACGCCTCTTCTTGATGAACCTGTTCATCGTCTTGAGTTGGGGGATGCACCATTGTTGAGGAAGAAGGTTGATCTTGCTCCTTTTGTTCCTGTGGTCGTACATCACCAATCGCCATGGTACGTATTGCGGTCGTCAGAACATCTTCTTCATCTACATCATCAAGATCAACAACTTGCTCTCTTGGAGCCATTAGTCTCATCAAATACAACGTCGCTAGAGACTTCAACCAAACCCGATGATTTGTTGAAGACCCTATACGCCTTTGTATTTGAGTCATAACCTAACAAAAACCCTTCTACGGCTTTGGGAGCAAACTTAGAATTTCTACCTTTCTTCACTAGAATGTAGCATTTACTTCCAAATACACGAAAGTACGATACATTGGGTTTGTTACCGGTTAGAAGCTCATACGAAGTCTTCTTGAGGAGGCGATGAAGGTAGACTCGGTTTATGGCATGGCAAGCCGTGCTCACGGCTTCCGTCCAAAACCGTTCGGGTGTCTTGAATTCACCAAGCATCGTCCTCGCCATGTCTAGTAGCGTCCTGTTCTTCCTCTCTACCACGCCATTTTGCTGTGGTGTGTAGGGAGCGGAGAACTCGTGCTTGATTCCTTCCTCCTCAAGGTACTCCTCCACTTGAAGGTTCTTGAACTCGGACCCATTGTTGCCTTCTGTCGCCTGGCGCACCGGACAGTCCGGTGCACCACCGGACACTGTCCGATGCGGAGTTCTTTCCTTCTTTGGCGAAGCCGACCGTTGGCGGTTCAGAGCCGTTGGCGCACCGGACACTGTCCGGTGCCCCTTCTGACCGTTGGCTCTGCCACGCGTCGCGCGCGGATTACGCGGCCGACCGTTGGCCCGGTCGACTGTTGGCTCACCGGACAGTCCGGTGCACCACCGGACAGTCCGGTGCACCACCGGACAGTCCGGTGATTTATAGCCGTATGCCGTCGTTGAAGTCCCGAGAGCAGCCAGTTCGCTAGAGTCAGCCTGGCGCACCGGACACTGTCCGGTGCACCACCGGACACTGTCCGGTGCACCCAGACTGAGCAGGCTTTTGGCTGCTTCGAGCCAAGCTTTTCCAATTGAATTTTCTCTGATTCTAGCACTTAGACAAATATGTTAGTACACAAAAACCAATGTACTAAGTCTAGAATCATACCTTTAATCTTGATTTGCACTTCTTGAGTCCTTGGCACAATTTAACACTTAGGCACTTGTGTTGGACACTTAATCACCAAAATACTTAGAAATGCCCCAAGGGCACATTTCCCTTTCAGCCTCTAGGATACGGATACCTCACTCATCACCTTTCGCGAAAAGTAACTCACGCTCGGATAAGTGATTCTGCTACCGACGAACAAGTCCTAATGCACGAAACAAGAGGAAAGAAAACGCAGCTTTATACTCTGACGCTAAAATGTTTAAGCCTCAGCGGCCGCAAGAAACATACGCATACTTAAAATAAACTGTTCCTACAGGCTCAGGCATCGGCAGGGGGAGGAGCAGCACCCTCGGCGTCGTTTCCACCCTCGGTAGAATCTGGCCCGGCCTCGGACGACGACACAGGCGGAAGGATCTCCACCTCAAAGGAGGAAGCCAGCGCCGCGCTTGGGCCCTCGACAGCCGCGTCAAGCCTTTGGACCTCGGCTAAGGCAGCCTCCTCTTCATCGGGTAAGCAGTACCCCTCGCTGACCCACTCCAGATCCACGTCGTAGTGGGAAGCGAGGACAGCGAAGGCCTGCCTAACGCCGTGGTGCAGCGCCCCGCGGAGTCTGCTGCACACATGGCCACCCAAGGCCCGCAGGTGAATCTGGGGGGAGCTACCCGAGGGGACGTCGTCGAGGCCAAAGGCCCGACAAAAGGCCGAGATAGCCTCGGACATGGCCATGCGCTCGGCCTCCTTCTGCTCAGCCGCCTGGGCAAGCGCCTTGCAATTCTTGACGGACTCGTTAAGAGCCGTCTCTAACCCTGCAGACATCCGGACAATGTTCTTCAAACGAGGAGAAGAATGAAGACAAAAACGAAGTCACAAAGCGGGCAAAACATACCGTCGGCCCGGGCACGCTGCTGTAAGGCCATAGCTTGGGCGTGCCTTTCGACTGCGTCGATAACGGAATCCTAAAGACGAGCGAGAGAGACCTTGAACGGCAAGGCCGACCGAGCCAAGGGACTCGTACGCCTCCGGGATACGTATACCTCACTCATCACCTTCCGCGAAAGGTAGCTCACGCTCGGATAAGTGATTCTGCTACCGACGAACAAGTCATGATGCTTGAAATTAGAGGAAAGAAGCATGGCTTTATACCCAAATGTTCAGGCCTCAGCAGCCACAAAGAACAAGCACACATACTTAGGGTAACTATGGTATCTAGACTTAGACGTCGGCAGCGCCCTCGGCGGTTTTCCCGACCTACGACAGATGTCTTAGTACTTGAAGCAGTTACATTTTGCTCTCAGGCAAATACCATTACAAACGGGACTCCAGCTCCATTCCCGCAAGAATGAACTACCTCCACACTAGAGGGGCTGCGAGATAACAAACTCCAAGCGGCTCGCCGGCGACCACTGCACCAGCAGCGACAATGACCTCCGCCTCGGGCGGCTAGACAGCAGCAACGATTGCCTCGGGGCAAACGCTACTGCGAAAAGGCCCTCGCTCACGTCCCCTTACGAGGGACGAGAACCAACCATTAAAGCTAAAGAGCCGGAGGTCCAGAGCGCAGGTGGCATTGACGGTCTCGTCGGTGGAGGCAACCGCTTCTGCAGGGGGAAGCCTCACCTATGGCGACCACCACCTCAGTACCAACGACAGCGGCCACCTGCGTGCCAACGCCACACCGGCGAATGGCGGTCGCCCCAGAGCGCATCGGCAGGTCCTCACTCCCGTCCTCGCCACAGGAGCGAGGACGAGACTGACCCAGAACACGAACACCGCCCTCGTGGCGTACGACGTGTTGTGCGACCCCCCAGTGCGGCCGACGGCGCGGGAAGGGCCATGGACGTGGCTGGCCTGCGCACGGTGCGATCATCGCTCGTGCAGTGGACGAACAACCACACCCCGACCGGGCAGCAGGTGGCAGCTCGCCTCCCCCGTAAGGCTGGTGGACGCCCTTCTCCCCCGAATGCTGAAGGAAGAAGCGGGTCGCCAACCCATGCGGAAGGCAGGGCCCCAACTCGGCTCGCCCTCCTCCCCAGCACGAATGATGAACATCCTTGAAGCTGAGGGCAAGGGAGAGGCCACGGCCCGGCTCGCTCTTTGTCACACCCGGGTTTTAGGGGTCCAAAGCCCGGGCGCGAACATAATCACCAGGTGTGCTGGGACCAAGTCTCACACATATGATGAATCATGGCACAGGATCGAATGTCACATCTTTACTATATAATAGGAGTTCTATACAAAATAAATAATTACATTATAAGGAGACAACGGTCCAGCAACCCAAAGTTGACTGGGAGACGACGGCCTAGATCTCTCACGAACACATCACAACATCCTCCAAGCGCCTCATCCTGTGGTACCTGTTCTTGACCTGTGGGGGGTGTGAGACAGCAAGAGTGAGCTCACATACGTTCATCGCTCAACAAGTTGTGGGGAATAATGTGCATGAACTCGCCAAAGGTGGGAGCTCACGTGAAGTGTAAGGCTTACCAAAGAGGATGGTTAGAGCTGAGCATTGCTTTTAAAGTTGGTCAAAATTTTATAAGTAGTTACTAAGTATAAGTAAATACCAACCCAATTAAATAGAAGAACAAAAGTAACAACCTCACTTGCGATGCAATGCATATGACAAATTGAATTTAGTTTCATAAATTAATCATGTGAGGGTCCGAGCTGCTCATGACCGTGAGCACGGCTGATATACCAGTTTTACACTCTGCAGAGGTTGCGCATCTTTACCCACAAGTCATGTTACCCATCTGCCAAGGGATCACGACTTCCCATACACCTCTACCGAGGAGGCGAGGCAGGGTAACACTACGAGGCCTTTACAAAGTTCCACTAGCTTCAGAAAACCCGCTACAGTTTATAGGAAGCTCCAATGCAGGGACCCCTCGCATGACCGCCATCGCAGCAAAATCATCCCAAGGACCTCCTACACTGACCACTCCCCTACTGCCCTTGCCCCTTTCGGGTAAGGTAGTCTTCCACTAGCTTTCCTAATTAATCAGCCAAGGGCGTCCCATTAAACCCTTGTGGTAGCACTGTTTTCCCGGGTGGTCGCTCCATGTTCCAATTAACATAATGATCTTACCATGAACAGTAAATAACAACTGATAATAAAAGTGTAATCATGAATAATGTATCTCCATACCCAAAACCACATATAGCACTAGCAAGTACTACCCAAAAATATTGAGTGGTAAAACAAGGTATAAAGATAGACAAACTGGGGTAACCTATTAGGTCCCATTAAAATTAACCTATGCAGATCATTATGATTAATTAGAACATGAGTGGGTAAAAGAAGTGATCAAGGGCACAACTTGCCTGGGACTTGAGATTCCAGGTACCAATTTGCTCTTCTGATAACACGTATCCTCACTGCTAAACGTAGCAATACAGACAAACATGGTGTAGGCAAAATCAACATCACACCAAACATGTACATAATAATATTCTACACATTAAAATAATATTCTAGGAACAGGAATCATTAATTTTGGAGTTATAGATTTTAAGTTATGAATTTCTGAAGGTTTTATGTGTTTTGCACAAGATTAAATAGGATATAAATTTTATTGTGATATTTATGTCAAAACAGTGGTACAAAATGATAACTAATAATATTACAAAATTATAGGAATTGGAATGGATTAATTTGGACTTCATATAAAGTTACTATGGATTATACAAGTTTTACAATTATTTTTATACTCAAAATCAATTTCTAAGTCTCTTTTTCCTATTTTCTTTAATTCCTGGACTGGGCGCACTAATACAGAGAAGGTCGGGGTTTAACTCACAAAATAACCCAGACACAGGCTACCCCCGTGGGGACGGCGGTTTGATTCACAGATGGCCAGCCCGAAGGGGTACGTTCTATTCTGAGCTGCCCGATCAAAATCTGAGGGTCCAGATCAGATCGCGCGAAGGGTTATGAAGTCGTCTAATCGCGGTCGATCATCTTAGAACGAACGGCTAGGACACTACAATGCGAAGGGTATCTGCGACCCGATCATAGCCATCCGTCACCAATCCCACGACCAGCCGACGCTCCATCTAATCTCTATCTCATTGTCACGATCCAACGGCTGACAACTCACCCAATCCTTTCTTCTACCCCCGACACGCCCAGGCGGCGGCGCATAAGCGCCCGCGGCGAAGTTCGCCGGAGCGCGACGATCAAATCCCCAGGTGCCCGACTACCCTTGTAACTAGGTGTAGCAGAGAGAGGAAGCAACAGGGAACACGACAGAGGGGTGTATTACCTGCAATGAACCGCGCGGGCCCCCTGGCCATGGCATCCTGCGGCCAACGGTGAACGGACCGTTCCAGCGAGCAATTGCGGTGCTCCCTGTGGAGATTCGTCACCGGAGCGGTCACCATTAGAGTCACAGGAACCAAGCGAACCCACTGCTCCCACCTTTCGAAGCAGCGCGCGGCAACCCGCGAGTGCCACCGACGGCGGCGCCCTTCCCTTCAACGGCAATGGTGGATGCCCCTCGCCGGCGAAGAACCCGACGGAACCTGGCACCAGGCGTAGGGCGTCGGCGTCGGTCGTCTTCGTCGCCACGAGAGAAAGAGGGATGAACGCTTGAACGGGAGAAGAATCCCAAGATATAGGAACAGCAATTCTTCCTCCTTCGGTCTCTCTGTCTCATGGCAGCGGATATCTCCCTGGCGCACGTGAAGACCCGAACGCCCTATGCATCTGGGTGCGGTAGTATGAAGGCATAATTATATGTAGGTTGGAATCGAACTCCGATGGGATTAGCTAGGCCGCGATGCTCGGATTTTTGTTGCGCGCGCGCGATTCCGCGGATCTCGTTGCCAGCAGCGAGTCCGAGCGCGAGGTAGGAGGTGACCCGGGAAAGTCGGTCAGCGGGACCCGCGCGCCAGCCAGTAAGAGCACCGTTTGATTCTGTGGCGCACTGGATGAGAGGCTGACGACATGGGGCCCACGCGTAAGAGGCTGCGAGAGTGGTATGGCTTCCTGGGCCGCGCGGGGTGAACTGCGTAGGCCGCACGGTGGGATTGAAGATGGGCCGAGAGTAGAGGATCGAGCCCAGCCACCGTTTTTCTTTTTCTGATTTTCTTTTTCCTCTTATTTTCAATTCTCAATTTGAATTTCAAATATGATTGTGAATTTTGTACTCAAGTTAAAGGTAGAATTTAATCGTACCAGTATGGATTTCATTTTGTATTGTGTAGTATTTTTCTCTTCCCTTTATATATCATTTCCATTTGCTAAAGTGTAAATTAGGATAAATCCCAATTTGGACATTACCATTTATTAATATTAAATGCACAACCAAATAAACTCCATCATGATGCATGGATTATTTATGTTTTATTAGAGAATTATTTACTTTTAAATATGTTTTCTTAAAAATTCCCATGAGTAGAAGGCAATGCACATAAAGATCTATCCTTCTTTTATATTCCAAAAGTTGGGTATTACACTCTTCCCCACCACGAGGCCTACGGTCATCATCCTGGGTGACCGTCGGCTGGGGACTGCAACCGGGCTGCATGATGAAAATCCTTGAAGCCGAGCGATGACTGAAGAGCGCCAACCCCCACGAAGTCGCGCTCCTCCAACGGCAGCAAGAAGAAGGCAACACAGGTGCACCCCATCTGGGGGCTCGGAAGGTGGGAAGACGCGATGAAAGCGAGGAGTGCGAAGGCATGGCTACTACCCGGGGGATCGGTCCCTTTTTAAAGGCGGATCTCCCCACTTGCGCCCCAAAGCGTCACGGGCGAAGTCTCCCCCGACGTGCTCCAGAGTTTCCACCATACGACACGGGGGCTAGGTCTCGCATGTCATACAAACTGACCCGAAACGCGAGGAGGGCGAACCGCCACACACGAAGCATGCAACTACCCCGCAGGTAAACACTCTCTCATCCTCGTCGAAGCCAGCGGTCGAAAGGGCGGGCCGCCTGAAAGGGAAATGTGCCCTTGGGCCATTTCTAAGTATTTTGGTGATTAAGTGTCCAACACAAGTGCCTAAGTGTTAAATTGTGCCAAGGACTCAAGAAGTGCAAATCAAGATTAAAGGTATGTTTCTAGATTTAATACATTGTTTTGAAGACTAATATATTGTGTCTAAGTGCTAGAAACATGAGAAACAATTATGGAGAAGTTGGCTGTGTACAGCCAAAAGGCTGCTCGGTCTGGGTGCACCGGACAGTGTCCGGTGCGCCAGGCTGGCGTCTGTCAACTGGCTGCTCTCGGGACTTCGACGGCGGTGTACGGCTATAAATCACCGGACTGTCCGGTGAGCCAACAGTCGGCCGGGCCAACGGTCGGCCGCGTAATCCGCGCGCGACGCGTGGCAGAGCCAACGGTCAGAAGGGGGCAACGAACAGTGTCCGGTGCGCCAACGGCTCCGAATCTCCAACGGTCGGCTTCGCTAAAGAAGGAAAGAAATCCGCACCGGACAGTGTCCGGTGGTGCACCGGACTGTCCGGTGCGCCAGGCGACAGAAGGCAAGAATTGCCTTCCTGGAATGCTCTCAACGGCTCCTAGCTGCCTTGGGGCTATAAAAGGGACCCCTAGGCGCATGGAGGAGTACACCAAGCATTCTCTAAGCATTCCTAAGCACCAAGACTCCAATTCCACGCATTCGATTCTTTATGATAGCAACTAGAGCTCCATTTGAGTAGAGAACTCTTTGTGTTGTGTTGTGAGCTCGAGTTGTGACTTGTGTGCGTGGTTGTGCTCTGATTTTGTGTCTTGTGTGCGTTGCTCATCCCAGCCTTACTTCCGTGCTTCTTTGTGAACATCAAATTGTAAGGGCGAGAGGCTCCAAGTTGTGGAGATTCCTCGCAAGCGGGATATAGTAAAGCAAAGCAAAACACCGTGGTATTCAAGTGGGTCTTTGGACCGCTTGAGAGGGGTTGATTGCAACCCTCGTCCGTTGGGACGCCACAACGTGGAGTAGGCAAGTGTTGAACTTGGCCGAACCACGGGATAAACCACTGTGTCTATCTGTGTTGATCTTCTTGTGGTTATCGTGTCTTGCTAGAACTCCTCTCTAGCCACTTGGCTTTACTGTGCTAACTCCTAATCAAGTTTTTTGGCATTAAGTTTCAAGTTTTATAGGATCACCTATTCACCCCCCCCCCCCTCTAGGTGCTCTCACCGTCACGCAAGAAGCTTACAACCGCACCACGGTTGTGCACCCTTTCAGCTTCGTCGCATCCGGCGGTCCAGCATGGAGGTTCGGGCCCACATGTCATGTAACCGGCGCACCGGTTACTACGTGCAAGGAAACTGCACTGCCACTTGCGCCAATGTTGTGTCTTCTCGACTGCAGAACCAGTGCAGCGACTCGAGGCAGCCCCGCGCATGACCCAACAGTGCCAATTAAGTGCGACGGTCACGGGTCAGTCAACCGCGGGAATAGGCACGATAGTTGATATGACCAAAGATGGGCCGACAGTAATTACAGCAACAGACGTGCAGAAGCAGCGGTCCAATCACCTACAGGCTCGCATCCTCTCCTGAAGCGGTAGGGGAGCCCTCTCCCACAGCATAAATACGACGCACCTGTGATTCCGTTCCTCGAACGACTCGCGCACGCGCAACAGATGCCCCGCGAATCGCCCGTCCCGTCGCATTAACTCCCTGGCAGGGCACGCGACACCTCTGGCAGGAGAAGCGGGCGCCGTTTCGTCTCCGTCATGATAACCGCCTCAAAAAAGGTGCGCCACATTGCTTAAATTTATATCCATTTTCCTTTTTTTTCTCTTTCTCTCTTGCCACAGGGATCGAGAAAAGGGGGATATTTCGGAAGGATCCTTCTCAGCGAAGGAAGCGGGCCCCGAGCCCTCCTACTGATCAGGGGTTCGAAGGTTGCGCCCTGTGGGGTTTGGCAACCGCCCCAGAGCACTCGGGCTCCGAGCCCTTTACTGATCAGGGGTTCGAAGGCTGGCCCCTCGGAAGGGTTCGACAGCCGCCCCAGAGCACGCAGAGTCAGGGATGACCCTGGGTACGTCTGTTACATGGCCGAGGCTCGGGCTACGCTCCCGAGGTACCCTAGGACATTTCCAAGATCAGCGGGAACGATTTGTAATGGAATCCCACCAGAGGGAGGCACCAAGCCCTCGGACCCTATCAAATGGGTCCGGGTCCTGCAAATCACCTGCAGGTACTTTTGGAGCGCGCCTCTGGGCCACTAGCCGACCCTTAGCGAACAGGGCTCGGGCGTCCACTCGGATCACCCGATAGCAACTCATTGGAAACACCATGTTCGGTGCCCTCCGAGGGTAACATGGCGCTTTTCCCCCCCTTCCTCCTTGAGGAAAGGCGACGAAGGGGCGTACAAATAAAAAGTCGAGACAGTCCTCGATCGTCCTCTTGCTCCATGCAGAGGCTCGGAGGCTGCTCTCGCACTAGGCTACGACCAAATTATTGACCACGTCGACAAACCAGCTTAAAAACTCGGAGCCTGACCGTGCACCCGGGCTGCGGCCAGGCCGCATGAGGGAACAACAAGGCCGACCGAGGCATCACAAAAAGAATTAAGACCTCAGAGGAGTCAAACCACTCCTCCGAGGCATCGTGGGCTACAACCGATGGGTGCGCTCGCGCGCACCCTTCGGAACAAAATATGACCGAGAAGGGCTGGTCCCCTTGCAAAAAATCCGACAGAACCTCCAAGCGAGTACTTACACTCCCTTCGAGGCTCGGGGGCTACTGTCGGGTACCATAATTAGGGGTACCCCCAATGCTCCTTAACCTGGCCGGAAAACATCCTCAAAACAAACCATAAAGACCGGAAAGCGTGGTTCAAAGTTGAAGCCTCAGGGACGCGATCTCGTCTCGCCCGAGCCCGGCCTCGGGCAAGCACAGTAGTCCCGGACGAATTCACGCCTCGCCCGAGGGCCTCCTCAGGTAGTGGGCGCACCCTCGGCTCGCCCGAAGCCAAGCTCGGGCAGACTTTGTCGTGCAGCGACCTCGGTCAAATCGCCTTACCAACCGATCGTATCGCATGCGCATTTAATGCGGGGATCGCCTGACACCTTATCCTGACACGCGTTCCTCAGTCGGCAAGGTCGAAGTGACCGCAGTCACTTTGCCCCTTTACTGATTGTTCTGACAGGAAAATAGCACTATTCACCCCGTTCTGGCTACTGTGCCAACCACCAGGGTAAGACTAACAACAGTAAGTCACGGCATTTCCTGAGTTCAGCCTCGGGCGCAGCAGGGAACTCCGCCTCGCCCGACCCGAGGGCTCGGCCTCAGCCTCGGCCTCGGAGGAGGTCTCCGCCTCGCCCGACCTCAGGCCTCAGCCTCGACTCGGGAGAAGGTCTCCGCCTCGCCCGACCTCGGGCCTCGGCCTCGGCCTCAGCCTCGGCCTCGGGAGGAGTCACAACCTCGCCCGACCTCAGCCTTGGCCTCAGGAGAAGTCTCCGCCTCGCCCGACCCCGGCCTCGGACCGACTACGCCACGGGGGATACATCATTACCCTACCCCTAGCTAGCTGCCTCAGGCTACGAAGGAACAAGACCGGTGTCCCATCTAGATCACTCCGGTAACAGGTAATGATGGTTCCCCGCGTGCGTCCATGACGTCGGCTGTTCTCAACTCTCTACGAAAGCATAGAAACGTCAGCAGGACCCCTGCCGCACCGCTAGCTGCGCTTCTACAGGGCTCAAGTACTTCTCCGCCGGCCACGTTAGCACATAGCTACACCCCTATTGTACAGCTGGACCATCTCCTTGTATCTATAAAAGGGGATGTCCAGGGCCTTCCTAAAGGAGGCAGGCAGAGTGGGAGAAACGCAGAGGAGGCTAACACATCCAGCTCACCTCAGGGTCGAACCCTCTCCATCTCTCTCTCGCGACGCTTGTAACCCCTACTACGAGCACCCCGATGCAAGATAATATAAGCCTCATCCTCCCTCTTGTATTCCATCTTGCATCAACCCATCTGGGCAGGGACACGCAGCGACAAATTCACTGGTCGGTTGAGGGTCCTCGCGGGTCCAAAACACCGACACTTTTATTACAAGTGTTTGAAGAACAAGAATGGGGAAGAAGAAAGCGATCCAAGAACAAGAGCTCAAAGAACACGAGCAAAACTCTCTCTCTAGTCACTATTTGTTTGGAGTGGATTTGAGACTTAGAGAGGCTTTGAGTCTATTGAATTGTGTCTTGTATTGATTGCACTAGCTCTGGTATTGAATGAGATGTCTGAAAAACTTGGTTGCCTTAAATAGTGGTGGTTGGGGGTATTTATAGCCCCAACCACCAAAACAGCCGTTGGGGAGGGCTGCTGTCGATGGGCGCACCGGACAATCCGGTGCGCCAGCCACGTCACTCAACAGTTAGGGTTCTTACGGTTTTGATAGTTGGAGCTCTGACAGCTTGGGCCACCGGACAGTCCGGTGCCACACCGGACAGGCACTGTTCACTGTCTGGTGCGCCTTCTGGCGCTGCTCTGACTCTGCGTGAACTGCCCACGCACTGTAGCGCTTTTGCAGGTGTCCGCTGGAGTCGACCGTTGCGCAAGAGCCGTTGCTCCGCTGGCAAACCGGACAGTGCCAGTCTGGTGAATTATAGCGGAGCGGCTCTCCAAAAACCCAAAGGTGGCAAGTTTGAAGTCGATCAGCCCTGTGCACCGAACATTGTCCGGTGGTGCACTGGACAGTCCGGTGCGCCAGACCAGGGTTCTCTTCGGTTTCTTTTGCTCTTTTCTTTTGAACCCTAACTTGGATCTTTTTATTGGTTTGTGTTGAACCTTTAGTATAAAATATATAATCTAGAGCAAACTAGTTAGTCCAATTATTTGTGTTGGGCATTTCAACCACCAAAATCATTTAGGAAAAGGTTTGACCCTATTTCCCTTTCAATCTCCCCCTTTTTGGTGATTGATGCCAACACAAACCAAAGCAAATACATAAGTGCAGAATTGAACTAGTTTGCATAAGGCAAGTGCAAAGGTTGCTTGGAATTAAACGAATTTATTCTTTTACTAGATATGAATGGATTGCTTTCTTTCTTTTAACATTTTGGACCACATTTGCACCACTTGTTTTGTTTTTGCAAATCTTTTTGAAAGTCTTTTCAAAGTTCTTTTGCAAATAGTCAAAGGTATATGAATAAGATTTCGAGGAGCATTTTCAAGATTTGAAATTTTCTCCCCCTGTTTCAAATGCTTTTTCCTTTGATTTTAATAAAACTCCCCTGGATGAAATTCTCCTCTTAGTGTTCAAGAGGGTTTTACCAATTGAAAGAAGATTAAATATTTTAGATACCAATTTGAAAAATCCTCTTTTAAATATTTCATCATAAGATACCAATTGAAAACTTCTTTTTTAAACTTTGAAATTGGTGGTGCTGCGGTCCTTTTGCTTTGGGCTATATTTCTCCCCCTTTGGCATTAATCGCCAAAAACGGAGTCTTTTGAGAGCCCAATTTACTTTCTCCCCTAATGGTACAAATGAATATGAGTGAAGATTATACCAAAGTGGATAGTGGTGTGGAGTGACGGCGCATGATAAATAATACCGATAGAGTGGAGTGGAAGCCTTGTCTTTGCCGAAGACTCCATTTCCCTTTCAATCTACGACTTAGCATAGGAATACACTTGAAAACACATTAGTCGTAGACATAAAAGAGATATGATCAAAGGTACGTAAATGAGCTATGTGTGCAAAGTATCAATCAAAGTTCCGAGAATCAAGAATGTTTAGCTCATTCCTAAGTTTGGTAAAAGTTTTCTCATCTAATGGTTTGGTAAAGATATCAGTTAATTTTTCTTTGGTGCTAACATAAGCAATCTCGATATCCCCCCTTTGTTGGTGATCTCTCAAAAAGTGATACCGAATGGCTATGTGCTTAGTGCGGCTGTGTTCAACGGGATTATCCGCCATGCGGATTGCACTCTCATTATCACATAGGAGATAGACTTTGCTCAATTTGTAGCCATAGTCCCTAAGAGTTTGCCTCATCCAAAGCAATTGCGCACAACAATGGCCTGCGACAATATACTCGGCTTCGACGGTAGAAAGAGCTATTGAGTTTTGTTTCTTTGAAGCCCAAGACACCAGGGATCTTCCCAGAAACTGATAAGTCCCTGATGTGCTCTTCCTATCAATTTTACACCCGACCCAATCAGCATCTGAATAACCTATTAAATCAAAGGTGGATCCCTTGGGGTACCACAGACCAAACTTAGGTGTATGAACTAAATATCTCAAGATTCTTTTCACGGCCCTAAGGTGAACTTCCTTAGGATCGGCTTGGAACCTTGCACACATGCATACGGAAAGCATAATATCCGGTCGAGATGCACATAAGTAGAGTAAAGATCCTATCATTGACCGGTATACCTTTTGATCATTGGATTTACCTCCCGTGTCGAGGTCGAGATGCCCATTAGTTCCCATGGGTGTCTTGATGGGTTTGGTATCCTTCATTCCAAACTTGGTAAGTATATCTTGAATGTACTTAGTTTGCGAAAGTCGCCTAGAGGGGGGGGGGCGAATAGGGCGAATCTGAAATTTACAAACTCAATCACAACTACAAGTCGGGTTAGCGTTAGAAATATAAACGAGTCCGAGAGAGAGGGTGCAAAACAAAACGCAAGCGAATAAAGAGTGTGACACGCGGATTTGTTTTACCGAGGTTCGGTTCTCGCAAACCTACTCCCCATTGAGGTGGTCACAAAGACCGGGTCTCTTTCAACCCTTTCCCTCTCTCAAACGGTCCCTCGGACCGAGTGAGCTTCTCTTCTCAAATCAATTGGGAACCAAACTTCCCGCAAGGACCACCACACAATTGGTGTCTCTTGCCTTGATTACAATTGAGATGATCGCAAGAAAGAATGAGAGAAGGAAGCAATCCAAGCGCAAGAGCTCAAAAGAACACAACAAATCTCTCTCACTAATCACTAAAGCCTTGTGTGGAATTGGGAGAGGATTTGATCTATTTGGTGTGTCTAGTATTGAATGCTATAGCTCTTGTAAGGTGTAGAAGTGTAGAAAACTTGGATGCCAATGAATGTGGGGTGGTTGGGGTATTTATAGCCCCAACCACCACAAAGTGGCCGTTGGAAGGCTGCAGTCGCATGGCACACCGGACAGTCCGGTGCGCCACCGGACACTGTCCGGTGCGCCAGCCACGTCAGCAGACCGTTGGGGTTCGACCGTTGGAGCTCTGTCTTGTGGGCCCGACTGGCTATCCGGTGGTACACCGGACAGGCCCTATAGGCTGTCCGGTGTGCCACCCGCGCGTGCTCTGCTCCTCTACGCGCGCAGGCGCGCATTTAATGCGTTGCAGTCGACCGCTGCGCGCGAAGTAGCCGTTGCTCCGCTGTCACACCGGACAGTCCGGTGAATTATAGCGGAGCGGATTCCCGAAGCTGGCGAGTTCAGAGTCACTCTTCCTTGGAGCACCGGACACTGTCCGGTGGTGCACCGGACAGTCCGGTGAATTATAGCGAAGTGCCTCTGAGAATTCCCGAAGGTGAAGAGTTTAGCTTAGAGTCCCCTGGTGCACCAGACACTGTCCGGTGGTGCACCGGACAGTCCGGTGAATTATAGCGAAGTGCCTCTGAGAATTCCCGAAGGTGAAGAGTTTAGCTTGGAGTCCCCTGGTGCACCGGACACTGTCCGGTGGCACACCGGACAGTCCGGTGCGCCAGACCAGGGAGCACTTCGGTTGCCCCTTGCTCTCTTTGTTTGAACCCTTTTCTTGGTCTTTTTATTGGCTTATTGTGAACCTTTGGCACCTGTAGAACTTATAGACTAGAGCAAACTAGTTAGTCCAATTATTTGTGTTGGGCAATTCAACCACCAAAATCAAGTGGGAAATAGGTGTAAGCCTAATTCCCTTTCAGTTTGGCTGATGAAGGTGCCCTCTTGGAGTTGCTTCACTTGAAATCCTAGGAATTACTTCAACTCCCCCATCATAGACATCTCGAATTTTTGAATCATAATCCTACTAAACTCTTCACAAGTAGATTTGTTAGTAAACCCAAATATGATATCATCAACATAAATTTGGCATACAAACAAATCATTTGCAATGGTTTTAGTAAAGAGTATAGGATCGGCTTTGCCGACTTTGAAGCCATTAGTGATAAGGAAATCTCTTAGGCATTCATACCAAGCTTTTGGGGCTTGCTTGAGCCCATAAAGCGCCTTAGAGAGTTTGTAAACATGATTAGGGTACTCACTATCCTCAAAACCGGGAGGTTGCTCAACATAGACCTCTTCCTTGATTGGTCCATTGAGGAAGGCACTTTTCACGTCCATTTGATAGAGCTTAAAGTCATGGTAAGTAGCATAGGCAAGTAATATACGAATTGACTCAAGCCTAGCTATGGGTGCATAGGTTTCACCGAAATCCAAACCTTTGACTTGTGAGTATCCCTTGGCTAGAAGTCGGGCTTTGTTCCTTGTCACCACACCATGCTCATCTTGCTTGTTGCGGAAAACCCACTTGGTTCCTACAACATTTTGGTTAGGACGTGGAACAAGATGCCATACCTCATTTCTCGTGAAGTTGTTGAGTTCCTCTTGCATTGCCAACACCCAATCCGAATCTCTTAATGCGTCTTCCACCATGTATGGCTCAATAGAAGACACAAAAGAGTAATGTTCACAAAAATGAGCGACACGAGATCGAGTGGTTACCCCCTTATGAATATCGCCGAGGATGGAGTTCACGGGGGGGGGGGGGGTTGGGGGGTGATCTCTTTGTATCGCTTGGTGGACTCTTGGGTGTGCCAGTCTTTGACCCTATACTTCTTGATCATCTTCCTTGTCTTGATTATTGTTATCTCCCCCTTGATCATTGTCCTCCTCTTGAGGTGGCTCATCCTTTTGATCTTCATTTTCATCACCTTGAGCTTGATCCTCATCTTGGGTTGGTGGAGATGCTTGCATGGAAGATGACGGTTGATCTTGTGTTTGTGGAGGCTCTTTGGATTCCTTAGGACACACATCCCCAATAGACATGTTCCTTAGCGCGACGCACGGAGCCTCTTCATCATGTAGCTCATCAAGATCAACTTGCTCTACTTGAGAGCTGTTGGGGGTATGCTTCGTAGCCGAAGATCCTAAAGAAAGAGAACACCTTCAAAGGATCCTCTCAGGAGCAAGCGCCGAAGCTACTACCTATAGAGCTTCGGCATAATGACAAATCTCAAGACGAAGGGCCGAACCGACTTAAAGATGGATTGACTTAAAGACCCATGATGTTTTGTGTCATTATTGTAGTCGATTGTAAAGGACATAAATGTAATTTTACACAGGCTGCACCCTGTGCCTATAAATAGGTGAACAGTACCCCGACACTGTTCACGAAAATCTGTAATCGTTGTCACATTGTGCTGGAATTATTGCTTCCTGCCAAGACGAAGGTATAAATGTATCTAACTACTATGTTTTAATATTTAAGTTCATATAATAGAATATGTGAATAATGTAATCCATATTCGATATGTCTTTCTATAATGTCTCATGTTTTATATTTTATTTCATATTGTCTCTTAAGATTGATCACGAAGATATTTCCTTCGTGATATTTTTGCTCACGGCCTTCGTCCGAAGCTCATTAAATCCTTGGGGAGATAATGCTTCAGCAGACGAAGGGCATTAATATTTAACATTTTATGTTGCCTTGTTCTTAATTCATAGCATTTGAGAACAAGTCCCCAACAAGAGCCATTAGTCTCATCAAACACAATGTCACAAGAAACCTCAACTAATCCAGTGGATTTGTTGAAGACTCTATATGCCCTTGTGTTTGAGTCATAACCAAGTAAAAAGCCTTCTACAGCCTTAGGAGCAAATTTAGATTTTCTACCTCTTTTAACAAGAATAAAACATTTGCTACCAAAGACTCTAAAATATGAAACATTAGGCTTTTTACCGGTGAGGAGTTCATATGATGTCTTCTTGAGGATTCGGTGAAGATATAACCGATTGATGGAGTAGCAGGCGGTGTTAATCGTCTCAGCCCAAAACCGGTCCGGAGTCTTGTACTCATCAAGCATGGTCCTTGCCATGTCCAATAGAGTTCTATTCTTCCTCTCCAATACACCATTTTGTTGAGGTGTGTAGGGAGAAGAGAACTCATGCTTGATGCCCTCCTCCTCAAGAAAACCTTCAATTTGAGAGGTCTTGAACTCCGTCCCGTTGTCGCTTCTTATTTTCTTGATCCTTAATCCGAACTCATTTTGATCCCGTCTCAAGAATCCCTTTAAGGTCTCTAGGGTTTGTGATTTTTCCTGCAAAAAGAACACCCAAGTGAAGCGAGAATAATCATCCACAATTACAAGACAATACTTACTCCCGCTGATGCTTATGTAAGCGATCGGACCGAATAAATCCATGTGGAGTAGCTCAAGCGGCCTGTCGGTCGGCATGATGTTCTTATGTGGATGGTGGGCACCAACTTGCTTCCCTGCTTGACATGCGCTACAAACCCTGTCTTTCTCAAAATGAACATTGGTTAGTCCCAAAATGTGTTCTCCCTTTAGAAGCTTGTGAAGATTCTTCATCCCAACATGGACTAGTCGGCGATGCCAGAGCCAACCCATATTAGTCTTAGCAATTAAGCAAGTATTGAGTTCAGCTCTATTAAAATCAACTAAGTATAGCTGACCCTCTAATACACCCTTAAATGCTACTGAATCATCACTTCTTCTAAAGACAGTAACACCTAAATCTATAAAAAGACAGTTGTAACCCATTTTGCATAATTGAGAAACTGAAAGCAAGTTATAATCTAAAGAATCTACAAGAAAAACATTGGAAATAGAATGGTCAGGAGATATAGCAATTTTACCAAGTCCTTTGACCAAACCTTGATTTCCATCCCCGAACGTGATAGCTCTTTGGGGATCTTCGTTTTTCTCGTAGGAGGAGAACATCTTTTCTCCCCAGTCCAGTGGTTTGTGCATCCGCTATCAATGATCCAACTTGAGCCCCCGGATGCATAAACCTACAAAATAGTTTTAGGCCTTGTTCTTAGGTACCCAAACGGTCTTAGGTCCTTTCACATTAGAAACAAGCACCTTGGGTACCCAAACACAAGTCTTGGAGCCCTTGTGTTTGCCCCCAACATATTTGGCAACTACTTTGCCTGATTTGTTAGTTAAAACATAAGCAGCATCAAAAGTCTTAAATGAAATGTTGTGATCATTTGATGCAACAGGAGATTTCTTTTTAGGCATTTTAACATGGGTAGAATTCCTAGAGATAGAAGCCTCATTCTTATACATAAAAGCATGATGGGAAACAGAATGAGTCTTTTAGCATGAATTCTCCTAATCTTGTGCTTAGGATAACCAGCAGGATATAAAATGTAACCCTCGTTATCCTGAGGCATGGGAGCCTTGCCCTTTACAAAGTTGGACAATCTTTTAGGGGCATTAAGTTTGACATTGTCTCCCTGTTGGAAGCCAATGCCATCCTTGATGCCAGGGCGTCTCCCATTATAGAGCATACTTCTAGCAAATTTAAAATTTTCATTTTCTATCTCATGCTCATTAATTTTACTAGTTAGTTGTGCTATGTGATCATTTTGTTGTTTCATTAAAGCTAGGTGACCATGAATAGCATCAACATTAATATCTCTACATCTAGTACAAATAGAAACATGATCAACACTAGATGTAGAAGGTTTGCAAGAATTTAGTTCATCAATCTTAGCATGTAAAATGACGTTCTCATTTCTAAACTTGGAAATAGAAACATTGCAAACATTTAAATCTTTAACCTTAGAAATTAATTTGTCATTTTCAATTTTAAGGCTAGCAAGTGATTCGTTCAATTTATCAATCTTAGCAATTAAACTAGTATTATCATTTTTAAGATTGACAAGAGAATCGTCACAAACATTTAACTTCTCAAACTTAGCAAGTAATTTGGCATTCTCAGTTCTGAGGTTAGAGATAATGTCATGGCAAATGCTAAGCTCTTTAAACAAGTTTTCATTTTTCTCTATTTCCTGAGCAAAAGCATTTTTAACTTTGACATGCATTTTGTTTTCCTTAATAAGGAATTCCTCTTGGCTATCCAAGAGTTCATCCTTCTCATGAATAGCACCTATCAATTCATTTACTTTTTATTTTTGTTGCATGCTTAAGTTGGCAAAAAGGGCAAGCAAATCATCCTCATCATCGCTAGAGCTACCCTCATCACTAGATGTTGTATATTTAGTGGAGGCTCTAGATTTTACCTTCTTCTTTTTGTCGTCCTTTGCCATGAGGCACTTGTGGCCGACGTTGGGGAAGAGGAGGCCTTTGGTGACGGCGATGTTGGTGGCGTCCTCATCGGAGGAGGAGTCGGTGGAGCTCTCATCGGAGTCCCATTCTCGACACACGTGGGCATCGCCGCCCTTCTTCTTGTAGTACTTCTTCTTTTCCTTCCTCCTTCCCTTCTTGTCGTCGCCCCTATCACTATCACTTGATAATGGACATTTTGCAATAAAATGATCGGGCTTACCACACTTTTAGCACACTTTCTTGGAGCGGGGTTTATAATCATTCCTCCTCCTTTGCTTGAGGATTTGGCGGAAGCTCTTGATGATAAGCGTCATTTCCTCGTTGTCAAGCTTGGAGGCGTCGATGGGGAGCCTACTTGACGTAGACTCTTATTTCTTCTCCTCCGTCGCTTTGAATGCGACGGGTTGCACCTCGGGTGTGGAGGTGCCACCTTGCTCGACGATTTGTTTGGAGCCTTTGATCATCAACTCAAAGCGCACAAACTTTCCTATAACCTCCTCGGGAGACATTAGCTTATATCTAGGATCACCACAAATTAATTGAACTTATGTAGGATTACGAAAAACAAGTGATCTTAGAATAACCTTGACCATTTCATGGTCATCCCATTTGGTGGTCCCGAGGTTGCGCACTTGGTTGACCAAGGTCTTGAGCCGGTTGTACATGGCTTGTGGCTCCTCTCCTTGGTTGAGGATGAATCGATCGAGCTTCCCCTCGATCGTCTCCCGCTTGGTGATCTTGGTCACCTCATCCCCTTCATGTGCGGTCTTTAGTACGTCCCAAATCTCCTTGGCACTTTGTAGCCCTTGCACCTTGTTATACTCCTCTCGACATAGAGAGGCGAGGAGTATAGTGGTGGCTTGGGATTCAAAGTGTCGGATTTGGGCGACCTCGTCCGAATCATATCCTTCATCCCCCACGGATGGTACTTGCGCTCCAAACTCAACAATGTCCCAAATGCTAGTATGGAGTGAGGTTAGATGATGCCTCATTTTACCACTCCACATAAAATAATCTTCACCGTAAAAAATCAGTGGTTTGCCTAATGGGACGGAAAGTAAAGGAGTGTGTTTAGAAATGTGAGGATAGCGTAGGGGGATCTTACTAAACTTCTTGCGCTCATGGCGCTTAGAAGTGACAGATGGAGCGTCGGAGCCAGAGGTGGAGGGCGACGAAGAGTCAGTCTCGTAGTAGACCACTTTCTTCATCTTCTTCTTCTTGTCGCCACTCCGATGCGACTTGACACGGGGAGGTGATTCCTCCCTTCCTTTGGCGCCAGACTTCTTCGATGGATCCTTCCCATGGCTTGTGGTCGTTTCCATTTCCCTCTTGGCAGATCCTCCCGACATCACTTCGAGTGGTTAGACTCTTAATGAAGTACTAGGCTCTGATACCAATTGAAAGTCGCCTAGAGGGGGGTGGATTGGTAGAAACTGAAATTTACAAACTTTAAGCACAACTACAAGCCGGGGTTAGCGTTAGAAATAAAATCGAGTCCAAAAAAGAGGGTGAAAACAAATCAACCAAGAAATAAAGCGAGTGACACGGTGATTTGTTTTACCGAGGTTCGGTTCTTGCAAACCTACTCCCCGTTGAGGTGGTCACAAAGACCGGGTCTCTTTCAACCCTTTCCCTCTCTCAAACGGTCACCTAGACCGAGTGAGCTTTCTCCTCAATTAAATGGGTCACTTAGACCCCTCACAAGGACCACCACAACTTGGTGTCTCTTGCTTTGATTACAAGTGTTTGAAGAACAAGAATGGGGAAGAAGAAAGCGATCCAAGAACAAGAGATCAAAGAACACGAGCAAAACTCTCTCTCTAGTCACTATTTGTTTTGGAGTGGATTTGAGACTTGGAGAGGCTTTGAGTCTATTGAATTGTGTCTTGTATTGATTGCACTAGCTCTTGTATTGAATGAGATGTCTGAAAACTTGGTTGCCTTGAATAGTGGTGGTTGGGGGTATTTATAGCCCCAACCACCAAAACAACCGTTGGGGAGGGCTGCTGTCGATGGGCGCATCAGACAGTCTAGTGCACCACCGGACACTGTCCGGTGCGCCAGCCACGTCACCCAACCGTTAGGGTTCTGACGGTTTTGACCGCTGGAGCTCTGACAGCTTGGGCCACCGGACAGTCCGATGCCGCACCGGACAAGCACTGTTCACTGTCCGGTGCGCCTTCTGGTGCTGCTCTGACTTTGCGCGAACTGTCCGCGCACTGTAGCGCTTTTGCAGGTGTCTGTTGGAGTCGACCGTTGCGCTGGAGCCGTTGCTCCGCTGGCACACCGAACAGTCCGATGACCCACCGGACAGTCCGGTGAATTATAGCGGAGCGACTCTCCAGAAACCCGAAGATGGCAAGTTTGAAGTCGATCAGCCCTGGGCACCGGACACTGTCCGGTGGCACACCGAACACTATCCGGTGCGCTAGACCAGGGTTCTCTTCAGTTTTTTTGCTCCTTTCTTTTGAACCCTAACTTGGATCTTTTTATTGGTTTGTGTTGAACCTTTAGCACCTGTAGAATATATAATCTAGAGCAAACTAGTTAGTCCAATTATTTGTGTTGGGCATTTCAACCACCAAAATTATTTAGGAAAAGGTTTGACCCTATTTGCCTTTCAGTATTTCCACTTGCATCTTCTAAAAAACCAACTGGCCCTCATTTATGGCCAATTGTATCTGTCGACGAAAAACATTACGATCATTGGTGGCATGGGAAAAAGAGTTATGCCACTTGCAATAAGCACGTCTTTTAATTCATCCATAGGAGGAACATTATGTGTTAATTTAATGTTGCCATTTTTAATAGCTCGTCAAATATTTTATCGCATTTGGCACATTAAAGGTAAATTTAACCTCTTCTTATTGATTCTTTTGAACCGGTTGTAAAGAAGAACATGCAGAAAATTTGGCATACGTCGCCCAAACAAGCTCAACGGTATATACATCCGCGGATTCATCATCTAAACTATCACGCTCTACTAGATGTATAGTACGGGCAGCCGATTTCAATGTTTCTTTAAATCGGCTTTCACAGGCCAAGGCCCACTGATGTAGCTGAGCTATTGAAAAGAACTAAGTGCCATCTAATTTGTCTCTTAAGTAGGATAGCAACCCATTAAAAACCAACCCTACTAGCTCTTTGTCTGCAACATGGATTTGAAAACATCGGTTTCTAGTGTCCTAGAACCTCTACATATAATCATTAATCGATTCTTCGCATCCCTATCGGACCGAGGTTAAATCAACCAACCCTAATTCATATTCCCCAGAAAAGAAATACTCATGAAATTTACTCTCTAAATCAAAATAGGAATTAATGGAATTAGGAGGCAGGGAAAGCGGTACCAGTAAGGGATAAAGAAAATAAACGAACACGAAAGGCTTCCCCGTCGGCCAATTCGCCTAGGTGTGCTAGGAACTGGCCTACATGTTCGTGTGTGCTTCTACCACTTTCACCCAAAAACTTAGAAAACTCTGGTATCCTTGCCTCTTGTGGGTATGGGACAGTGTCAAACCGGGGATCATATGGCTTTTGATATGACTGCCCTGCTCTGTCTACACTAACTCCGAGCCTATCTCGAAATAATTCAGCCATCTCTTCCCTAATTTTCTTCGTTCGCCCGGTGGCAGACCATCGGACCTTGGGCTGCGGGGCTCATTCGGTCGGACGTTGCTATGTCGACCTTCTTGCCGTGAGCGACCAATAATGTTGATCGGCCTGTGATCATATGATGCGCTGTGGTTTAAATATGTAGGGGGCCGAACATACTTCTGTTGTGGTGTGTAATAATTTGATGCATAGTGTGCGACAACAGGTTCTACGTATGTGTATCCAATCTGTCCGGTGGTAAATCCGAACTACTCGGTTGTGTTCGCTACTATTGGGGTGCCACACAGTGGTTCTGGTGCAGCCCCGGACTGTCCGACGAGAAAAGCCGGACGGTCCATGTTAGGGCCGGACTGTCCGGACAAAAGCTCGAATGGTCTCACCATGTCTAGGGGCGCCAATCTGCCAAGCAGGGACGACAGTGGTGGTATTTGCACTGGATATGAGTTCATCGGCATTACCATATAATGGTTGGGGTTGCGAATCCCCATTTGTTGACGATGCATTAGACATAGATATCCTATTACTAGTTTCATATGACGGGAAACTATGAGCAACAGACTTCTCCAACGAGCGTGTTAATTTTCTAATCGATTCTTCTCTAGTCTGTTGTTTTATTTGATTCTGCTGCTGATCTACATACTGTTTAATAGATTGGATGTCGACGGGTTTACTTCGTTGGGGACTTGAAGCGAAGATAGAAGAGATGCGACGTTGGTCTCTCCATATTTGACAACATTCTAGTGGCGATCCACCGTGTATTGTGATAAAAATTTCTCCTTCGCTTGACGCATGTAGTCCTCGTATTGTTGTTGCTCATCGGACGTCAGACTTTCAACAACCGGCTTCAGGATATTGTCCGGTGAGATATAGTGTGATCTTTAGAACCGACCATTTGAGAGCCTGATTTTTAGTAGATCTAGACACTTGTCTCTAGCAGAGTCGCTAAAAGGTATGTTGGCGCCGATCTGGGCGCCAAACGCTGGAACGAACTACCTGGCGGTGCTCTCTGAGGAGGCGTGAATGGTCTGCAGCGCAGGGTCGGACGGTCCGCGACTTGGGTATAGGAGCGGCTCCTCCTCTGCATACGTCCGGGCGGTGCGCGTCTAGGGATTGAACGGCCCGCAATGGTGCAGATGGTTTTCTTCGCATCAGACTTAGATCTTGCCTCCCGGAAGGGGCCCGTCGGGGAGAAGAGATCCTAGAGTGTGTTTTGGCATCGACAGACCACCCAAGACGTCTCTAGTCGACGTAGAGCCGAAGAGAGGTGAAGATTTAAGTTAGAGGGAGGCTAAACTAGAGTTACTCTAATGCATAAGGTAAAAACGACAAGTAGAGTTGATTGTATCAATTGTGGAGGTTTAATCGGTCGTAGCCCTTCGTCTATATAAAGAGGAGCTCGGGATCCGTTACAAATCGGTTTTCGAGTTAATTCCGTAGATTTAACTAACTAATCCCGTAAAAATCTTAAACCCTAACAGATTTTATACACGTCCGATCGATCCGTGTCGCTACGGTGGACAGTGCGCGGACCGCGGACCGTCCCGTCGCTCGCTGTCTCTGGACCCGGACCATCCGCAAGGCCGGTTTTTTTTTTTTTTTTTTTTTTTTTTTTTTTTTTTTTTTTTTTGCTCAACACGCTGTTCAAGAACCTGGGCCACGCGACGTCGAACGACGAGGTGGCGCACATGATGGCCAAGGCGGACACGAACGACGACGACGACTTCGTCAGCCTGGCTGAGTTCGCGACGCTAAACGCTACAATGGTCGGCGAGACGGCGATCGGGCCGCCTACGAGGACCTCCGGCTGCCAAGCCGTCCGCGTCTTCAACGCCAACAACGGCACTATCTCCGCCGCCGAGCTCGTACGTGTCCTCTGCAGCCTCGGCAAGTCCACGTTCGTTGTGCATTGTTGTCGCATGATTGAGGGCGTCGACCAGAACGTTGGCAGCTTCATCTTCTTCAAGGAGTTCAAGATCATGATGGCGGGGGCGGTTGCTTCGCTAAGATCGTGTAGGTTAGGTTCCCCCACCCCTTTTTCTTGCGCCCGTCAAATCTGCTACTCCACCCATTCCCAACCTACCATCCTTTCACAGCCGAGCATACGGCATGTGCAGTTTTAGGAAAGTATATATAGAAGCAACGATCGAAAAGATCTAGTTTCCCTTGTCTACTAATGATTGGGAACCACGACGGATATTACTTTTGCAAGATTGGAGCCTAGAAAGCAGTTGTTGTGATTCAGTCAGAGCTAACTTCTGTTCTAATCTGCTTCCTGTTCTAGTTCTAGAGATGTGGATGCTTTTGAGTCTATGAATGAAAGAGCAAACAGTTGGAACCCGTGGATCTCTAAAATCACTTCACCGCTCGAAACCTATAAACTTTTTGCAAGTGCTCTCGTTTGTTTGATATGTGTCAATGTAATGTAAGAGCAACTCCAAAAGGATGTTAAAAATTTTACCCAAAAACTGATTATTAAGAGTAAGCTAAAAAGTTTTAATAGTGAATTATGATGGATACTTCAACAGTTCTTTTAAATGTAACATGTGGCGCAATCTGTACAGTCGTTGTGAGACTATGTATGATTCGATATGTTGAGGAATAGATTGGGGAAGGATGAAACACACCAAAATATGAGGGGATGAGGCTGTAGATGCGGGACACTAATTTCTTGGGGTAAGAATGAGAGAGTTGTTGGAGTAAGAAAAATCATTATTCTTGACTAATATCCGTTTTGGAGTTAGTTTACACGTTTTTTGGAGTTGCTCTAAATCGGATAATTTATGCATTGTCCGCTAAAAGGTAAATCTGGTTTCTAAATTTACCGTTTTGGACTTTTGGTGGATCTGAATTTTGTGAAGCCAAAGAGCTTCGAATTTTTTATAAAGTAAAGCTACTTTAATTGAATTAGTGCCATCACAACAAACGAGCATTATATTAGTATATTCTTAAAATATAGAACTAGGAATATGTAATACCCAAAATTGTAAATCAAATAAAAGGAGGTAGTCATTCCTAAATAATATTCCTCCCTTATGATATCATATGTGAACGACCTTATTTAAGTGAGTACTTAAAGTAATGCCATCTAAAAAAATATAATTTGTGCATCATGCCGAGTTTTATCGTTTGTGCATTTAGTAAAATGATAATGTTGACCATAATAATAAAATAATAATTCTAAAGGTTGAATTGAATCCCTACATTAAAATCTAGGGTTTGGAAAATAAGAAAAAGGAGAAATGATATAAAAATATATATAAAAAAAATATAGATATCCTTAAACTTACTACTGTTAACTATACAAATACAGTGTAAATGATGAGCCATCAAGTTTGAATTCAAACTTGAATTCAATTGGATTTGAAAATGAAGAAAATAGAAAGAAAAAGATAAAAGAAAAAGAATAAAAAGTCAGCTGGGCTTCGGAACCTGAATTCGGCCCACTCTCGAATTCGACCGCGCGGCCCAACTCCTTTCCACCGCACTGCTGGCGGGTGGGACCGCCCGGTCAGCCACGGATGCGCGCGTACACCCTTGACCGCGGGCGCTGCCGTGTGGGACCCTGGGTCAGTCAGGTGTGCGCGTTTCGCTTGAAGTCGGACTCCTGCGTTGGAACATGCCCAAGCGCTGACTGGTGGGGTCTGGTTGTCAGATCATCTCCCACCCCAAAACGACCTATGCCGAGTTCGTCGCAACGGCGGGCCGCAAAACGCGCGCCTACCTCGACTCCACCCTTGTTCCTCGCTCGGACTCTCCCGTTCACTGTCGCGTGGGTCCAAGATGTCAGCCAGGGAGCGCGCAGGGTCATCAACAACCTCCGAACGGCGCGGCTCGGGGCGGTCATGCCGAACTCCGCGGCTCTGCCGCTGACCGAATTCGGCTGGAGTATATAGCCCGACGGTGCCTCGTCTCTCAATCAACCTCCTCGGCGCCGCCATCGCATAGCCCTAGCATAGACAAAGGAGTGGCGCAGCGAGTGGGTGAAGTCTGCTGCCGCGGAGAGCCGATAGGATTTCGTCGCCGCACCGGAATCGCGAGCCTAGCGCAACTGTCCTCGCGGCAAGTGTCCAGTGGGGTTCGCCTGGACCTAGGTTAGGTGGTCGACGCCTTGCTTGGGTCGAGTCACGCTCCAGCGCCTCGGAATTTCTCCCCGGACTTTGCTCTCCGCGACCGTCCGCCTCGCGCCGCGGTCGGGCCTCTGTGCTTCGTCCCTACCAGTGAGGTACGTCTTAGTGTATTCGCCATCCCCTAGGCATCGTGTAGCAGTCTTTAATTGAGTTTTCGTGCACTGTATCACCAAATCAAACTTCACCGGACATGGCGCCGCCGCGCCTGTACTCGCGCGCCGCCGGCTGTGCGGCTGGGTAGGGGAGAAAGACGTCTGGCCGTTGGATGCGTTTTGGACGGATTGGATTAGATCCTCATACCGTTTCGACTGCATCCAACCGTGACCGTAGATCGAGAATCCGATGGATGCGGGATGATCTCGGTTAGATGGAGTAGAGACCGTCGATCTCTGATCCAAGGATCAGGACTGCATACCGCTTCATTTAAACCTAAACCTAATCTGAACCGTAGGAAGTGGATCGGGCGGCTGAGATCCGTGGATACCCCTTCGCCGTGTCAAATTTGCTAAAGAAACCCTGACTAAAACAGAAACCAACCCGCAGTCCTGTGTAGCTATTCACTGAGCCTTAGGATTCTTTCGCAGAGACCCCTGATCTATCTGGTAATTGAGGCCCCGTCCAGATAATTATAAAATCAGGGAAATGAATTAGAAAATGAGTTTTTAATATAAAAACAATTCATACAATTTGTATAATTCATAGAAAATGCATAGAAACTCCAAATTGGTCCATTCCAGTTCCTAAATTTTTGTAATAATATTGTCTACCCATTAGTGCCTCTGTTCTGTCATGACAAACATAGTAAAATTATTCTTTCACTTAATCTTGTATTAAATGCATAAAACCTTAGAAAATCCATAACTTAAAATATATAACTCCAAATTTAATGATTCCAGTTCCTGTGATCTTATTTTAATGTCTAGATTATTACTGTGTATTTTATTTATATGCTTGGTGTAATGTTAATTTTGCTTATACAATGTTTGTTTGTATTGTTACGACTAGAGCGAAGACACGTGTCATCTGAAAAAGCAAGTTGGTACCTGGATTCTCAAGTGCCAGGCAAGTTGTGCCCTTGATCACTTCTTTTTACCCACTCATGTTCTAATTAATCATAATGATCTGCATAGGTTAATTTTGATGGGTCCTAATAGGATACCCTAGTTTGATTATCTTTATACCTTGTTACCACTGAACTTTTTGGGTAGTACTTGCTAGTGCTTTATGTGGTTTTGGGTATGAAGATACATTACTCATGATTATACTTTTGTTATCCGTTGTTATTTATCGTTCATGATAAGATCATTATGTTAATTGGAACATGGAGAACCACCCGGGAAAACAGTGCTACCACAAGGGTTTAATGGGACGCCCTTGGCTGATTAACTAGGAAAGCTAGTGGAGGGCTACCTTACCCGAAAGGGGCAAGGGCAGTAGGGGAGTGGTCAGTGTAGGGAGGCCCTCGGGAGGATTTTGCTGCGATGGCGGTCCTGCAAGGGATTCCTGCACTGGAGCTTCCTATAAACTGTAGCGGGTAGTCTGAAGCTAGTGGAACTTTGTAAAGGCCTCGTAGTGGTACCCTGCCTCGCTTCCTTGGTAGAGGTGTATGGAGTCTGATCAACTCTGTGGCAAATGGGTAACACGACTTGTGGGTAAAGATGCGCAACCTCTGCAGAGTGTAAAACTGGTATACTAGCCGTGCTCACGGTCATGAGCGGCTCGGACACTCACATGATTAAATTATGGAACCTAAACTCAATTTGTCATATTCATTGCATCGCAGGTGAGGTTGTTACTTCTGTTCTACTATTTAATTGGGTTGGTATTTACTTATACTTAGTAACTGTTAATAAAAATTTGACCAACTTTAAAAGCAATGCTCAGCTCTAACCATCCTCTTTGGTAAGCCTTACACTTCACATGAACTCCCACCTTTGGCGAGTTCATTCACATTATTCCCCACAACTTGTTGAGCGATGAACGTATGTGAGCTCACTCTTGCTGTCTCACACCCCCCCACAGGTCAAGAACAGGTACCACAGGATGAGGCGCTTGGAGGATGCTACGATGTGTTCGTGAGAGGTCTAGGTCGTCGTCTCCCAGTCAACTTTGGTTTGCTGGACCGTTGTCTCCTTATAATGTAATTATTTATTTTGTATAGAACTCCTGTTATTTAGTAAAGATGTGACATTCGATCCTGTGCCATGATTCATCATATGTGTGAGACTTGGTCCCAGCACACCTGGTGATTATGTTCGCGCCCGGGTCTTGGTGCCCCGAAATCCGGGTGTTACAGAAGTGGTATCAGAGGAATGTTGACTGTAGGACGCAACCTAGATAGAACTGGACAACCATTATCTACTTACCTTTGCTACTATGGTTCTTTTCTAAACTTATCTTAATCTTTTCTCATCTATTTCCGCTTTACTCTGATTACTCTTACCTTTTTCTTCTAAAGACAAATGTGGATTTCACACTTTTGAAATCCTGTGCCTAAAGTGATCTTTAGGAATAGGAGACCTACTCTTAGGAACAAAAACAAAATTATTTTTTATGGGTATCTATGCACTTGAATGTTTGTTCTTATGATACTTGTCTGATTTGGATCTTTGATTGAGTGTGATGAGTTGTGGAGTAATGCCCACAATTACATCTGCATATACATACAATAAAAAAATGCTTATAAAAATAACTAGACAAACTAGATTATTCCTCATTAAAGTATCTAGCCTAACAATATCCATCTCATCTTAAAAGATTCTATCCTACACTCATAGATCCATCTTATCTTAAAAGACTCTTTCTTACCTTAATAGATTCATCTTATCTTAAAAGGATTTTATCTCACCTTAATAGATCTAACTGACCTCAAAAGATTCTACCTTATCATTATGGATTCATCTTGCCCTAGTAAGCATAATTATTCCACACTAGTGTAACAACCATGATCTAATCCAAAGTAATTAGATATTATCTACTAATATCCGATCTAATCTAGATCCTATCTAATCTAATACGATCTAATCTAATGTGGTCTACTTAATCAGACTAGTGATACTGGTAAGAAGAGATTAGACCCTACAAGCCAGGTGTTAACTTAACTTAGTATAGTAAACCAACTCAGTCACATACGTGAGAGCTATCCCAACCAATAGAGTCATGATGAATTACATAATCTGTCTATCCCCACCTAACATCAAATAAACCTTTGACCTACATCATGTAGTCTATCTCATCCAAATCTATCTTAGCCATATTCTCCCAACTCTGATGATACACACTGACCTCGAATCAATGAAACCAAGACCGAAGAAGAAAAGATCAACATGAACAAGGAAGGAGAGAAGTCAGATTCGATCTTCAAAGGCATTACCACCCAACAAGGAGTTCTTTATAACCCTAAACTTTCTTACCCCAGGCTATTCTTACCCTAACCTATCCATCTCCAATAACATAATAATAAGAAGCTAGATACCTATACTCTCCTAATCATCCATTAAGGATTATTATAAAAAAACTAATTAGAAACTAAAAGCCAATTTACTTACCAATCTCCTTATATCCCTTTTTCCTACAAATCTCGAGGACGAGATTTCTGTTAAGGGGGGTAGGATTTGTAATACCCAAAATTGTAAATCAAATAAAAGGAGGTAGTCATTCCTAAATAATATTCCTCCCTTATGATATCATATGTGAACGACCTTATTTAAGTGAGTACTTAAAGTAATGCCATCTAAAAAAAATATAATTTGTGCATCATGCCGAGTTTTATCGTTTGTGCATTTAGTAAAATGATAATGTTGACCATAATAATAAAATAATAATTCTAAAGGTTGAATTGAATCCCTACATTAAAATCTAGGGTTTGGAAAATAAGAAAAAGGAGAAATGATATAAAAATATATATAAAAAAAATATAGATATCCTTAAACTTACTACTGTTAACTATACAAATACAGTGTAAATGATGAGCCATCAAGTTTGAATTCAAACTCGAATTCAATTGGATTTGAAAATGAAGAAAATAGAAAGAAAAAGATAAAAGAAAAAGAATAAAAAGTCAGCTGGGCTTCGGAACCTGAATTCGGCCCACTCTCGAATTCGACCGCGCGGCCCAACTCCTTTCCACCGCACTGCTGGCGGGTGGGACCGCCCGGTCAGCCACGGATGCGCGCGTACACCCTTGACCGCGGGCGCTGCCGTGTGGGACCCTGGGTCAGTCAGGTGTGCGCGTTTCGCTTGAAGTCGGACTCCTGCGTTGGAACATGCCCAAGCGCTGACTGGTGGGGTCTGGTTGTCAGATCATCTCCCACCCCAAAACGACCTATGCCGAGTTCGTCGCAACGGCGGGCCGCAAAACGCGCGCCTACCTCGACTCCACCCTTGTTCCTCGCTCGGACTCTCCCGTTCACTGTCGCGTGGGTCCAAGATGTCAGCCAGGGAGCGCGCAGGGTCATCAACAACCTCCGAACGGCGCGGCTCGGGGCGGTCATGCCGAACTCCGCGGCTCTGCCGCTGACCGAATTCGGCTGGAGTATATAGCCCGACGGTGCCTCGTCTCTCAATCAACCTCCTCGGCGCCGCCATCGCATAGCCCTAGCATAGACAAAGGAGTGGCGCAGCGAGTGGGTGAAGTCTGCTGCCGCGGAGAGCCGATAGGATTTCGCCGCCGCACCGGAATCGCGAGCCTAGCGCAACTGTCCTCGCGGCAAGTGTCCAGTGGGGTTCGCCCGGACCTAGGTTAGGTGGTCGACGCCTTGCTTGGGTCGAGTCACGCTCCAGCGCCTCGGAATTTCTCCCCGGACTTTGCTCTCCGCGACCGTCCGCCTCGCGCCGCGGTCGGGCCTCTGTGCTTCGTCCCTACCAGTGAGGTACGTCTTAGTGTATTCGCCATCCCCTAGGCATCGTGTAGCAGTCTTTAATTGAGTTTTCGTGCACTGTATCACCAAATCAAACTTCACCGGACATGGCGTCGCCGCGCCTGTACTCGCGCGCCGCCGGCTGTGCGGCTGGGTAGGGGAGAAAGACGTCTGGCCGTTGGATGCGTTTTGGACGGATTGGATTAGATCCTCATACCGTTTCGACTGCATCCAACCGTGACCGTAGATCGAGAATCCGATGGATGCGGGATGATCTCGGTTAGATGGAGTAGAGACCGTCGATCTCTGATCCAAGGATCAGGACTGCATACCGCTTCATTTAAACCTAAACCTAATCTGAACCGTAGGAAGTGGATCGGGCGGCTGAGATCCGTGGATACCCCTTCGCCGTGTCAAATTTGCTAAAGAAACCCTGACTAAAACAGAAACCAACCCGCAGTCCTGTGTAGCTATTCACTGAGCCTTAGGATTCTTTCGCAGAGACCCCTGATCTATCTGGTAATTGAGGCCCCGTCCAGATAATTATAAAATCAGGGAAATGAATTAGAAAATGAGTTTTTAATATAAAAACAATTCATACAATTTGTATAATTCATAGAAAATGCATAGAAACTCCAAATTGGTCAATTCCAGTTCCTAAATTTTTGTAATAATATTGTCTACCCATTAGTGCCTATGTTCTGTCATGACAAACATAGTAAAATTATTCTTTCACTTAATCTTGTATTAAATGCATAAAACCTTAGAAAATCCATAACTTAAAATATATAACTCCAAATTTAATGATTCCAGTTCCTGTGATCTTATTTTAATGTCTAGATTATTACTGTGTATTTTATTTATATGCTTGGTGTAATGTTAATTTTGCCTATACAATGTTTGTTTGTATTGCTACGACTAGAGCGAAGACACGTGTCATCTGAAAAAGCAAGTTGGTACCTGGATTCTCAAGTGCCAGGCAAGTTGTGCCCTTGATCACTTCTTTTTACCCACTCATGTTCTAATTAATCATAATGATCTGCATAGGTTAATTTTGATGGGTCCTAATAGGATACCCTAGTTTGATTATCTTTATACCTTGTTACCACTGAACTTTTTGGGTAGTACTTGCTAGTGCTTTATGTGGTTTTGGGTATGAAGATACATTACTCATGATTATACTTTTGTTATCCGTTGTTATTTATCGTTCATGATAAGATCATTATGTTAATTGGAACATGGAGAACCACCCGGGAAAACAGTGCTACCACAAGGGTTTAATGGGACGCCCTTGGCTGATTAACTAGGAAAGCTAGTGGAGGGCTACCTTACCCGAAAGGGGCAAGGGCAGTAGGGGAGTGGTCAGTGTAGGGAGGCCCTCGGGAGGATTTTGCTGCGATGGCGGTCCTGCAAGGGATTCCTGCACTGGAGCTTCCTATAAACTATAGCGGGTAGTCTGAAGCTAGTGGAACTTTGTAAAGGCCTCGTAGTGGTACCCTGTCTCGCTTCCTTGGTAGAGGTGTATGGAGTCTGATCAACTCTGTGGCAAATGGGTAACACGACTTGTGGGTAAAGATGCGCAACCTCTGCAGAGTGTAAAACTGGTATACTAGCCGTGCTCACGGTCATGAGCGGCTCGGACACTCACATGATTAAATTATGGAACCTAAACTCAATTTGTCATATTCATTGCATCGCAGGTGAGGTTGTTACTTCTGTTCTACTATTTAATTGGGTTGGTATTTACTTATACTTAGTAACTGTTAATAAAAATTTGACCAACTTTAAAAGCAATGCTCAGCTCTAACCATCATCTTTGGTAAGCCTTACACTTCACATGAACTCCCACCTTTGGCGAGTTCATTCACATTATTCCCCACAACTTGTTGAGCGATGAACGTATGTGAGCTCACTCTTGCTGTCTCACACCCCCCCACAGGTCAAGAACAGGTACCACAGGATGAGGCTCTTGGAGGATGCTACGATGTGTTCGTGAGAGGTCTAGGTTGTCGTCTCCCAGTCAACTTTGGTTTGCTGGACCGTTGTCTCCTTATAATGTAATTATTTATTTTGTATAGAACTCCTGTTATTTAGTAAAGATGTGACATTCGATCCTGTGCCATGATTCATCATATGTGTGAGACTTGGTCCCAGCACACCTGGTGATTATGTTCGCGCCCGGGTCTTGGTGCCCCGAAATCCGGGTGTTACAGAATATAATTTTGAATATCTTCCAAGGCGCTGTCACACTTACCGCAAGCGAAAACTAGTATGTTACTCTATTCTTGGTTTGTCAAGGTGCACAAACCACGGGTCGCTTTGGGCTTTTCTTGGTTCATAGCACTCTATCCCAAATTATACTAGGTGCTTTGGCTTCTACGGTATATATGAATTAGGGATCACAATTTAACCCATGGATTTGATATCCATCAGATATCCGATATCCGACTCGACGGAGCCGGATATGGATACATGTTTTGACCCACGACGGAGCCGAATATAGATACATGTTTTGACCCGTGGGTCAGACTCGAATCCGACCCGAAGTCGGGTGGACACGGATTAGGATATTACATTCTACCCACGGTTTATCCGTTGGATATCCAAAATCGATCCAACATCCATAGTGTATTTTTTTGACAAAGCTCATGTTACATAGTAAAGAACAAACTCTAACACCATAAACCCCACGCCTAACGCTCCCAATTTCCCACTGTTAGCCGCCCCTTATAGCCTTGCTGGTTTCCTGCGTTGTGCCCCGTGACCCTTTTCCAAGTTTCGTAGACTATAGCACCGTTGACGGTTGGTCGTTACAAGCTCTAGTGCCCCTAACTGAGGCCCACAGGCCCATAATAATTCTTTCATTAATTTCTAATTGTGTATGATGGTGAACTCCCATAATAATTCTTTCATTAATTTCTAATTGTGTATGATGGTGAACTGGGAAGAAATATGACTAATTATGCTATTGAATTGTTGAATAAATGATTGTGTATTTCATATCCAATGGATATCCAAAATCTGATGGACACGGACATGGATATAAATTTCTACCCGCGGGTATGATCACGGGCGGATATTAGTTGCAACCGCGGATATAGTTGCAGACATATTTGCAATATCCATTTCGTATCGGATCCATTGCCATCCCTAATATGAATAAGCCAAGAGGACCCATAAATACGAACAACGGGGTACTAAACATTTCAGAATAATTCGGCATGCCAAACCAAAAAAAGGACTGCGGATATTCAAACAAGATTTCAGAAAACGCTTTAACTGTTTGATAACTGACCGATGCTAAACTCGCCATAAGTTAAAGAAAAGACCTCTTAATAATAAGACTCATACTTCAGATGTTTGCTGAAACAGCAAAACATTATCTTCTTTGCTGCAAGAAGACTATACACTAGATATCCTATGAACCATGATATTTTAACAATATCTTCTGAAGACCAGGAGCAGACAACAGCCACCTGCATCAAACAAATAACAAGAAATATGTAACTCCGATATCCTTTGTTTGTCAATTACAGACTTATAACCAAACGATAATAGAATGAATATCGCATATAGAACTACATGATTTTTTAGAAGACCAATGCAGATCTTAGACTTATACTAACTCTGTAATTTTTTATTTGCATTCCACTGGTGCTAAAAAAATGTCACACTGGAGCCTGGCAGCTACACTGGAGCTGGAACTGGAGTCATCCCAAACACCCCCTAAATATCTTAACTTCTTAAGTTTGAAGAACTTTATCGAGAAGAGTACCCAAATGATACCAATTAACTTAAGAATGTTTGACTTAAGAGAACTAGAAGTTGATTAAGACAGAGGGAGTACTTATCACCATCACATTAACTATAGGTTGGGAAAATGGGTGGCAAAATTTTGTAACTCCACTGCCTAGATAGTGGCACATAGGATAATTAACTAGCTCATCAAAATAAGGGTAATCATAATTTAAGAATTCCATAACTCCGCCTCAAAATGCGGTGTATCATGTATGCCATGTTCATGCTTCACTGAATCTTAACACATAAGTCATATCTGCTACTCATACTGCCATTGGTATTACAACTTACAAGCAAGTAAAAATAGGAGCCAAAGATGATCTTGCCAACTACACAATTCTTTCGCGAACACACAGGAAGAGTTGTGTATCATTATAAAGGGCGTACCCAGTGCCGTAGGCTTCCCATACTGTGCGGGGTCTGGGAAAGGGTATCTTTAAGCGTCAAGCCTTACCCGCATAATATGCAGAGCCAGGGGCTCGAACCCGGGACCTTTCGGTTACAGACGGTAGGCTCTACCACTGCACCAGGTCCGTGTATCATTATATTAAGAAAAAAGTGCAAGAACCTAGTACACATTGAATCACCACTAAAATCACTAACCTTAAAACACAATAGATCTACTCTTCCTTGAGGCGCTTCTCGGTCTCTTCCAAAGCCTTAATATCCTTGTTCAATTTTACAATACGATAAATGCACCTGTACCAGAAAACAAATAATAAATAGTTTAAATTAAGACAAAATAGACACTCCTGGGAAGTCAACAAATCAGATTCTGCTGATGAGAAACTTTACCAATAAAGGAGACATGCTGAAACACAAAGAATGACATTTCTCTGAGCTTTAAACATCTGTGCAAGAACAAATTATCATTGAGACACAGAGAAACTACAGAAACTAATAGTAAAACTCCTTTCCTATCAAAGGCTGAAAAGGCAGTAATATAATTGGTTGATATGAACAAACTATTGGCCATAAGTTCATAACTTCTGAAGGAGTGTGGGTGATTCCATTACCCAAGATACTAGAAGATGATAAAAAATCACATACGAAAAGCACAAAATCCAAAAACATGGAAGATAAATCTGGAAAAGCTTCGCACACAAGAAAATGAATGGTAGAGCCACAAATGCTTCAAAGACAGAAAATATCCCAATGGCAGAGATAAGTCGGTGGCGGTAGCGTCCTCCAACCATGCAGGTTGTTTGTTTTAAAGGTGGTACTTTATTGAAGCTTGATAATAGATTGTGCCCTTTTTGGGAATGTAATATTGTAGAACAGCTTATGTAAAATGTATGGAAAATGTTTGCAAATGCTGATATTGAATAGAACTTCCCTTTTCAAATTATCGTATACAAATTAAGGGGTATATCTGGTACTATGTCTCATCTCAAACATGCCTCAACGGTGGTAATTATCATGCAATCCAAATATTTATGCAGGATAGGTCTATATATGCTTGATAATAGATTGTGCCCTTTTTGGGAATGTAATATTGTAGAACAGCTTATGTGAAATGTATGGAAAATGTTTGCAAATGCTGATATTGAATAGAACTTCCTTTTTCAAATTATCGTATACAAATTAAGGGGTATATCTGGTACTATGTCTCATCTCAAACATGCCTCAACGGTGGTAATTATCATGCAATCCAAATATTTATGCAGGATAGGTCTATATATGCTTATTAGTTCTTAACACAGGTACATCCAATAGAATATGTTTAGAAAGATTGGTGTCCTTTTAAGAAATGTTGACATCAGTGTAGCTGCAAATAAACATGTCATTTATTCCATCTAACAAGATGGGTGCAACAAATGAGAAAACATCAAGTTCCTCTAAAATGTAGCTGATAGACAAAACATCTTCCAATCTATGATATGTTAGACCATCATGCTTTGAGCCTGTCACTTGCATAGTGGCCATAGAATAAAAGTTGACAGGTTATATGACCAATACTAGAATATGTTTGTTACCTCTGTTACCCACATGGGTTTTGAGTCGTTGCTTAGGCGTTGAGACATACCGCAGGGGCTTGTTTGGGAGCAAGAATACCGGAAGGGATTGGAGGTGCTAAAATTTTCTTGCTATTCAGATTTGAAAAGCAAGGGGATTTTAGCCCCTCCAATCCCCTCTAGTATCCTTGTTCCCAAACAAGCCCCAAGTGTCACATGAAGCCACAGGGTCTTAGTTATGACATTGACCTAGGCATCACCTAGGGCTCCTAGGTGTCCAGGTTATACCTCCTGTGCTATAGCCTATAGGAGATCACATAGCCTAAAAAACATGGCTACCCATATTCCAAATTTTGCTTCTGCGTCTTGTACTGTTCCTAATTTCTGGTTCTCTAACTTATCTACTCAAAAGTAAAACTTTGCTTCTTTCCAGAGCCATTTAAAGTTTCGAAAGTAATCATCTTACTAAACAGGTGTATTGAAATCAAATTGAAGATGAGAGCATCAATAAAACTTTACAAAATTTTAATACGATCTTATCTGGCCAGTTCACGCTTTTCCATCTAATTAGGAAGTAGAACACCAACTAAACAACTGGCCCTTAAGGGGAAAACAATCACTACATATTTCAGATTTACAAAGCTAAGCAGGAAAAGCAGAAACCTAGAAGCACCACACAAATCTAAACATGGAAGGGAATCAATCACTCACAGATTTCTCGAAGCGAATGCGCTCTTCGGCGGTGCAAATCTCCGAGGTGCACATCAGTCTGTGCTCCTTCTTCCAGTAGAGATCTGCACCCACATCAGAAAAAAGAACGAACCAGTCAGCCCGAAACGGGGTCGCAAGCCAACCTAGGTCGGGGTCTCACGGAAGAGGCGATGCTCGCACCGAGGATCTGGAAGGCGGCGAAGGGTATCACACTGGACAGGGGCTGCAGGAACAAGGACGTGAGCGCGACGATCTGGCCCCGCACAGCGCGGGGCACCGGGAGCGTGACCAGCGCAGCCACCGCAGCTTCCACCGCCACCACGCACGCCAGGATCATCCATTGCAGCGCCATCGGAACCCTGCTCGAGTCGAAGACTCCAGAAAATTCTCTCGTGAACGGGGCAAGGAAGGAAAGCAGAACCGCGGGCGCCTCGGTCTCTCTGATCTGCGAGTTCGTACGGATGGGAAGAGAAGTGAATGTGCGGGTTGGTTCGCCTTCTAGTAGGTTCTAGGTGAGCGGATCACGGACAGGTGGATTGAAGACGCGTCGCATCGGTTTATTCGTCTCGGGCTCTCGGCGATTTGCCTCATCGCCAAGCGATTCGATGAGGTCGTTTTCGCGGCGACTTGGACCAGGCTCCCCTCCTCTCAAATTTGGGCTGGTATCCTCACAAACGGCCCGTTAAGGCCTTCCTCTCTCCTTTCTTTCCCGTTCGCCCTTGGTCCGCCTCGCTTCTTCTCGTGCCGCCTCCCCCTGTTTCCACGAGCTGGGGTTTTAGCGGCGAAAAGAGGGAAAAGAAAGCCAGCGAGAGAGACGGAAAGGGGAAGATGAGCCGGAGCCTGGGGATCCCGGTGAAGTTGCTCCATGAGGCAGCGGGTCACGTGGTGACGGTGGAGCTCAAGACCGGCGAAGTGTACCGGGGGTCATTGGTCGAGTGCGAGGATAACTGGAATTGCCAGCTCGAGAACATAACCTTCACTGCCAAGGTATGCTCTCCCTGCCCGCGCTACCTTCGGATCTGAGCTATATTCTCATGGATTATGGTTCCCTGAATATTTTCTTCCTTTCTGTTGGTTAATCTGCAGGATGGGAAGGTTTCGCAGCTGGAGCACGTCTTCATCAGAGGAAGCAGAGTGAGGTAATCGAAAAACTAGATTTGTTTCGTCATGCAATGTTGTTGAGTTACGGCGGCCTAATTTTTTTTTCTGTGTGTGGGTTTTGCTGCTGTTATGTTACAGATTTATGATTATACCTGATATGCTCAAGAACGCTCCCATGTTCAAGCGCTTGGAAGCGAGGATTAGGGTTTGTTACTGATGATTCCCTGTACCTCTTAGTGTCTTGTTGTGAGAAAACTAATGGTGAGATGGTATATAATTTTCTTGTTTTGTCGAATGTAGGGCAAAGGATCAGCTATTGGAGTTGGTCGTGGACGTGCTGTTGCAATGCGTGCTCGGGTATGTTGCTTTCCATTGTTTTGAGTTGTGACACTTTTCGCTTTGATTGTTTCACCAGTGTATCTTTATTTCATTACATAGTTTTCACTATAATGACTAACCTGTTTGTGTAATTTGCAAAAGAAAATGCAATGAGTATGTGCCCTTGTGAAATAATAAAGTTAACTGTGCATTAACTCTTTCCAAAGGCACCACAACACTTTTGTTGGTTGACTGCATAGAATAATCTCACTCATATCAGTTAAAATTATGAATTTATGGGGTATTTTTTCGTACGCTATCAAACATGTCAAAGATGAATAATGCTGCAAATCTGCTCATGGATAGCTAGAACATCTCCATCAGTTCTGTTATTGAATTCTAGTTTAATGGATAATTGGATATCACAAAATATTGGGGAGTTGTTTTTTTTGTTTTCTCATCAGTATGATAGCTAGAACCTCTCCATCAGTTATGTGCTCTTCATCAAAACACTGTTACTTTGGATCTCCTTTTTTTCCTCGCTCTACCTCAATCATTGTTTTTCCCGTTGCCTTTGGTTTGGCTGTATATGATTGGCTCAGATATGAGTACATGATATACATTACAAACCACTAAAACATATTCACTTCTATTGGTCCACCTTCTATAATTTGATTTTATCTTCTTTTGCCCGTGAGGCCATAACTAATGGAAACCTAAAATGACTATATAGGGTTGCAAATTGCTGCCTCTAGGGTTTCCATCGACCCTCTTTAATATAATTGTTAGTGTTAGACTGTGTTTGGGCCGACACCACTGTTGGGCTGCCAGCCCATTAGGGTTAGGGTTGAGTCTATATATATTGTATCCCATCTATTATCAATACATCATCCATTACACTATTCTACATGGTATCAAAGGATTAGGTTTAGGGTTTCTCCTCCCACCTCCCACACCAGCCGCCAATTGCTTCCACACCAGCCGCCGCCCCTCGGGAGGCTCATCCTTCCCTCCCGGGGGCGGCCACACCCCAGCAGCCAGCCCTCGGCCGCCGAGCCTCCCCTCTCCCAGCCCACTGCGCCCCGAGCCTCCCCCGAGCCGGTCATGGAGGCCGTCGCCGGCCGCCCCTGCAGCTCGCCTCCAACACTGTCGCGGCCCTGCACGCTGACACAGGGAGCACGCGTTCGCAGGCCATCAACGCCGCGAGCAGGCGGGCGCGGGCCGGCGATGGTGCCCCTACCCTCGACGGCTGCCTTAGTCCCTGGCGGGCACGGCCCCGGCCACCCCCGCTCCCAGCGCGGGCGCGGGCGTTCGCCCTGCCCCCAACCTCCTTCGCTGGTCGCGCACAGCGGTTCCCCTGGCGCAGGCCTCCCTCCTCCCAGCCTCCTCTCTCTCCTCTCCTAGCTCGGTGCAGGCCCCGCCCAACGCGGTCGCCCCTCCCCGGTGCGCGCCCCTCCGGGCTGTGCCGTCGCCAGCACCCCAACGCGTCGTCGCTGCCTCAACCACGCCGGATCTGCGCGCTCCCTCCACGCGGTCGCCCCACCCCTGCTCTGCTCGGATCCACGCCTCCCTGCCGCGTGTCGGGGCAGAGCGCGCCGGTGCCGCTCGCCGGAGTTCAAGGACGCGTCCCCCCGACGCTCTCGCGCTTGGACAGCGCCCCTCCCTGCGCGTTCGTGTGCGCGTCCTTCGGCGCCCCATCCCTTGGCCGTGTCGCCTCCCCGTGCAGCCGGCGGCCACAATCCGCGCCGCCCTTGGCGCGCCCCCTCTAGGTCGCGCCGCAGTCGCCCCTTGTGGCTGCGGACACGTGGCCTCCCCGTGCTGTCGGCTGCGTCGATCCGCCGCCGCTCAACACCGGGTGCGGAGGGACCTCGGGGGCGTGCTGCCGCCGTCGGGCCTAATGCAGCCCACCCCCTGCGTCGGCATCTTCGCTCGTGCAGCCTCTCGTCATCGCGCTGGCCACCTCCTAACTGCCTACGATGACGCCCAGCAGCGCCTCTTCACGCCCCTCCCGTCGCTGTCGTCAACCCGTCCTGCCAGATCCGGCGCGGCCCCCTGCCCGGCTGGACCCGCCCCGACGCCCACCCTTTCATCGCCTTCGTAGGATTCGTCGCTGCCGCGGCCTTCCCGGCCGGATCCACGTTGTTGCGACCTTCCCGGCTCGATCCGCCGTCCCTTTCGCTGGATCGTGTCTTCCCGGCTGGATCTGTCACTGTCGTGGCCTTCCCGGACGGATCTGTTGTTTCCCCTTCTATTCTGTCGCGGGCGCGGACACCATGACCGGCGCAGCCGCGTGCGCTGTTGTCGGCCTCCCTGGCGGGGCTTTTTGACGCTCGGACGATCGAAGAAGTAGGAAGGTCGGCCTGCTGGTGCCCTTTTGTTGTGTCGCCCTGCCGATCGTTGACGCTCGAACGTCGACCCCTCCCGAAGATCAGGCTTCTGCTGCGCATCTCCCGACCGCGACCACCTCGACTTCGGCTACCTCGGCATCTAGGGGCTATCGTCTTCTTGGAGCACACACCGGTCTCTACTCCAGCCGCAACATTCGCACCATCACGACGCTACGACTGCGGGGGGATTTCAACCCGTCGGCTCCTACTTTCGTCCTCTACTCCAGTCTCATAGTGTGTGGTGCCCCCATTACGACTGCGGGGGGATGTTAGACTGTGTGTGTGAGTGTGTGTGGGCCGGCACCACTGTTGGGCTGCCAGCCCATTAGGGTTAGGGTTGAGTCTATATGTATTGTATCCCATCTATTATCAATACATCATCCATTACACTATTCTACAGTTAGTACTACTTTTCCCAAATTATGTCACATTTATTTTGGAAAACTAGTACTCGAACTAAACTAAGGGTTGATGGATACCATTAGGGGCTGATTGGTTCCCTTCCCATGGCAGCCAGGACTGCACGAGCTAGTCAGGCCCCTAGCAGCCATGCTGCGCGCGTGCAAGTAGTTTCTGTTTGGTTTGTTGTATACTATCAGCTTGGTGTAGCAGAGTTGTTGTTTGGTTCTGGTGATGCACAAATATCAGAGAGTGTCAGTCTCTCAAACAGACGCAACACGTACGCTTGCCCACACCATTCCGGCTAGGCACCAGTGAAACGGAAGAAAATCTTGCATGGGGAGGGACAGGCCCGATGGCTCCTCTTGCACGATATCAGACTGGCTAGAATGCTAGTGCACCCAACCAATCAAGTGTTTTCTATATCCCACGAGACTGGCCTGAGGTCGAATCAGGGAACCAATCAACCCCTTAAGGCACCTACCTGCACCCTTGTGAGTTGTGACTATAGTAGATAAACAAAAAAATTACTGCCACTGGAATATTGGATCATCTTCTATAATCTATATTTTTTGTGGAAACTTTAACCCTGGAATAGGCGCGGCGGCCGGAGGGAGGGGAGAGAGGCGACGACGGTCAAGCCAGGGGGCTGGCGGCAGTGGTGGCTGGGGGAGGTGGTGGGAGAAAAACTAATCCTAGCTCTATACCATGTGGGAAACACTAACCCTGGAATAGGGTGCGGTGTTGTATTAATAGACTTGGGAAGTTGGGCCAGGCCCATTACAGAGGGGGGCGAGAGGGTAATTACGTAGGGAAAGCCCCAAACCCTAATGGGTATTCTAACATTTTTTATCTTCCTTTGCTTGTAAGCGGCTTCTTCGTGTTTGTGGGGGAAGGCTTGCCTCGGATTATCCCTTCCCAGACCCCACTCATGTTCGCCTTTGGCACTGGGTCTGCCCATTTGCCCATAAGTTCCTAAGTAATTGGAACCTAAAATGACTAAGCTGGAAAGAAGTGGAAATGGGAATGGCTAAAAGATAAGAAAATCTTGGTACAATGCCATGCTAGAGAAAGTGACCGCCATTGCCCTTTAGTGGGAAAAGGAAAAAAATACCAAAATTATGTGTATTGGACTATTGGTATTGTTAACCATAGTTCATAAGGGCTAAGCAATCATACATTGTTTTTTTCCTTATCAGTATTTACCATCTCCCAGGGAAGGCCATACCCTCGTTGTCACCAAGACGATTCTAGGATCTCGATATAGAAAATTATCATGGGCCCACCAATTGGGACCCTCGCCTTGGGGCCCCAAACCCTGGCCTCTACCCTTGTAGGGGCTTGGCACCGAGTGATAGTGACTTGACATTGGGGCACCCCAAAGGAATAACTACACCATAAATTTTGTAAGAAGCCACTAAGGGGTCTAGGGCCATGGGATGTCCCTGGCTAGAAGAATCTAAGTCTTCGGGCCCTCTTGTGCCTTGAGGCACTCATGAGCAATCTAAGCCCTTAGGATTCCTCGTGCCCTCGGGTGCTCATGAAGGGTACGAATACTCGGAGCAATCCGACCACGACACTAGGGCCACTGCTGGCCTGAAGATCTCTAGCCTCAGATTATGAGCACGACTAAGCCCCGAACCCTTTGGTGTCTATAGCCTCCAAAGGAACAAGGGACTTGATGCAACTGAGTGTAATCTTATCACAAGACGAAAGGGTGTGCTTGGGTCCATCGAGGCAGTATGGCCTAAAATCAAGACCCCACACCAAAAGGCCTGCTAAAAAGTCCATAGCGTTAGCTTATCGGATAAGCCTTAGGTGCAACACATTAAATGTGTGAAGTACGGCATTACAGTCCTGATAGGGGTGTTGTTGCCATGATTTAGTCTGCAAGTTACTTGAGACCACTATATGGTATGTGCACTGATCTTGTAGCCGCGCATGCGCACGCAAGTGTACCATGAAGTATTATCAAGTAGAGAAGGCTACATTGACTACCAGCTACATCGTACTCAGTAGCACGGGCCCTGATGCCTATAGATGTGATATATTATATCTGCTCTTGTGGTAGGTACGATGATAGACTGCTGAAGGACAACTTCGACATTATGCTATGACTGAAGGCATGGCCTCGGGTACGACTCCAAGAACAGGATAGGAATGGGGTAGTTGGGTCTTAGCCGGTAGAATCCAAGGTTGATGTAACTTCTCTCCTCCCTTGCACTATAAAAGGGAGGTAGAGTAACTGTTTAAGGGGTGAGACCTAGGGGATTGGATCAGATTTGGTCAATTGGGGTTCTAGATTCCACAAGATTAATAGGGGTTGGTTATGCCCGAGTTGCTACGTCATACTCTTACACAAGAGTTCAATCTACACTGAGGATAGACATAAAGGTGGACTAGTACAATGCCCGTGCATTGCGACAATATACCTATCATATTTGATGGTATAGTGCAACAGTTGTACGACACCCGAGGGTCCAGTGGCAAGCCAGTTCGATGGACTCTCCCCACAAAAAAATAAATTTAAAATTAAAGTGGAGTAGTGGACCCTCCCCACAAAAAATTGATTTAAAATTAAAGTGGATATATGGCCCACATACCGGATATTAAACTACAAATACTGCATTTTATCTTAGCTAAAAGGGAGAAAGTTGAGTTGAAAATGAGACCTGGCCTTTTTTTATAGCTCACTTGGTCGCTCGTAAACTGTAGATACTGCATTTTATCTTAGCCAAAAGGGAGAAAGGTAAGTTGAAAAGGAGACATGTCCATTTTTATAGCTCGCTTGGTCGTCCTCCTTCACCTAGAGACGTGGTACTATCCGGGAGCGCTGCGCTGTGTGTAGCTTCGTGTCATATGTTGGGCTTGAGTGTTTTTCTCACTACCTATCTGAGAGGTAACGACCTGTTTGTTAAGCGAGACATGGGGAGAAAAATAGATCTACTCTACGCGTGTGACGCACGACGCACAAAACTCGTGTTTTAAAGGAGTAGAGATTAAGACTATTAGTCCATTAGGCTAGAACTCCCATTACAACTACAAGGTGAGGGAGTGCTAGTATGGACAGCTATGTGCAAGCTTGTAATCTACTTCACATTTGTGTTCATCAATCAATGAGAGGATGTAGAGTATTCACAACCTGAACCTCTCTAACTGTCCACATGTTGGCTCCTAGTCGTGCCATGTTTAGCACGACCGCCGACTTACACCCCGCTCTCTTCCAAAACCTATCATTTCATGCAACTACATTATTATTGATACATTGTGTGGTTGTGTGGCAAAAATCGTTGTTTCTGTCTGGCTTGTTGAGTATCATCCGCTTTATACATTTTGCTTGTTAATCAAGAAGTATCCAAAATTTAGAGTTTCCATTATCAATAGGACACAATGGTACCCTAATACGGCTTCCTTATCATGTTTTAATAAAAAACTCGCCTGGGGAGGGGAAGACCGCTCTCCTGGTATTGTATTAAGAAGAGGCCGAAACAATGGTTTCGACCGAGAAAATCACCGAACCCTGGCCCCCACCACTAACGGGCCGGCGTCAACCGTCCACTCTGCAACGGCCAACCTGAGGGTGACGCACAGGACATCATAACCTGAGAGTAGATGGGGCACAAAGAGGGGATTTTTTTTAACCAATCCTGAAAATTCGCCCCCGAGGGGGATCGAATCCAGGACTTGGAGGTGCTACCCTTAGTAACCGGGAACTGGGAACTTGGCCACGTTCATCGTTCCGGGAATGTGGGAACAATCTCGTTCCAGTAGTGTTAAATCCTAGTTTTAGTAGTGTACCGCGTACCACCACGTTCCCGTTCCTCGATCCCATCGATCCGGGAACTTGGTTACTAAGGTGCTACCGGAAGCCCTTAACCACTAGGCTAGAGGCCTTTCGCCTCATTTTTTAATAAAAGCAATCTGTATATAGCATAGTTTTTCTTCGCTCTGGAATTGACTTGTTTGTCTTCTATGTAAGGTCATTTTAAACTTTCTGTGTTGTGATACATCGGACTAAATAAGCACTGCAGACATGAGTCCACAACCATGAAAGTTTTGTTAATCTAATGTTAATGTAGAGATGATAGAATTCAATACTTTGATTTTGCTTTGAAATACATGAGTTATGAGGCCATGATTTCATAAATTGCAGTTCTCTTGGTCTTGAAAAAACAGTCAGTCAGTGGGTATGATCACTGATATGTTTTTATATTAAGATGGTGACCCTTTAGAAATGTGTATGTTACATTAAATTTGTGGCCATACAAGAAGGGATTGAGTCTGGAACAATGATATACATGATAGGTTAGAGGTAGCACCAATTGAATAAAAGTTTGTCCAACACCGGTTGAGATAGTTTGGATATGTCCAACGGAGATCTCTGGAGACGTTAGTGGGATCCTAAGGTACGATAGCAATGGGAAGAGAGGTAGGGGAAGGCCAAAATTAACGTGAGAGGAGGTAGTAAAAGGAGACTTAAAATTATGGAATATACCCAAAAAATTATCCATGGATAGGAGTGTTTAGAAAACAACTATTTATGTGCTTGAACCTTGACTCGTGATTTCTGTTGGGTTTTAACTTTAGCCTACATCAACTTGCTTGGGACTAAAATGCTGTGTTGTTGTTGTAGTGACCCTGTATGTAGAGCAGATTAATTTTTACAGGTATGTTTTTTATATTAAGGGGTTGTTTATGACTGCTCCACAATAAACCTGGAGTTTGTGGAGCATCTCTTTAGTTGCTCACAGAAGACACAACTCCACCTTTTTTTCATGGAGGAGAGATGATTGCCTGTTTGCCTAAAAAAAGTAGAGGAGCTGAAAAACGTCGATGGAGCGGTCTCAAACATCCCCTAAGATAGTGACTTTTTTGTAGACCTTTGTTCATGGGGATGTTCTTCTCTTAATAACAGATGCCTACATGCATGGAATATGTGGTGTTAGTGTTGCTACTCTATTGGAATTGGGGGAAATTGAACAAACTGTCTAGGGTCAGCTGAGTAGGAAAAAAATGAGCATTTGTTATAAATAATTAAAAAGGAAGTGTTGAGTGTTGACATTTTTGTTAAGACTTCAGAGTTCAGATTGGGTTATTGATAAAACTTGGGAGAATTATGTATTGGTGTGGATGTTGAAGTTATTTTAGTTTCATTCCAGTTATAACCATCTTTTGACCATCAGAATATAACAGGAATTTTAGTTCTATGTCCTTTGCTTTAGCTGGTAGCCTGGTACCATGAGTCCGTGAGGATAATGAGACTGTTGGTAGGGTTTCTTTTTCCACTCTTCTTTTAAACAATAAAGCAAATGTAATGTGGTGGAGTGGAGTGGACAAATGTGACATGCTCAAATATATAAAATTAGAATGCGCTTGGGCACCAAAGGAAATTGTAGCCTCATTACATATCATTGTGGTGTTGTTAAACTGACCAAATTTTGAATATCATTCTTTCATTTGGTATTGAACCTTTCATAGCTAGCTTTAGTATTCTCCTTTTTCATGTCTTTAGTTCGAAGTGTAAAAAAATCATGGTTGTATACTCCCGTCATAAAACATATGTTTTTTTTCTTTTCTTTGGGAGGGAGGGAACGGTAGGAAGGGACCTTTTGTGCTGATTTTTTTTTGGTTAATTGCTTTTCAAGACATGTCTGATTGCCACTCACTTCTTCAGTGGTTTTCTTTTACATGATAGGATAGTTTCTTTTGAGCTTCTTACATGGTTGAAAGATTCCCATTGGCCTCGATATTATTTTGATCACTAAAACTGTGTTTATCACAGAATTGAAAGGTTTCCACCTGAACACTGTCGCCACTATTCTCAAGTTTAGTTTCTTGTCGAACTTGCGGGGAATGAAGAAATAAGCTTGCACGACACATTCTTTTTATCACTTTGTGAACTCTATAGTGCATCTTGTCGGTAGATATGGGCACATGGACCTGAGACGGTAGTGAAATCCAAAATACCTTGGTGAAGTGGATATATGTACAATGTGATTCGATAGAATCATTTTGTGGGCATCTGGAAGCACTTCTGCATGATTTTCTTTAGAGTTTCATTTTGTGGGATTCGATAGAATCAAAGATATATGTACAATGTGATCTAAAATATAATTATGAGCTGTGCATTCTTTGATTCATCACGTGATAATTGATGGTTACTAAACTCTTTTTTATGTCAATTTTTTAGGCTGCTGCTGGTCGTGGTGGTGGTCCTGTTGGACGAGGTAGCGCGCCTCCTGTGAGGAGGTAGATTCTAAATGGCGGCTTTTCTCGTCTGGCTGAGGTTGTTGTCTGATCTCAGGACGCTGTCTCGTAGTAAAAACTGTCCTAATGTAAAATTCAACGGCTTAAAGGAGTATGCAACCTGTGATTGAATGTAATGTATTGACTGTATTTGGTAGCTTGCATACAGTCTTTTTCCTTGCTCTATTTGGAATTTTGGATGGCTGGATCGAAGAAGCAAGGTGCTAGAGGTTCTCTGCCCTCGACATACACCCTCAGTGGCGAATGCAGCTTAAGGGCTAGTTTTTGGCAGCCTAGTTTCTTGGTCACGGCTCTAGCCAGTTTGGAAGGTGGCTCTGTGGGGATATGGGCCCATCCCGAGCCTAGCTTCCGCGTGGAAACATGTTCGGCCTCTAGACATCAGGCGGCTATCCACACTCGTCTCCTCCGCAACTGTGTGATCTCTGTCGTCGTGACCCCTCCATTAGTGATTTTGTCCGAGTAAGTATAGTACCTCTTCCCACACATTCTTAGTCTTGTTGGGGTTTCTTTTCTCTATCCCCACACCTTCTTGGATGGTGACAAACGTGGGCCGGAAGGAGGTGCCCGGGACGGGTTTAGTAGTAACGACGAGGGGAGCAGGGACGGATGTGGAGGTGGCTTTGGGCATGCGTAGATGTTGCTTTTGGAGAATAGATGGGGGTGGGGCAAAGGTGGTAGACGTCTTGCAGTGGGTGGGAGGATCAATTTTGGTGGCGCTAGACCAAACAGAGGTCGTGGAGGCCTTGTCGTTGTCGTCGTCGGTGGGAGGTCGTCATATAGGCCACCGACCATCTTGCTCAACCTAGGGTTTGGCTGTTTGAGTGGGGAGAGATGTGATTTGGGGAAGAACCAGGACCCAATTGATTTAGGCCTCACCTTAGTTCTAGCCACTTCCTGGAATTTTATGTGCGCTGCTAGTTGCATTGTAGCAGTAGCATTGACAGAGTTCAGCGGACACAAACCTTTGCATGGTGTCAATGGCTTATGTCGTGCTGGATTGTTGTCCATCTCCGTCAATGAGGTGGACGCAAGGGAGAGCTAGGGGTGGGCAAGAAAATACTAAACACCAAACACTGCATTGAACCGAACACCATACATCGAAATATATGGTTTATTTGCTTTTTGGTGTTGGGTGCGGTTTGGATTTTAGCTATAATTGATGTTTAGTGTTTGGTGTGATTTTCAATATTTACACACCAAAATACAAAAAACGAAATTTAGCAAACCTACCCTTAAATCCCAACAAGCAACTCATATAAGGTCCTAAAGCCTAGACTCATATTACTATGTGTTAGTTGCTCTTATTCAACACTAAATTGTTCACATAATTTTATTAAGTACTTGCTAATGAATTATCATTATGTTCTTTATGCAATTTTATGTTTGCAGTTTCAGTTTGCTAGTTGTTTGGTGATTGTGGTAACACCAAACATCGAACCGAAAAAAAGCGAACACCAAATTTTATTTCTAAACAAAAGGTTTGATTTCCATTTTTCAAACACCAAAATTTTTTGACGCCGAATAAACCAATAAAACTGAATGCCAAGCCCTAAGGAGAGCGACAATTGTGGAGGAGCAAGCAGTGGCTAGCCTTCGCTTGCTTTCTTTGCCCTCTAGCTTCCCTGCCTTTGCTTGCTCTATGATGTCTTTGGCCTCACTCACTCAAGGATAACAATAATCTGATGGGAAATGAGGCATAAGAAGTGTATGAGGGGTGGGTGTCGGTGTCGAGTACCGGCAACACGCTACGGGGAGTACCACGTAGCGCTTTTGGGAGGACAACAACGTTGATTGTAGCTCGATGGTACGCGCAAAATAGGTCGGAACACATGAAATTGTGCAAGTGAAAGGGAAATAGGGTTAACCATTTCGTATAATCGATTTTGGTGGTTCACGTACAACACAAACCACATGGACTAACTAGTTTGTCTAGATATGATTTATCTCATGTGCATAAGGTTCAACACAAACCAAGAAAGAAATTTAGTTAGTGACTCAATCAAAAGTTGGAGCAAGACATTGAGTGTGCTGAATTTTGGCGCACCGGACAGTGTCCGGTGCACCAGGCCCGTACAGTCTCCAACCAGCCACTCTCGGGAATTCGGAGGCACGCTCCGCTATAATTCATCGGACTGTCCGGTGAGCCAGCGGAGCAACGGTTCCCTACGCGCCAACGGTCGACTGTGCAGAGCTACAGTGCACTACAGTGCCGTGGCAGAAGTCAGAGCGCATAAGTCGGAGGTCACCGGACTGTCCGGTGCAGCTAGAAGACAGACGTATCCAACAGTCAACTGCTCCGAACCCTAATAGTTGTGCTGACGTGGCGCGCACCGGACAGTGCACAGTAACTGTCCGGTGGCGCACCGGACTGTCCAGTGCGCCCATCGCCAGCAGCCCTTGCCAACGGCTAGGAAGTGGTTGGGGGCTATAAATACCCCCAACCACCTCATTCATTGGAATCCAAGTTTTCTGAACATTCCATTCATTGCAAGAGCAAAAGACTTCACTCCAAGACACATTCAATAGATCAAATCCTCTCCAAGCCTCCAAATCAACTCAATTCCATTAGGGACTTGAGAGAGTGTGTTTTATGTTCTTTTGTTGCTCTTGTTGCTTGGATTGCCTTCTTCATTTCTCATTCTTATTCTCAAGTGCTTTGTAAGTGAAACAAGAGACACCAAGTGTGTGGTGGTCCTTGTGGGGTCTTAGTGACCCGTGTGATTAAGGGAAGGCTCACTCGGTCTTAGTGGCTGTTTGAGAGAGAGTGAAATGGTTGAAATAGATCCGGCCATTGTGGCCTCCTCAACGGGGAGGTACCCTAAAATAGGGGTACCCCCTACTGATGTATAAAAGCACAATGCCCACGCGGCTATCTGTAGTCGCGTGGTAAAAAGGCTGTACGTGGGACCAGGCCATGACTCGTCCAAGCGTCGGGCGACTACTCTGGGCCACCAACAGCACCGACCTCACCACCTGGGTAGGTCCGGTACCGCCGCGTGTCCAGAGAGTTGCACACTCTGAGGGCATCACCAGCGGGCCCAGACCCCCATGCGAAGGTGCCGGACCCCTGTATATACAGACCGGGCCTCCGGGTAAGGTCCAGGACCTCCACGGGCGCAAACTGGACCCCTAGGATGGGAACCGGACCCCTCTGTGTGGTGTCCAGACCGCTCACAGCAGGGTCCCGGGATTCTGGGACAGAGAATATCTAGGCCTTAATCAAGGCCATGCGGGGGTCCGGAGCCGACACGTGTCTGGACCTTATCGTATACGCTACTACTCCCCGCCTAGGCGGAGACCCGATGCTGCCGTGTGACCTACTGCACGTGACGTAAGCTAACGGGCGGAGCCTGACGTAAGGCCTATGGGCTACGTGGCCTCTGCATTTAATGAGGATAAGGCGCGTCACCTGTCCATTCCACTGATAGGCGGTGTGCCGCCTCTGCATTTATTAAGACATGTCCATTCCGCTGGCAGGCAGCGACCTGTCCATTCCACAGGCGACACGCGGCGTGCCTGTCCATTCCACTGGCAGGCGGCACACTGAAAGGGAAATGTGCCATTGGGCCATTTCTAAGTATTTTGGTGATTGAGTGCCAACGCAAGTGCATTTGTGTTAATCTATGCAAAGTGGTGGACAAAGTGCAAATCATGTCAAAAGGTATGTTTCTAGACTTAGTACATTGTTTATGGACTAATGTATTGTGTCTAAGTGCTGGAAACAAGAAAAATTGAATTGAAAATGAGATGGCTAAGTTCTGTCAAAGTCAGAGTAGTCTGGGTGCACCGGACTGTCCGGTGGTGCACCGGACAGTGTCCAGTGTGCCAGGCGGGTTCGAGCGAACTGGCCGCTCTCGGGAATTCATCGGCGACGTACGACTATAATTCATCGGACTGTCCGGTGTGCACCGGACTGTCCGGTGAGCCAACGGTCGGCCGGGCCAACGGTCGGCTGCGCGATCTACGCAAGACACGTGGCCGAGCCAACGGTCGGGAGGGGGCACCGGACTGTCCGATGTGCACCGGACAGTGTCTGGTGCGCCAACGGCTCCCAGGCGCCAACGGTCGGGGGAAGGAAAGAAATCCGCACCGGACAGTGTCCGGTGTGCACCAGACTGTCCGGTGCGCCAGGCGACAGAAGGCAAGATTTGCCTTCCTGGAATGCTCTCAACGGCTCCTAGCTGCCTTGGGCCTATAAAAGGGACCCCTAGGCGCATGGAGGAGGATACCAAGCATTCTCAAAGCATTCCTAAGCACTAAGACATCGATTCCGCGCCCTTGATTCTTTGCGATAGCAATTAGAGCTCTAGTTGAGTTGTGAACTCTTTGAGTTGTGTTGTGAGCTCTTGTTGCGACTTGTGTGCGTGGTGTTGCTGTGATTTCTTGTCTTGAGTGTGTTGCTTATCCCTCCCTTACTCTGTGCTTCTTTGTGAACTTTAAGTGTAAGGGCGAGAGGCTCCAAAGTGTGGAGATTCCTCGCAAACGGGATATAGTAAAGCAAGCAAAACACCGTGGTATTCAAGTGGGTCTTTGGACCGCTTGAGAGGGGTTGATTGCAACCCTCGTCCGTTGGGACGCCACAACGTGGAGTAGGCAAGCGTTGGTCTTGGCCGAACCACGGGATAAACCACTGTGCCATCTCTGTGATTGATCTCTTGTGGTTATTGTGTTTTGTTGAGACTCCTCTCTAGCCACTTGACATTATTATGCTAACACTTAACCAAGTTTTTGTGGCTTAAGTTTCAAGTTTTACAGGATCACCTATTCACCCCCCTCTAGGTGCTCTCAATTGGTATCAGAGCCGTTCTCTTCAAGAAGGGACTAATCGCCCGAAGAGATGGATCCTAAGGGAAAGGGGATGGTGGTCAACAACGAGAAGGAGTCTATCTTCAATGAGTCGAAAGGTGACAAGCCTACGGACTCGGGCTCGAGCCACAAAAGAAGAGACGGGAAGAAGAAGAAGACAAAGCGCATCAAGGAGATCATCTACTACGACGACAGCGACGAATCCACTTCTTCCCAAAAGGACGATGACAACTACGAGAAAAAGAAAACGGTCAATTCAAACTTTTCTTTTGATTATTCTCGTATTCCGCAAAGCACAAATGCTCATTTACTCTCCATACCACTTGGGAAACCTCCTCACTTTGATGGAGAGGACTATGGATTTTGGAGTCACAAAATGTGTAGTCATTTGTTCTCTCTCCATCCAAGCATATGGGAGATAGTCGAGAATGGAATGCATTTTGATAGCAGTGATAGTCCCATGTTTATCAATGAGCAAATTCACAAAAATGCACAAGCTACTACTGTTCTTCTAGCATCATTGTGCAGGGATGAATACCATAAAGTGAGCGGCTTGGATAATGCCAAGAAGATTTGGGACACCCTCAAAATCTCACATGAGGGGAATGACGTCACCATGCTCACCAAGATGGAGTTGGTGGAGGGCAAACTCGGGAGATTCGCTATGATAAGGGGGGAGGAGCCAACCCAAACATACAACCGGCTCAAGACCCTTGTCAACAAGATAAGGAGCTATGGAAGCACGCGATGGACGGATCACGACGTCGTCCGCCTAATGCTAAGGTCCTTTACTGTTCTTGATCCTCATCTTGTGAACAACATTCGTGAGAATCCTAGGTACACCAAGATGACGCCCGAGGAGATACTTGGAAAGTTCGTAAGCGGGCGGATGATGATCAAGGAGGCTAGATACGTGGATGATGCATTGAATGGCCCAATCCAAGAGCCTCAAACTATCGCTCTCAAAGCAACGAGAAGCAAGGAGGCGCTACCGAGCAAGGTGGCGCAAATTGAGGCGGCCGGGATTAATGATGAAGAAATGGCCCTCATCATCAAGCGCTTCAAGACGGCGCTAAGGGGTCGCAAGGAGCATCCCAACAAGACCAAGACGAAGGGGAAGCGCTCGTGCTTCAAATGTGGTAAGATTGGTCACTTTATCGCTAATTGTCCTGATAATGATAGTGACCAGGAAAAGAAGAGTGGAAAATGGGAAAAGAAGAAGAATTACAAGAAGGCAAAGGGCGAGGCACATATTGGAAAGGAGTGGGATTCGGATTGCTCCACATCCGACTCCGACAACGAAGGACTCGCCGCCACCGCCTTCAACAAGTCATTCCTCTTCCCAAACGAGCATCACACATGCCTCATGGCTAAGGAGAAGAAAGTAAGTACTCGAAACTCTACTTATGCTTCTTCTAGTGAGGATGAGTCTAGTGATGATGATGAAATAGACTATTCATGCTTATTTAAGGGCTTAGATAGATCTAAGATTGACAAGATTAATGAATTAATTGATGCTTTAAATGATAAGAATAGTCTACTAGAAAAGCAAGAGGATCTTTTGTATGAAGAACATGACAAGTTTGTAGAGGCACAAAAATCCCTTGCCTTAGAAATTAAAAGGAATGAAATGCTTGCTTGTGAGTTGTCTACATGCCATGATTCTATTTCTAACTTAAAGAGCATAAATGATGATTTGAATGCTAAGTTAAGAATAACTAGTAAATCAACATCTTGTGTAGAAAATGTTGTAACTTGCACTAGGTGTAAAGATATCAACATTGATGCTTGTAGTGAACACCTAGCTTGCATTTCTAAATTAAATGACAAGGTGGCTAGTCTTAATGCCCAACTTAAGACTAGCAAGAGTGATTTTGATAAACTAAAATTTGCTATGGATGCCTACACGGTTGGTAGACACCCCTCAATTAAGGATGGGCTTGGCTTCAAGAGGGAAGCCAAGAACTTGACAAGCCATAAGGCTCCCATCTCCGCCAAGGAGAAAGGGAAGGCCTCTATGGCTAGTAGTACTAAAAAGAACCATGCTTTTATGTACAATGATAGAAGACAGTCTTATAGGAGTTGTAATGCTTATGATGCCTTTGACTCTCATACCATGTTCGCTTCTAGTTCTTCCTATATGCATGGTAGAAATGTGTTTAGAAGAAATGTTGTTCATCATATGCCTAGGAGAAATGCTGTCAATGTTCCTAGGAAAGTTAATGAACCTTCTACAATATATCATGCTTTAAATGCTTCCTTTGCTATTTGTAGAAAGGATAGGAAGATAGTTGCTAGAAAATTAGGGGCAAAATGCAAGGGAGATAAAACTTGCATTTGGGTCCCTAAGACAATTGTGACTAACCTTATAGGACCCAACAAGAGTTGGGTACCTAAGACCCAAGCCTAAATTTGCCTTGCAGGTTTATGCATCCAGGGGTTCAAGCTGGATTATCGATAGCGGATGCACAAACCATATGACGGGGGAGAAGAAGATGTTCACCTCCTACGTCAAGAACAAAGATCCCCAAGATTCAATCATATTCGGTGATGGGAATCAAGGCAAGGTGAAAGGTTTAGGCAAAATTGCAATCTCAAATGAGCACTCTATTTCTAATGTATTTTTAGTTGAGTCTCTTGGATATAATTTACTATCTGTTAGTCAATTATGCAATATGGGATATAACTGTTTATTCTCTAATGTAGATGTGTCTGTCTTTAGAAGAAGTGATGGTTCACTAGCTTTTAAGGGTGTATTAGACGGCAAACTGTACTTAGTTGATTTTGCAAAAGAGGAGGCCGGTCTAGATGCATGCTTAATTGCTAAGACTAGCATGGGTTGGCTGTGGCATCGCCGCTTAGCACATGTGGGGATGAAGAATCTTCACAAGCTTCTAAAGGGAGAACACGTGATAGGTCTAACCAATGTAACTTTCGAAAAAGATAGACCTTGTGCAGCTTGTCAAGCAGGTAAACAAGTGGGAGGAGCGCATCACAGCAAGAATGTGATGACCACATCAAGACCTCTGGAGCTGCTACATATGGACCTCTTCGAACCCATCGCCTATCTAAGCATAGGAGGAAGTAAGTATGGTTTAGTTATTGTTGATGACTTTTCCCGCTTCACTTGGGTATTCTTTTTGCAGGATAAATCTGAAACCCAAGGGACTCTCAAGCGCTTCCTAAGGAGAGCTCAAAACGAGTTTGAGCTCAAGGTGAAAAAGATTAGGAGCGACAATGGATCCGAATTCAAGAACCTTCAAGTGGAGGAGTACCTTGAGGAGGAAGGGATCAAGCACGAGTTCTCCGCTCCCTACACACCACAGCAAAATGGTGTGGTAGAGAGGAAGAACAGGACGCTTATAGACATGGCGAGGACGATGCTTGGAGAGTTCAAGACCCCCGAGCGCTTTTGGTCGGAAGCCGTGAACACGGCTTGCCACGCCATCAACAGGGTCTACCTTCATCGCCTCCTCAAGAAGACGTCATATGAGCTACTAACCGGTAACAAACCCAATGTTTCGTATTTTCGAGTTTTTGGGAGTAAATGCTACATTCTAGTGAAGAAGGGTAGGAATTCCAAATTTGCTCCCAAAGCCGTAGAAGGGTTTCTGTTAGGTTATGACTCAAATACAAAGGCGTATAGAGTCTTCAACAAATCATCGGGTTTGGTTGAAGTCTCTAGCGACGTTGTATTTGATGAGACTAATGGCTCTCCAAGAGAGCAAGTTGTTGATCTTGATGATGTAGATGAAGAAGAAGTTCCAACGGCCGCAATACGCACCATGGCGATTGGAGATGTGTGGCCACAGGAACAAGATGAGCAAGATCAACCTTCTTCCTCAACAATGGTGCAAACCCCATCTCAAAATGATGAACAGGAGGCGTGTGATCAAGGGGGAGCACAAGATGATCATGCAATGGAGGAAGAAGCGCAACCGGCACCTCCAACCCAAGTTCGAGCGATGATTCAAAGGGATCATCCCGTCGACCAAATTTTGGGTGATATTAGCAGGGGAGTAACTACTCGATCTCGATTAGTTAATTTTTGTGAGCATTACTCCTTTGTCTCTTCTATTGAGCCTTTCAGGGTAGAAGAGGCCTTGCTAGATCCGGATTGGGTGTTGGCCATGCAGGAGGAGCTCAACAACTTCAAAAGAAATGAAGTTTGGACACTTGTGCCTCGTCCAAAGCAAAATGTTGTGGGAACCAAGTGGGTATTCCGCAACAAACAAGACGAGCATGGGGTGGTGACAAGGAACAAGGCACGACTTGTGGCAAAAGGTTATGCCCAAGTCGCAGGTTTGGACTTTGAGGAGACTTTTGCTCCTGTGGCTAGGCTAGAGTCCATTCGTATTTTGCTAGCATATGCCGCTCACCATTCTTTCAGGTTGTTCCAAATGGATGTGAAGAGCGCTTTCCTCAACGGGCCAATAAAGGAGGAGGTGTACGTGGAGCAACCCCCTGGCTTCGAGGATGAACGGTACCCCAACCACGTGTGTAAGCTCTCTAAGGCGCTCTATGGACTTAAGCAAGCTCCAAGAGCATGGTATGAATGCCTTAGAGACTTTTTAATTGCTAATGCTTTCAAGGTTGGGAAAGCCGATCCAACTCTTTTTACTAAGACTTGTGATGGTGATCTTTTTGTGTGCCAAATTTATGTCGATGACATAATATTTGGTTCAACTAATCAAAAGTCTTGTGAAGAGTTTAGCAGGGTGATGACTCAGAAATTCGAGATGTCGATGATGGGCGAGTTAAGCTACTTCCTTGGATTCCAAGTGAGGCAACTCAAGGATGGAACCTTCATCTCTCAAACCAAGTACACGCAAGACTTGATCAAGAGGTTTGGGATGAAGGACGCCAAGCCCGCAAAGACTCCGATGGGAACTGACGGACACACCGACCTCAACAAAGGAGGTAAGTCCGTTGATCAAAAGGCATACCGGTCTATGATAGGGTCTTTACTTTATTTATGTGCAAGTAGACCGGATATTATGCTTAGTGTATGCATGTGTGCTAGATTTCAATCCGATCCTAAGGAGTGTCACTTAGTGGCTGTGAAGCGAATTCTGAGATATTTAGTCGCTACGCCTTGTTTCGGGATCTGGTATCCAAAGGGGTCTACCTTTGACTTGATTGGATATTCAGACTCCGACTATGCTGGATGTAAGGTCGATAGGAAGAGTACATCGGGGACGTGCCAATTCTTAGGAAGGTCCCTAGTGTCATGGAGTTCTAAGAAACAAACCTCCGTTGCCCTATCCACCGCTGAGGCTGAGTATGTTGCCGCAGGACAGTGTTGCGCGCAACTACTTTGGATGAGGCAAACCCTCAGGGACTTTGGCTACAATCTGAGCAAAGTCCCACTCCTATGTGATAATGAGAGTGCTATCCGCATGGCGGATAATCCTGTTGAACACAGCCGCACAAAGCACATAGACATCCGGCATCACTTTTTGAGAGACCACCAGCAAAAGGGAGATATCGAAGTGTTTCATGTTAGCTCCGAGAACCAGCTAGCCGATATCTTTACCAAGCCTTTAGATGAGTAGACCTTTTGCAAGTTGTGTAGTGAGCTAAATGTCTTAGATTCGCGAAACTTGGATTGATTTATAGCATACATGTGTTTATGCCTTTGATCATGATCCTTATGCATTTTGTTGCTTAATTATGGTGCTCAAGTTGTACAAGCACTCCCCGGACCTCACAAGTCCGTTGCAAAGTGATGCACATATCTAGGGGGAGATGTGTTACAACTTGAACCTTTGAGACTAACTATGTGCTTGAGTTTGCTTGATTTAGTCTCGAAGGAGGATTGAAAGGGAAAAGGTGGACTTGGACCATGCAAGACTTCCACTGCACTCCGATGAACGAGTACCTTATTCCAAGTTCATCTCATGCACTCTTATTGCCTTTATATTCTTATTGAAGATTTTGGTGAGGCAATGGGGTTCTAGGGCCAAGATTGATCCCGTTTTGGTGCTTGATGCCAAAGGGGGAGAAAATAAAGGCCAAAGCAATAAATGGATCAGCTACCACTTGAGAATTTTGAAAATAATAGAATAGAGCTTTTGTTTTCAAAAATTACTCTTATTGGCTCTTTTTGTCAAAAGTTGGATTCTTGTGGGGAGAAGTGTTGATTATGGGAAAAAGGGGAGTTTTTGAAATCTTGAATCAATTTCTCTGGGAACGACTCTCTTCAAGTGTGTTTGACTTAGAGATAGAAAATTGAGTTTGATTTGCAAAAACAAACCAAGTGGTGGCAAAGAGTGATCCATATATGCCAAATATGAATCAAAACAATTTTGAGTTCTCATTTGCATTGATATTTCACTTGTTCTAGTTGCTTTATGTTGTGTTGGCATAAATTACCAAAAAGGGGGAGATTGAAAGGGAAATGTGCCATTGGGCCATTTCTAAGTATTTTGGTGATTGAGTGCCAACGCAAGTGCATTTGTGTTAATCTATGCAAAGTGGTGGACAAAGTGCAAATCATGTCAAAAGGTATGTTTCTAGACTTAGTACATTGTTTATGGACTAATGTATTGTGTCTAAGTGTTGGAAACAGGAAAAATTGAATTGAAAATGAGATGGCTAAGTTCTGTCAAAGTCAGAGCAGTCTGGGTGCACCGGACTGTCCGGTGGTGCACCGGACAGTGTTCGGTGGTGCACCGGACAGTGTCCGGTGCGCCAGGCGGGTTCGAGCGAACTGGCCGCTCTCGGGAATTCATCGGCGACGTACGGCTATAATTCACCGGACTGTCCGGTGAGCCAACGGTCGGCCGGGCCAATGGTCGGCTGCGCGATCTGCGCAAGACACGTGGCCGTGCCAACGGTCGGGAGGGGGCACCGGACTGTCCGGTGTGCACCGGACAGTGTCCGGTGCGCCAACGGCTCCCAGGCGCCAACGGTCGGCTTCGCCAGGGAAGGAAAGAAATCCGCACCGGACTGTCCGGTGTGCACCGGACTGTCCGGTGCGCCAGGTGACAGAAGGCAAGATTTGCCTTCCTGGAATGCTCTCAACGGCTCCTAGCTGCCTTGGGGCTATAAAAGGGACCCCTAGGCGCATGGAGGAGGATACCAAGCATTCTCAAAGCATTCCTAAGCACTAAGACATCGATTTCGCGCCCTTGATTTTTTGCGATAGCAATTAGAGCTCTAGTTGAGTTATGAACTCTTTGAGTTGTATTGTGAGCTCTTGTTGCGACTTGTGTGCGTGGTGTTGCTGTGATTTCTTGTCTTGAGTGTGTTGCTTATCCCTCCCTTACTCTGTGCTTCTTTGTGAACTTTAAGTGTAAGGGCGAGAGGCTCCAAAGTGTGGAGATTCCTCGCAAACGGGATATAGTAAAGCAAGCAAAACACCGTGGTATTCAAGTGGGTCTTTGGACCGCTTGAGAGGGGTTGATTGCAACCCTCGTCCGTTGGGACGCCACAACATGGAGTAGGCAAGCGTTGGTCTTGGCCGAACCACGGGATAAACCACTGTGCCATCTCTGTGATTGATCTCTTGTGGTTATTGTGTTTTGTTGAGACTCCTCTCTAGCCACTTGACATTATTATGCTAACACTTAACCAAGTTTTTGTGGCTTAAGTTTCAAGTTTTACAGGATCACCTATTCACCCCCCCCCCTCTAGGTGCTCTCGCACACCCATACTGCTGCATGCACTACGCTCATCATTACTCGCACGTTACCAAGGAAGCAGTCGCCGCATATCAATATTGCGTGGACTGCGGACATCATGGCGCCCGGAGATTGCTCAGGCGTTACTTGCATTAGTTACTCCTATAAGGTATTCCTTCCGTTATGCTCCTAGGCCCACATGTCGGGGCTCAGCATCCTTGTATGTGCCTCTCTTGAGCTATAAAAGAGAAGGCACACAACATTACAAGACAGACCCTCAGACAGGCTCACAAGCTCTCTCAAGCTCACAGACTCAATACAACACACAGACAGTGGAGTAGGGTATTACGCTCTGGCGGCCTGAACCACTCTAAATCCTTGTGTCCACTCGTGTTCATCGACCATCTAGCAGACAGGCAAAACGCTTAGGCCCCTCCTCATCTTAGGATTTAGGGCGAGTGCGTTCCGCCACCCGACCGGAGATTTTCCTATCCGACATTTGGCGCGCCATGTAGGGGTTTGGCATTAGGTTTTTGCCTGTTTTCCTGTTCGACACAATGGTCCAGATCGTCGAGCACAGCGCCATGACTCCTGAGGATTTCCTGATGGAGGAAGAGGCTGCGTCTTCCATGTCGCGGGCCTCCAACTGCCCTGCGCCTGGAGCTGCTGCTGTGCGCGCTGCGCAACAGCACACGCCTGCGCAGACATCCCGGGCTCCGTCAAGGGCTACTCCTCGGGCGTTGTCTGCAGCCAGGGATTTGCTGCATTACCCTCCGAGTTCCACGACTTTGCTGGGAGCCATGAAGCAGTGGCGTGACGATGTCGATCGTCTCCTTGACATGGCGCATTCTAGCTCGGCCAGGTCCAGGCCTCGGTCATCCCGGCGTCAACGCGAGGCGACGGCGTCTGTGCGCTCACCCTCAGTGAGGGGTGCACAGACTGACGACCCGCGGGCAGAACTCAATCGCAGGCGTGCGGGCGAGGATGCTCGAATCTCTTTGGAGAGGGCGCGGGAGCGCCGACAAAACTTCGAGGGTCACGAAGATGCTCGAGTCTCTCTGGAGAGAGCGCGTGAGCGCCGGCAAAACATCGAGGGTCGCAGCCTCGATCAAGACATCGTTGCGGTCGCACCGTAAACTCCAGTGGGTGCCTAGATCCAAGCGGGTGTCCCATTGGCCGACGTGGGCTACGCCACACTGGCGGATCATCTCCATGCGTCGACTTGGCCATCCAAGTTCCGACCACACCTGCCGGAAAAGTACGACGGTATGTCAAACCCGTCGGAATTCTTGCAGGTATACGTCACCGCTATTACGACAACAGGTGGAGACACTGTTGTAATGGAAACATACTTTCATGTAGCCTTGTTTGGGCCGGCCCGGACCTGGCTCATGAACCTCACCCCAGGATCGATCTACTCCTGGGAAGAGCTCTATGCGCGGTTCACAGTGAACTTCGCCAGTGCATATCAGCAGCATGGCGTGGAGGCACACCTCCATGCAGTGAGGCAGGAATCCGGGGAAACTCTCTGGGCTTTCATCTCCCACTTCACCAAGGTACGAGGGACTATACCTCGTATTTCTGATGCTTCCATCATCACCGCTTTCCGCCAGGGGGTGCGTGATGAGAAGATGCTGGAGAAGTTAGCCACACATGACGTGAAGACTGTCACCACGCTCTTTGCTCTGGCCGACAAATGTGCTAGAGCTGCCGAGGGCCGGGCATGGCACTCGGCACCATAGACCAGAGTTGCCTAGATGAGTGGCTCGGGTGCCGTCACCTAGGACAGCAAAAAGAAAAAGAAGAAGAACTGCGGCCACGAGAGGCCGGAACGAGCGCAACAAGCGCCCACGGCCACTGGGAGGCAACAGCGGCTCATGCCCTGTGCACCCCCAACAGTCACCACAACGCCTCGAAGTGCTGCAAGATCATAAAGCTCGCGAAGCGCGTCAGCGAGTGGCGCGAGCAGACTTCCAAGGATGGCTCCCCACCTCATCGCCGGCCTGGCAAGGACCCGTATCCACTTCCACGTATAGATCAAATCGTGGATTCTACCTCCGGGTGCGACCTCTTGTCCTTCTTAGATGTTTACTCTGGTTTCCATCAAATCCAGATGTCTAGGGAAGATAGGAAGCATACCGCTTTTGTAACAGTGGATGAGCTTTACTGCTATGTTGTAATGCCTTATAGTCTGAAAAATGCCTTGCCAACATTTGTGTGGGCGATGAGTAAGACTTTCGGGGACCTGATTAGGGACAAGGTGGAAGTGTATGTCAATGACATCGTAGTCAAGACTAAGAGAGGGTCGACCCTAGTGGAAGACTTAACCCTGGTCTTTGACAAGCTGCGGGCAACATGCACCAAGCTGAACCCGGACAAGTGCGTCTTTGGTGTCTCCGCAGGAAAGTTGCTGGGGTTCCTGGTTTCGCACCGGGGCATTGAAGCAAACCCAGAGAAGATCAAAGCGATTGAGGCTATGAGGCCTCCGGCCCGTATCAAGGACGTCCATAAGCTTACAGGGTCATTAGTCGCCCTTAGCCGCTTCATTTCAAGGCTAGCTGAGAGGGCGCTGCCCTTCTTCAAGCTGTTGCGGAAGTCCAGCCCATTCTCTTGGACCGAAGAGGCGGAACAAGCCTTTCAAGAGTTGAAGCAGCACCTGGTGTCCCTACCAATACAGGTAGCTCCAGAACCTGGGGAGCCGTTGTATTTATACATCGCGGTGGCTGCAGAAGCGGTGAGCATGGTGCTGGTCGTCGAAAGGATGGCACAAGAAGGCTAGGAACCTGAGGGCTCGGGACCGGCTACAGGGGTCCGGACCATTCAGAGGCCGGTCTACTACGTCAGCGAGGTCCTACATGAAGCAAAGGCCAGGTACCTTGAGACGCACAAACTTCTCTATGTTGTTCTTGTTGCATCCAGGAAGCTGCGCCACTATTTCCAGGCACACATGGTCGTGGTGGTGACCTCCTTTTCGTTAAGGGCCATCCTCCACAACTCTAACGCCACAGGCAACATCGCCAAGTGGGCTGCGGAGCTCGCTGAGTTCCAGCTGGACTTCCAGCCTCGCCACGCCGTCAAGAGCCAGGTCCTGGCTGACTTCATTGTGGAGTGGACACCTCATTCGAGCGCCCTTAGGGGTCCGGATCTCGATTCGGACCCCACACTTGCAGAGCCAAAGGGTCCGGTCTTCACTGAGCCCCACTAGACACTCTTCTTCGACGGATCCGCCCGTCAGCAGGGTGGCGGAGCCGGAGTGGTCCTCATCGACCCAAACGGAGATCGAGTGAAGTACATGGTGCACCTTGAGTTCAAGGCCACCAACAACATGGCGGAGTACGAAGCACTGATATTTGGCTTGTCGGCGGCCCTATCCCGAGGGATCCGCCAGCTCCTCGTGAAGGGGGACTCCCAGCTGATCATCAAGCAGGTTCGCGGGGAATGTAGCTGCAACGAGCCCAGGCTCGCAACTTACCTCCTCCACGTAAGGAAGCTGGAAAAAGACTTCACGGCCCTAAAACTGCAACATGTTCCTCGAGCTGACAACTTGGCGGCAGATGAACTCTCCAAGAGGGCCTCAACTTGGGCACCCGCGCCCGAGGGCGTCTTCGAAAGACGACTGCTGAGACCCATCGCCCAACCTGCCGAACTGGGCGAAGGGGGCGAGACTAGCACCTCGCAGCTAGCGGTCCCGGTGGCGTCCCATCTACATAACCCACCGAAGACTGTGTGTGCTATAGGGGTTCCTGCCAACCTCTTAGCGCCACAGCCAATAGCTCAGAGTGGTCCCGATGCATGGATCTCCGAGATCCGGGACTACCTGAAGGAAAATATCCTTCTTCCTTCCTGAAGATCATGTGTCCGCAGAGCGCATAGTGCGGTTGGCTAAATGATATGCGGTGGTGGAAGGGGATCTCTACCGCCATTGGGCCAATGGCATTCTCATGCGGTGCATCACCCAGGAGGAGGGTCGTGAGCTACTCGCGGAGATCCATGGAGGTGAGTGCGGAAGTCATTCGTCATCCCACGCGTTGGTTGGTAAGGCCTTCCGGCATGGCTTCTACTGGCCAACCGCTCTCCAGGATGCAGCTGAGATGGTAAAGTCCTGCAAGGCGTGTCAGTTCCATGCAAAGCAGATACACACACCAGCTCAGGCTCTACAGATGATTCCACCCTCCTGGCCATTCGCCGTATAGGGGGTGGATATCCTGGGACCATTCCCCAGGGCCATCGGCGGGTACCGTTTTCTCTTCGTCGCCATCGACAAGTTCACGAAGTGGCCTGAGGCCACCCCTGTGGTCAGCATCACCCAGGGTGCTACTGTTGCCTTCCTCAAGTCGATCGTCTGCAGATTCGGGGTCCCAAGCCGTATACAGATAATGGGACCCAGTTTACAAGTCGGCTCTTCCAGGAGTATTGCGAGGGCATCGGCACCCAGCTCTGCTTTGCGTCTGTGGCTCATCCCAAGAGCAACTGCCAGGCGGAGAGGACAAAGGCAGAAATCCTCAGGGGACTCAAGACACGCACCTATGACTGCTTGAAAAAGCATGGTGCAAATTGGGTCAACGAGCTTCCGTCTGTGCTATGGGGGAACCGGACCACACCTAGCCGAGCTACCGGGGAGACCCCGTTCTTCCTGGTCTACGGGGCCGAAGCTTGCCTTCCCCCAGAAATCCTTATGGGCTCCCCACGGGTTCAGTCGTTTGATTAGTCTATGTAGGAACAACTACAGCGTGAGGACATGGCGAGCGGCGATCCGAATGCACGGTACAACCAAGCGCTCAGGCGCTACCACCAACGGTTCGTGCATAATAGGGAGCTCAGGGTCGGGGACCTAGGCCTAAGGCGAGTACTGAACCAAGAAGGGCTCCACAAACTCTCTCCCAGTTGGGAAGGACCCTTCAAGGTGACGGAAGTATGCCGACCCGGGTGTGTCCGCCTTGCAACAACTGAAGGAGTGCCTCTTCCCAACCCCTGGAACATAGAGCATCTCCGTAAGTTCTTCCCATAGAAGCGAAACTAGGGGGTTGAGTTTTCTTCCTTCATAACTAGGTTGTGCATATGTGTACGTCAATACGGTGAGGTCCGCCCTCGTAAGCCCGGCCTGTTGGCCTGCACCCACGTATATCAAGTTATAAGGAAAGAATTTACCCCCCAGAGGAGCTTTTGTGATTGTTTTATTCCGCTTCAATTCACAACCATTACTTTTTATCTAACCCACCCATACAGTTTCCCACCCTTGCTGGTATGATGACATCCGAATTGAGTAAGACAGGCTTGCAGTTCGGGACCCCTATCCTGCTACAGGGGGTCTGGCAGCCTGCAGGTCCGGTTCTAGAGAATGGGCGCTCGTTTCCTGGAGTGGTCCGGAGCCATGTAGCCGCTTAGCCTGGTCTCATACCCTAAGCCTGCACCTCCACCACTCTGCAACATGTACTCTAGTATTTGGAGCTGTGATCGTGTAGGTCCGGACATAAGGCTTGGCTTCCCAGGCTAAATCCTGCAGGTCCTGTTGCATGAGTCAAAGGATGGCAGATACTAGACGATGGGTCCTATGGGTGTGCTACTAACACTTCAAAGCCGAAGTTGTGTGCAGGTCCAGGTTCCAATCCAGATGTAGGTAGTCTCAAACCATAGAGACTACCTCCTGGGGGCCGCGCAACTAATTTACCCTTAGGTATATCCAGCCTCGACACGTCGAGCCTACATCCTAGGGGGGCAAGTACCAGGGAGGAGTTAGTAACGCTACACACAACGAGGACAAATAGCATACAAATAAGTGTTGTTTGATTAGTAGTTCTCAAAAGTATCTTACAAAACCAAAGATTATTACATCCGCCTTCAAGCGGAACCCTAGTCTTATCTCTGCAGGTACGAGCTACTCGGCATCGGCAGGGTCACGCTGGAAGCGCGCGGCCACCGTCTCCACGACGTCTTGGACGCTCTCCCGGGCTGCGTCTTCTGTGGTGGCCACCGGACCTTCAAGCACCAGCGCCAAGGACATGGCCGGGTCGTGACTCTGGAAGCACGTCAGCACGTAATCCACCACCGCCCGGCAGAGCCTGCTGCCCTCTACCTCTAGGCGGGCGCCAAGGATCTGGTCTAGGCGACGAAGGCGTTCGGCGGCGGAGTCTAGCACTGTGAGGGCATCGGAGATCGACGCTGGCAGCTCCGACACTGGGATAGGACTCATCCCCAGTGGCACCAGCGCCGTGCTCGCCTCACCGGTCCACTCAGCTATCCGCTGGACCCCAGCGTGGTGTTCTGCCTGGAGATCTTCCAGGGCCTTCTTGATGGCCTCCGTCACCTGGGGACCCGGCGCCGCCTGCGCCGCTTCGAACCAGCGGACCTGCTCCTCCAGCTCTTTTTCTTTCTTCTCCGCCTCGAGCTCGTGCTCAGCCAGCAGCTCGTCTTGCCGGGTGAGCATTTCCTCCCTGAAGGCGAGATCCTTCTCCCGCCCGTCCAAGGACTCTCCTTTTGCTTTAAGCTTCTCCTCGGCGAGGGCGGCGTCGCTGGCCTTGCCCTCGAGCTCTTGCTGTAGCTTTTGCAGCCTCTCCACAGCCGTGGTCTGCTGGATTTGCTGCTCTTCTAGGATCTTGTCTAGGGCACTCAGCTTGGCCCAGAGCTCTGTTGCGAGGTTCTCCCGCTGAGACACGACCTCCTCCCTCTTGGCCAACTTCTTCTCCCTCCAGGATGCCTCCAGCTTCTAGGCGTACACCTTCTGGAGGTCCCTTTTGTAATCCTTGCGGTCCCGCTCGAGCTCGGACCGCTCAGAGGCGAACTGGCGGGACACCGCCTTGGTGCGCTCCTCCAGATGGGTGCGCCGGTCGCTGAGGCGCTGGTGCTCGGCCTCAAGCGCCTCCCACTCCCGCAGGATTGCTGCCTCAGTCCCATGAAGAGCCTGATGGGCACGAGACAGCACCCGAAGGAGGGGAACTAGCGCTGCTTCTGGCTCGGCGCCGGACCGGAGCCGCCACCCAAAAACCACCTCTGTCTCCTCCGGAGTGGGCGGCGGGATGGAGCTGGACGCGCCCCCCGCGTCACCCTCAATGTTCTAAGGAAAAAAAGGGCTACACTTACTTGGGGCCCTGGACTTTCCAGCGACCCTGGAAGCGGGACGACCGCCGCTCTTACTGTTGTTGTTGCTGCTGCTGTGGTTGTTGTTGCTGCTGCTGCCCCTGGGGGAGATCACCCCCAGGTGGTGGTGGTGGCGGCGGGACCGATGGTGGTGGTGGTGGTGGTGGCGGCGGGCCCGATGGTGGTGGTGGCGGAGGACTGACGCGCCTCTGCGCGACCTAGGCCTAGGAGTCGGCCTCCTCAGCCCCACCAGCAGTCCTCTGGCGCTTCTGGGGGGGTCCGAAACAAACGACCCGTCGGCACGGTAGGTCCCTTGCCCCTGTCCATGGAGCTGGGGGCCACGGCGGGACCAGCACTAGGAGCCCCTCTTGCGAGCTAGGAACCCCCAGCCGGTACACCAGGGATCTAGATCCCGCGGAGGGGGTCCCGACCGCCGGTCTAACGAACCGCCACGCTGCTGTCATCGAGGGTCGGCAGCATGGCCAGCACCGCCGTTCGTAGCCCTGGATCATCACAGAGCGCCGGGATGTCCTGGGGGAGTATCAAGGATTCAGGGATAAAGGACTCACCAGTAATCCCCTTCACCAGGAGTTCCAGCTCCTCCCAGGACAGATCGGTACCTGTCCCGCGCTGGATCCAGCAGCACAGGCGCGGCCTCCTCTGCAGTGGCATGACCCAGCGCTTTAGGAAGTCGTCGACCACATGCATGGAGGTCATACCACCGGTTGCCAAGGTCTTGATCCTGTCCAGTACGGGCAGGAGCTCTGGCGATAGCGATGGCTTGGCCCTCCATTGCTTCCGGTTGAGTGCTGGCCCGTCGTTGGCCTCGGCGCTGGCAATCACCCAATCGTTGCGCCAGTTTTCCCACCTTGCGCCGCCGAGGGTGGGATGTAGGCCACGGCTGAGTCTGACCTTGTATGGAAGTAGTAGGCGCCGAGGTGGTCCTTAGCCTTCCCAGACTTCACCAACACGAAGAAATGACGGAACGGGGAGGTGTAGGGGGCCACCCCCACAAACATCTCGCAGAGGTGAACGAAGATGGCCGCCTGGAGGATGGAGTGGGGAGTGAGGTGCTGAAGCTAGAGCCCGAGCTCCTCCAACAGCAGCAAGAAGAAAGGCGAGATCAGCAGCGCCAACCCGCAGGAGACGTAGGAGATGAACAAAACGAACTCCTCGGCGCGAGGTCGCCGAGGGGAACGGCGCCGGCGCGGATTCTTCCGGCGAGCCCCGGCACGCTCCACCCGAGCAGGCCGCGCACCAGATTGAGTGCCGCCTCAGACTGGAAGCGGTCGGGATGGCCAAGCGAAGTCATGGCGTCGGTGGCGGAGCGGGTGTAGAGCAGGAGAGCGCGAATGCAAAGGGGCGCAGAGAGCTCGAAGGCGAAAGAGCACAGTCGATTGGAAGAGAATGCGAAAGGGTAACTACTGCACGCGGAGGTGAACCCTTTTTCAAGGAAACCCTTCTGCGCGCCCCTCAATCGCCGCAGGAGATCACGCGTGACGGGCACCTAGATCCAGGCACACGGGGGCCTGGGTCCACAAGTCATACACTTTGCGAGTCGGATTTCGGGTGCAGACGGAACAAACCGCCGCACGCGCTTGAAGAGCGAACCACCGCACGCGGTAGCGCGCCTCTTCATTTCCGCCGCAAAAGACAATAGCCCAGTCTATGACACGGGGGGGCCAGGCCCACAGGTCATAATCCTTGGGTGTCGATTCCCGGGTGTAGAAAGAGCGAACCGCCGCACGCGCCAGTAGTGCGCCTCCTCGGGGCCGCGGCTAAAGACAGAAGGTAATTTTTTAACCAATGCAGCGCTATCGAGGCGTCCCGCGCGTGGCCTGACGAAACCACCAGGCATGGGGGCCATGAGACAGTCAGCCGCGGGGACAGATATGGCAGTTGGCGTGATCGAAGGCGGATTAACGGTGAGTGCGTCTGCATGCACTGAAATGGCGCACCAATAAAAAACAAGCCATGTTGAGTCGAAGTACAAGCTTTGGCCTAACCTGCAGGCTCGCATCCTCCCCTGAGGTGGTCCCGGGGGCCACTGTCGGTACCCTAAAATAGGGGTACCCCCTACTGCTGTATAAAAGCACAATGCCCACGCGGCTATCTGTAGTTGCGTGGTAAAAAGGTTGTACGTGGGACCAGGCTATGACTCGTCCAAGCGTCGGGCGACTACTCTGGGCCAGCAACAACACCGACCTCACCACCTGGGCAGGTCTGGTACCGCCACGTGTCCAGAGAGCTGCACACTCTGGGGCATCACCAGCGGGCCTAGACCCCATGCGGAGGTGCCGGGCCCCTGTATATACAGACCAGACCTCCGGGTAAGGTCCAGGACCTCCACGGGCGCAAACCAGATCCCTAGGATGGGAACCGAACCCCTCTGTGTGGGGTCTAGGCCGCTCACAACAGGGTCCCGGGATTCTAGGACAGAGAATACCTAGGCCTTAATCAAGGCCAGGTGGGGGTCCGAAGCCGACATGTGTTCGAACCTTATCATATACGCTACTGCTCCCCGACTAGGCGGAGACCCGATGCTGCCGCGTGACCTACTGCACGTGACGTAAGCCAACGGGCGTAGCCTAACGTAAGGCCTCTGGGCTACGCGGCCTCTACATTTAATGAGGATAAGGCGCGCCGCCTGTTCATTCCACTGACAGGCGGTGTGCCGCCTCTGCATTTATTGAGACCTGTCCATTCCGCTAGCAGGCAGCGACCTATCCATTCCACAGGCGACAGGCGGCGTGCCTGTCCATTCCACTGGCAGGCGGCACGCCCATACTGCTGCGTGCACTACGCTCATCATTACTCGCACGTTACCAAGGAAGCAGTCGCCGCATATCAATACTGCATGGACTGCGGACATCATGGCACCCGGAGATTGCTCAGGCGTTACTTGCATTAGTTACTCCTATAAGGTATTCCTTCTGTTATGCTCCTGGGCCCACATGTCGGAGCTGAGCATCCTTGTATGTGCCTCCCTTGAGCTATAAAAGGGAAGGCACACAACGTTACAAGACAGACCCTCAGACAGGCTCACAAGCTCTCTCAAGCTCACAGACTCAATACAACACACAGATAGTGGAGTAGGGTATTACGCTCCGGCGGCCTGAACCACTCTAAATCCTCGTGTCCACTCGTGTTCATCGACCATCTAGCAGACAGGCAAAACTGAATGGGAAATAGGCTAAAACATTTTCCTAAATGATTTTGGTGGTTGAATTGCCCAACACAAATTATTGGACTAACTAGTTTGCTCTAGATTATAAGTTCTACAGGTGCCAAAGGTTCAACACAAACCAATAAAAAGTCCAAGAAAGGGTTCGAATAAAAAGAGCAAAAGACAACCGAAGGCTGCCTTGGTCTGGCGCACCGGACAGCGTCCGGTGCACCAGTGAGAATCACTCTGAACTGCTCAGCTTCGGGAATTCAGGGAGCCCCTCCCCTATAATTCACCGGACTGTCCGGTGTAGCACCGGACTGTCCGGTGTGCCAGCGGAGCAACGGCTAAATGCGCCAACGGTCGTCTGCAAAAGCAATAGTGAATAGTGAACAGTGCGGACTGCGCGTGCAGAGTCAGAGCAGGCGCCAGATGGCGCACCGGACAGTGAACAGTGACTGTCCGGTGCACCACTGGACTGTCCGGTAGGCCCACTTGTCAGAGCTCCAACGGTCGAACCCTAACGGTTGGGTGACGTGGCTGGCGCATCGGACTGTCCGGTGCGCCCTTCGACAGCAGCCTTCCCCAACGACCACTTTGGTGGTTGGGGCTATAAATACCTCCAACCACCAACACTTCAAGGCATCCAAGTTTTCAGCCAACACATTCAATACAAGAGCTAGTGCATTCAATACAAGACACAAATAGAGTGAATCAAAATCTCTCCAAGTCCCAATTCCATTCAAAGCAATTAGTGACTAGAAGAGAGTTTTGTTGTGTTCTTTTGAGCTCTTGCGCTTGGATTGCTTTTCTTCTTCCCCATTTCTTGTTCCTAATTTCTTTGTAATCAAAACAAGAGACACCAATTGTGTGGTGGTCCTTGTCGGGACTAAGTGTCCCAATTGATTGAGAAGAGAAGCTCACTCGGTCTAAGTGACCGTTTGAGAGAGGGAAAGGGTTGAAAGAGACCCAGTCTTTGTGACCACCTCAACGTGGAGTAGGTTTGCAAAAACCGAACCTCGGTAAAACAAATCACTGTGTCATCCTCCTTATTTGCTTGTGATTTGTTTTTCGCCCTATCTTTCGGACTCGACTTTATTTCTAACGCTAACCCCGGCTTGTAGTTGTGCTTAAACTTTATAAATTTCAGATTTGCCTATTCACCCCCCCCCCCCTCTAGACGACTTTCAAAAACGCTTAGGCCCCTCCTCATTTTAGGATTTAGGGCGGGTGCGTTCCGCCACACGGCCGGAGATTTTCCTCTCCGACAGTTCTTTGGAACCGAACCTTGGTAAAACAAATCACCATGTCTACTCGCTTTGATTCTCGCTTGATTTGTTTGCCCTCTTTCCTCTCTCTAACATTTCCTTGCTAGAATTAATTTGAGTTTTCTCCCATATGTCATCTGCACTCTTTAAGCAACTCATAGCAAGAGAAACAATCTTTTAGACTTGGATTTAATTCTAACACTAACCCCGGCCTTTAGTGTGTGTTTATGTTTATAAATTTCATGTTTCGCCTATTCACCCCCCCTCTAGGCGACTTTCAATTGGTATCAGAGGCAGTGCTTCATTAAGAGTCTAATCAACTCGAAGTGATGTCTAGAGATCACGCCAAGAGGGAGATCATGACCAGCGAAAAGCCCACAGGCTCGGAGAGGACTCTCTCAACGGAGTCCGGCAACAAGTATAAGGAGGAATCCTCTTCCTCCATCAAGTCACATCGGAGAGGTGACAAGAAGAAGATGATAAGAAAGTGGTCTACTACGAGACTGACTCTTCGTCACCCTCTACGTCCGACACCGAGTCGTAGACTACTTCTAAGTGCCATGAGCGCAAGAAGTATAGTAAGATGCCCCTACGCTATCCCTGTATTTCAAAGCGCGCTCCATTACTTTTCGTACCCCTAGGAAAAACACCATATTTTGATGGTGAAGATTATTGTATGTGGAGTGATAAAATGAGGCATCATCTAACCTCACTCCACGAAAGTATTTGGGATTTTGTTGAGTTTGGAGCGCAGGCACCAAAGGTGGGGGACGAGGACTACGACTCGGACGAGGCCGCCCAAATTAGGCACTTCAACTCACAAGCAACTTCTATACTCCTCGTCTCTTTATGTCGAGAGGAGTACAATAAGGTGCAAGGGTTGAAGAACGCCAAAGAAATTTGGGACATCCTCAAAACGGCGCACGAAGGGGACGAGGTGACCAAGATCACCAAACGCGAGACGATCGAAGGAGAACTCGGTCGATTTGTCCTCAATAAAGGAGAAGAGCCGCAAGCCATGTACAACCAGCTCAAGACCATAGTGAATCAAGTGCGCAACCTCAGGAGCACAAAATGGGATGACCATGAAATGGTCAAGGTTATTCTTAGATCCCTCGTATTTCGTAATCCTACTCAAGTTCAATTAATATGTGTGGATCCTAGATACAAGCAGATGTCTCCCGAGGAAGTAATTGACAAGTTTGTGAGCTTTGAACTTATGATCAAAGACTCCAAACACATTGTCAACTTGGAGCAAGGCACCACCTCTACACTCGAGGTGCAACCCGTTGCATTTAAGGCAACAGAAGAAAAGAAGGAGGAGTCTACACCAAGTAGGCTTCCAATCGACGCCTCCAAGCTCGACAACGAGGAGATGGCGCTCATCATCAAGAGTTTTCGCCAAATTCTCAAACAAAGGAGGGGGAAGGACTACAAGCCCCGCTCCAAAAGGGTGCGCTACGGTGTGGTAAGTCCGGTCACTTTATCGCTAAATGTCCATATTCTGGTGAAAGTGACAGGGACGAAGACAAGAAGGGGAAGAAGAAGGAGAAGAAGAGATACTACAAGAAGAAAGGCGGCGAGGCGCACATGGGGCGCGAGTGGGACTCCGACGAAAGCTCCATCGAATCCTCCTCCGACGAGGACGTCGCCAACATCGCCGTCAACAAGGGCATCCTCTTCCCCAACGTCGGCCACAAGTGTCTAATGGCCAAGGACGGCAAAAAGAAGAAGGTACACTCTAGAGCCACACCCAAATATACAACATCTAATGATGCAGGTAGCTCTAGTGAGAATGAAGATGATTTAGATTCTCTCTTTGCCAACCTTAACATGGACCAAAAGAAAAAATTAAATGAATTATTTGAAACCATTAACGAGAAGGATGATCTCTTGGAATGCCAAGAGGACTTGCTCGTTAAGGAAAATAAAAAAATGTTAAATTAAAAAATGCTTATGCTCTAGAGGTAGAAAAATATGAAAATTTGTCTAAGGACCTTAGCATCTGCAATAATTCAATTTCATGTCTTAGAGATGAAAATGCTAGTTTAATTTTTAAGATTGAAAAATTGAATGTTTGCAATGATTCAATTTCTAGTTTTAGAATTGAGAATGGTAATTTAAATGCTAAGAATAAGGAATTGAATGTTTGCAAAGCATCTACATCTATTGTTGAAAATGTTGCTATTTGTACTAGATGTAGAGATGTTAATATAGAAGCTATTGGTGATCACCTTGCCATGATTAAACAACAAAATGATCACATAGCTACTTTAAATGCCAAAATTGCTGAGCATGAACTTGAAAATGAAAAGTTTAAATTTGCTAAAAGCATGCTAATGGGAGACGCCCTGCATTAAGGATGACATTAGGTTCCAACAAGGGAGCCAAAGCAATGTCAAGCTTAATTCCCCTAAGAAATTGTCTAATTTTGTTAAGGGTAAGGCTCCTATGGTTCAGGATAGTGAGGGCTATATTTTATATCCTGCAAACTATCCTGAGCATAAAATTAGGAAAATTCATGCTAGGAAACCTCATTCTGTTTCTCATCATGCATTTATGTATAAAAATGAGGCTTCTAGTTCTAGGCATTCCACTCATGTTAAAATGCCTAAAAAGAAAATTCCTAATGCATCAAATGAGCATAACATTTCATTTAAGACTTTTGATGCTTCCTATGTTTTAACTAACAAATCAGGCAAAGTAATTGCCTAATATGTTGGGGGCAAACACAAGAGTCTCAAGACTTGTGTTTTGGTACCCAAGGTGCTTGTTTCTAATGTAAAAGGACCCAAGACCGTTTGGGTACCTAAGAACAAGGCCTAAATTTGTTTTGTAGGTTTATGCATCCGGTGGATCAAGTTGGATAATCGATAGCGGGTGCACAAACCACATGACAGGGGAGAAAAGGATGTTCTCTTTCTATGAGAAAAATGATGATCCTCAACGAGCTATCACTTTTGGGGATGGAAATCAAGGTTTGGGTAAAATTGCTATATCCCCTGACCATTCCATTTCCAATATTTTTCTTGTAGATTCATTAGACTACAATTTGCTTTCCGTTTCTCAAATATGCAAAATGGGTTACAACTATCTTTTTACTGATATAGGTGTTACTGTCTTTAGAAGAAGTAATGTTTCAATAGAATTTAAGGGAGTGTTAGATGGTCAGCTATATTTAGTTGATTTTAATGATAACCAAGCTGAACTAGACACTTGGTTAATTGCTAAGACTAATATGGGCTGGCTCTAGCATCGTCGACTTTCCCATGTTGGAATGAAGAATCTTCATAAGCTTCTAAAGGGAGAGCACATTTTAGGACTAACAAATGTTCATTTTGAGAAAGACAGGATTTGTAGCGCATGTCAAGCTTCAAACAGGAAAGTAGGTTGGAGTCCATCATCCACACAAAAACATCATGACGACTGACAGGCCACTTGAGCTACTCCACATGGACCTATTCGGCTCGATCGCTTATATAAGCATCGGCGGGAGTAAGTACTGTCTAGTTATTGTGGATGACTATTCTTGCTTCACTTGGGTATTCTTTTTGCAGGAAAAATTACAAACCCAAGAGACTTTAAAGTGATTCTTAAGACGGGCTCAAAATGAGTTCGGATTGAGGATCAAAAAGATTAGAAGCAATAATGGGACGGAGTTCAAGAATTCACAAATCGCAGGATGTCTTGAGGAGGAGGGCATCAAGCATGAGTTCTCTTCTCCCTACACCCCTCAACAAAATGGTGTAGTGGAGAGAAAGAATAGAACTCTACTGGACATGGCAACTAATGGCTCCCAAGTGAAGCAAGTTGATCTTGATGAATTAGATAATGAAGAGGCTCTGTGCATCACGCTGAGGAACATGTCCATTGGTGACGTGTGTCCAAAAGAATCTGAGGAGCCCACACAAGCACGAGATCAACCATCATCTTCCATGCAAGTATCTCCACCTACCCAAGATGAGGATCAGACTCAAATTGATGAAGATCAAGAAAACGAGCCACCTCAAGAGGAGGACATTGATCAAGGGGGAGATGACAATGAAGACAAGGAAGATGAACAAGAAATAAGGTATCAAAGACCGCCACACCCAAGAGTCCACCAAGCAATTCAAAGAGATCACCCCGTCAACTCCATACTCGGTGACATTCATAACACTACAGGAAACTGGTTAAAGAACGTGGGTGAAAAACCGTCGAACTTAATGTAATAAGCCATCGAACTTACCATAAGAACGTGGGTTTACCGACGAATATAGCCGACGGCGATTTTTGGACGAACTTAGAGAAGTAAGTTCGACGGCCTCGTCGAACTTAACATTAAGAACGTGGGTATCGTCGAACTTAACATTAAGAACGTGGGTACCGTCGAACTTAACATTAAGAACGTGCATTTTTAAGTTCGACGGGGGCCGTCAAATTTTTTCCCATAAGTTCGACGGCACCCACGTTCTTAAGGTTAAGTTCGACGGGGCCACGTGGTCGTCGAACTTATGTGTCCTGCGTGGGTCTGCGAGGACTGCACAATAAGTTCGACGGTACCCACGTTCTTAACCTTAAGAACATGGGTACCCACGTTCTTAACCCTTTTCCAGAAAAAATAAAAAGTACAAAAATGAATCCGCTTGTGACAAACTTGTAAGAAATACAAACCTCATCGTGGATCTGCTTTATCCTTGTGACAAGCCCATCAATCTGTATTCCGCAATCAGAGGCCTAAAATAGTTCCATCAAATGAATTCGTCATGCAGAAGATAACTGAAGAATGAAAGCGGAAATGGGCTTGTAAGAATACATGTTGCAAGAATTCTATGACAAACAAGAAGGTTTCGCAATTCTGGAGCATCTGAAGCCAAATATACTCAACAAGACAGTACAATACATATTGCAAGAATTGTAAAGTGCATTGCTCAGAATTGCCATGATGGCTAATGCCTTGAGAGAAGATAGTTATCATGCTTATTTAATTTAATCAATTGAGCTGGAAAACGATCAAGGTTAAAAGGCGAAGAAATTATGAACTATTTGTGTGTACGACGCATATGTCGGAGCAAGACTTGTATGCCTTGTATTGCGATACAAGGGGACAATATCGACATGACAACCTCACGAAACGGGGAACAAATTACCCATCTAAGAAAAATGACAATGCACAGTTTTCCTAAGGTTTGGAAAACAAAGTTACAATAACAGGAGTGGGAATGCTTTGCTCGTCGTCTTTTAGGATTCTTTTCGATTGCAACACAAAAGAAATTGAGGAAGTAGGTACCTAGTAGTTTGACTATATTACTACGACACTGGATCCATGAGAGCATAAGCAAAATCACAGGGCTAGCAGTCAAGAATTCACATCGGTGATGGCGCACGGGGAGAGTCTCAAAACAAAACTGAACTAAACCTAGCACCTAATTCATCGAGCACCTGGGGTGCGTCAGGGTCCTGGCGGCCGGTGGGGGTGCCAGAAGCAGGAAGGCATACGCAACAGTCAGTACGGAATCAAGTCCTATCAGTAGAGGTATTGATTACCAGTGGAAGGCCTTCATGGAGGGGACCACGCCGACGAGCGCGGCGTATCCGCGGATGAGGTCGTCCAGGCGCTCCTGCGTCTCCTCCTCCTTGAAGCTTGCCAGCAGGATGTGCTTCACCACCCCGCCGCCTGCCATCATTCCAGGCTTGTTTCTTGGCTCTGTTCCTCTCCTCTCCAGAATGGTAGGTGCGAGCGAACGGCGCGGCGCGCGCGGTGGCGGCGGCGGGGCGCGTGGGCTGGCGGCGGCAGGGCGCGCGAGCTGGCGGCCGGCGGTGGGAGAGAGCTAGTGGGAAGCCTACTAGTAGGTGGTAGAGCAATGAACAAATACCACTATGAACTTTAGAGCCTTGCTTGACAAGTCCCTAATAGGGGAACATGTTAGATTACTCTGCCCTTTTGGGGGAGGTGACACTTTCAAAATTGAAAGGCATTTGATGAGCATTAGGTCCACCGAGTTAAAAATAATGTGCTTACAACTTACTAACACCTTTCAAAACATGACTCTACTCCCTGCACTTAGGTAGGAACCAGTTGCACGCTGAACCTATCAAAAGGAGTGTGATAACAGGACCGATTCTAAATGGACCTCTCGTAATCTCGTTGTTCACGTTGGAATTCGGCAATTAGCCAGACTATGGAGGCAAACATTAGTAGTCAGACCGCCACTTACTCGAAGGGGGGCACAATAAACACTGCCACTAGCCCACTAGTGAGATTATCATTCTCAAAGCACAAGACTGAGCCTCCACAGTTTCGGAAAAAAACAGAGAAGGAATCGTAAGTATCTTCCGGACACAGATGAGCAGGCATAAACCCTAGAAACCCTGTACAGTCAGAGGGAGGAGGTGGCTCAATTTCGACATACGTGGGGAGGTGTCAGGTGCCACGAGGGCGATGTCGTGGGCAGCGGCGGCGCGCTGGGCGCTGGACTTTATGATGAAATTCTCGTCGGTGCAGGTGAGACCCGAGAGCCAGTACAGCACCTGCAAAGCATCCATTGGACACCACGTCAGCACATATTAGCCCAGAGAGAAGGAGGATAGGGAGAAAGGGCGACGGCGCACTCACGGAAAGGTTGGACGCCGGGGACGGGGGCAGGTAGATGGAGAAAGTCATGGCGCAGCCAAGGGTGGCGCTCTGGCGGCGAAAGCAAAGATTGAAGCCGTCGAACATCTTGTTGCTGCTTAGCTACTCCAGCGCCGCCGCTGTAGGGAAAGGAAAGCAAGAGAGACACGCGGGGTTAGGGATTTAGGTTAAGTTCGACGGTGTCCACGTGGCCCACGTATTTAATTTAAGAACGTGGGTACCCACGTTCCTAATATGTTAAGTTCGACGTTTTTGGCTAGGGTCCACGAACTTAATTTAAGAACGTTACCCACGTTCTTAAAAAACCTATGAACTTAACTAATGTAAGAATGTCAGTGCCCACGTTCTTAACAAAACACACAAACATTTATCAGTTTCTTGTAGTGTAAGGGGGTAACCACTAGATCTCGAGTTGCACATTTTTGTGAACATTACTCTTTTGTGTCTTCTATTGAGCCATACAGGATAGATGATGCATTAAGAGATCCGGATTGGGTGGTGGCAATGCAAGAGGAGCTCAACAACTTCATGAGGAATGAGGTTTGGCATTTACTTCCACGTCCTAATCAAAATGTTGTAGGTACCAAGTGGGTATTCCGCAACAAGCAAGATGAGCATGGTGTGGTGACAAGGAACAAAGCTCGACTTGTGGCCAAAGGTTATTCACAAGTCAAAGGTTTGAATTTTGATGAAACCTATGCACCTATAGCTAGCTTGAGTCAATTAGTATATTACTTGCCTATGTTACTTACCATGGCTTTAAGCTTTATCAAATGGACGTGAAGAGTGCCTTCCTCAATGGACCTATCAAAGAAGTGGTCTATGTTGAGCAACCTCTCGGCTTTGAAGATAGTGAGTACCCTAACCATGTGTATAAACTCTCAAATGCGCTTTATGGGCTTAAGCAAGCCCCAAGAGCATGTGTATAACCTCTCGGCCTACGAGATTTCCTTATCACTAATGGCTTCAAAGTCAGAAAAGTTGATCCTACTCTCTTCACTAAAACTGTTGCAAAGGACTTGTTTATATGCCAAATTTATGTTGATGATATCATATTTGGGTCTACTAACAAGTCATCCTGTGAAGAGTTTAGTAGGATAATGATACAGAAATTCGAGATGTCTATGATGGGGGAGTTGAAGTATTTCCTTGGATTTCAAATCAAATAACTCCAAGAGGGCACCTTCATCAACCAAACCAAGTACATTCAAGATATACTTAAGAAGTTTGGGATGAAAAATGGCAAACCCATCAAGACACCTATGGGAACCAATGGACATCTCGACCTCGACACTGGAGGTAAGTCCGTAGATCAAAAGGTATACCGGTTGATGATAGGATCTTTACTCTACTTATGTGCATCTCGACTGGATACTATGCTTTTTGTATGCATGTGTGCAAGGTTCCAGGCAAATCCTAAGGAAGTTCAACTTAGGGTCGTGAAAAGTCATGAGATATTTAGTTTACACTCCTAAGTTTGGGCTTTGGTACCCCAAGGGATCTACCTTTGATCTAATTGGGTATTCCGATGCCGATTATGCCGGATGTAAAATAGATAGAAAGAGCACATCACGGACTTGTCAGTTTTTGGGAAGATCCCTGGTGTCATGGGCTTCAAAGAAACAAAATTTCGTAGCTCTTTCCACCACCGAAGTCGAGTACATTGCAGCAGGTCATTGTTGTGCACAATTACTTTGGATGAGGCAAACTCTTAGGGACTATGGCTACAAAGTGAGCAAAGTCACTCTCCTATGTGATAATGAGAGTGCAATCTGCATGGCGGATAATCCCGTTGAACTCAGTCGCACTAAGCACATAGACATCCGGTATCACTTTTTGAGAGATCACCAACAAAAGGGGGATATCGAAATAGCTTATGTGAGCACCCACAACCAATTAGCTGATATCTTTACCAAGCCACTAGATGAGAAAACCTTTAGCAAACTTAGGAATGAGCTAAATATACTTGATTCTTGGAACTTTGATTGAAACATTGCACACATAGCTAATATTCTCTCCCCCTTTGGCATTAATCGCCAAAAACGGAGTCTTTTGAGAGCCCTTTTACTTTCTCCTCAATGGTATGAGTAATAAGAGTGAAGATTATACCAAAGTGGAGAGCGGTGCGGAGTGACGGCGAAGGGTAAATAATACCGATAGAGTGGAGTGGAAGCCTTTTCTTCGCCGAAGACTCTATTTCCCTTTCAATCTACGACTTAGTATAGGAATATACTTGAAAACACATTAGTCGTAGACATAAAAGAGATATGATCAAAGGTATATAAATGAGCTATGTGTGCAAAGCTTCAATCAAAGTTCCTATAATCAAGAATGTTTAGCTCATTCCTAAGTTTGGTAAAGGTTTTCTCATCTAATGGTTTGGTAAAGATATCGACTAATTGTTCTTTGGTACTAACATAGGCAATCTCGATATCCCCCCTTTGTTGGTGATCCCTCAAAAAGTGATACCGAATGGCTACATGCTTAGTGCGACTGTGTTCAACGAGATTATCTGCCATGCGGATTGCACTCTCATTATCACATAGGAGAGGGACTTTGCTCAATTTGTAGCCATAGTCCCTAAGGGTTTGCCTCATCCAAAGTAATTGCGCGCAACAATGGCCTGCGGCAATATACTCGGCTTCGGCGGTAGAAAGAGCTACAAAATTTTGTTTCTTCGGAGCCCAAGACACCAGGGATCTTCCCAAGAACTGACAAGTCTGTGATGTGCTCTTCCTATCAATTTTACACCCTGCCCAATCAGCATCTGAATAACCTATTAAATCAAAAGTGGATCCCTTGGGTACCAAAGACCAAACTTAGGTGTATGAACTAAATATCTCAAGATTCTTTTCATGGCCCTAAGGTGAACTTCCATAGGATCGGCTTGGAACCTTGGACACATGCATACGGAAAAAGCATAATATCCGGTCGAGATGCAAATAAATAGAGTAAAAATCCTATCATCGACCGGTATACCTTTTGATCGATGGATTTACCTCCCATGTTGAGGTCGAGATGCCCATTAGTTCCCATGGGTGTCTTGATGGGCTTGGCATCCTTCATTCCAAACTTGGTAAGTATATCTTGAATGTACTTGGTTTGGCTGATGAATGTGCCTTCTTGGAGTTGTTTGACTTGAAATCCTAAGAAATACTTCAACTCCCCCATCATAGACATCTCGAATTTTTGAATCATTATCCTGCTAAACTCTTCACAAGTAGATTTGTTAGTAGACCCAAATATGATATCATCAACATAAAATTGGCATACAAACAAATCATTTCCAATAGTTTTAGTAAAGAGAGTAGGATCGGCTTTACCAACTTTGAAGCCATTAGTGATAAGGAAATCTCTTAGGCATTCATACCATGGTCTTGGGGCTTGCTTGAGCCCATAAAGCGCCTTTGAGAGTTTATAAACATGATTAGGGTACTCACTATCTTCAAAGCCGGGAGGTTGCTCAACATAGACCTCTTCCTTGATTGGTCCATTGAGGAAGGCACTCTTCACGTCCATTTGATAGAGCTTAAAGCCATGGTAAGTAGCATAGGCAAGTAATATGCGAATTGACTCAAGCCTAGCTACGGGTGCATAGGTTTCACCAAAATCCAAACCTTCGACTTGTGAATACCCCTTGGCCACAAGTCGAGCTTTGTTCCTTGTCACCACACCATGCTCATCTTGCTTGTTGCGGAATACCCACTTTGTACTTACAACATTTTGATTAGGACGTGGGACAAGATGCCATACCTCATTCCTCGTGAAGTTGTTGAGCTCCTCTTGCATTGCCAACACCCAATCTGAATCTCTTAATGCATCTTCCACCCTGTATGGCTCAATAGAAGACACAAAAGAGTAATGTTCACAAAAATGTGCAACACGAGATCGAGTGGTTACCCCCTTATGAATATCGCCGAGGATAGAGTTCGCGGGGTGATCTCTTTGTATCACTTGGTGTTGGTGGACTCTTGGGTGTGGCGGCCTTTGACCCTGTTCTTCTTGATCATCTTCCTTGTCTTGGTCATTGTCATCTCCCCCTTGATCATTGCCCTCGTATTGGGGTGGCTCATCTTCTTGATCATCTTTTTTATTGTTTTGAGCCTAATCCTCATCTTGAGTTGGTGGAGATGCTTGATTTGAAGATGATGGTTGATCTTGTGCTTGTGGAGGCTCTTCGGATTCCTTAGGACACACATACCCAATGGACATGTTCCTTAGCGCGACGCACTGAGCCTCTTCATCATCTAGCTCATCAAGATCAACTTGCTCTACTTGAGAGCCATTAGTCTTATCAAACACAATGTCACAAGAAACTTCAACTAGTCCAGTGGATTTGTTGAAGACTCTATATGCCCATGTGTTTGAGTCATAACCAAGTAAAAATCCTTCTACAGCCTTAGGAGCAAATTTAGATTTTCTACCTCTTTTAACAAGAATAAAACATTTGCTACCAAAGACTCTAAAATATGAAACATTGGGCTTTTTACCGGTGAGGAGTTCATATGATGTCTTCTTGAGGATCCGGTGAAGATATAACCGGTTGATGGAGTAACAGGCGGTGTTAATCGCCTTAGCCCAAAACCGGTCCGAAGTCTTATACTCATCAAGCATGGTCCTCGCCATATCCAATAGAGTTCTATTCTTCCTCTCCACTACACCATTTTGTTGAGGTGTGTAGGGAGAAGAGAACTCATGCTTGATGCCCTCATCCTCAAGAAAGCCTTCTATCTGAGAGTTCTTGAACTCCGTCCCGTTGTTGCTTCTTATTTTCTTGACCCTTAATCCGAACTCATTTTGAACTCGTCTCAAGAATCCCTTTAAGGTCTCTTGGGTTTGAGATTTTTCCTGCAAAAAGAATACCCAAGTGAAGCGAGAATAATCATCCACAATTACAAGACAATACTTACTCCCGCTGATGCTTATGTAAGCGATCGGGCCAAATAAATCCATGTGGAGTAGCTCAAGCGGTCTGTCGGTCGCCATGATGTTCTTGTGCGGATGATGGGAGTCAACTTGCTTTCCTGCTTGACATGCGCTACAAACCCTGTCTTTCTCAAAATGAACATTGGTTAGTCCCAAAATGTGTTCTCCCTTTAGAAGTTTGTGAATATTCTTCATCCCAACATGGGCTAGTCGGCGATGCCAGAGCCAACCCATATTAGTCTTAGCAATTAAGCAAGTATCGAGTTTAGCTCTATTAAAATCAACTAAGTATAGCCGACCCTCGAGTACTTCCTTAAATGCTACTGAATCATCACTTCTTCTAAAGACAGTAACACCTATATCTGTAAAAAGACAGTTGTAACCCATTTTGTATAATTGAGAAACTGAAAGCAAGTTATAATCTAAAGAATCTACAAGAAAAACAATGGAAATGGAATGGTCAGGTGATATAGCAATTTTACCAAGTCCTTTGACCAAACCTTGATTTCCATCCCCGAATGTGATAGCTCTTTGGGGATCTTCGTTTTTCTCGTAGGAGGAGAACATCCTTTTCTCCCCAGGTATGTGGTTTGTGCATCCGCTATCAATAATCCAACTTATGCCCCGGATGCATAAACCTACAAAAACAAGTTTAGGCCTTGTTCTTAGGTACCCAAACGGTCTTGGGTCCTTTCACATTAGAAACAAGCACCTTGGGTACCCAAACACAAGTCTTGGAGCCCTTGTGTTTGCCCCCAACATATTTGAAAGGGAAATGTGCCCTTGGGCCATTTACATAATGTTTTGGTGATTAAATGTCCAACACATAAGTGAGTAAGATATTATGTGCCAAATGAAGAGAGAAGTGCAAATCATGTAACAAGGTATGTTTCTAGACTTAGTACATTGTTTTGAGTACTAACATATATTGTCTAAGTGCTAGAAACAGAGAAAAGAAGAAAAGAAAAGGGATGCAAAGGATTTGGCTTGGTACAGCAAAGACTCAGCTCAGTCTGGCACACCGGACTGTCCGGTGGAGCACCGGACAGTGTCCGGTGCGCCAGGCTGAACTCCGGTGAACAGGCCGCTCTCGGGAAAATTTGGCGACGTACGGCTATAATTCACCGGACTGTCCGGTGGTGCACCGGACTGTCCGGTGAGCCAACGGCCGCCAGCGCAACGGTCGGTCGCGCAATCCGCGGGCGACGCGTGGCCCGCACCAACGGTCGGCAGGGGGCACCGGACTGTCCGGTGCGCCAACTGCCGCGAATCTGCAACGGTCGTCTGTGCCCAAATAGGAAGGAGATCGTGCACCGGACATGAAGAGTGGTTGTCCGGTGGTGCACCGGACTGTCCGGTGTGCCACCCGACAGAAGGCAACTTTGGCCTTCCTTGTTGGCCTCCAATGACTCCTAGCTGCCTTGGGGCTATAAAAGGGACCCTAGGCGCATGGAGGAGTCACCCAAGCACACTCTAAGCATTCCAAGACTTCTAGTCCTCACTTTCACGCAATCGTTCATCGTTCTTGAGATTGGAGCACTTTTCGAGTTGTAAACTCTTCGCGCGTGTTTTGTGTGCTCATCTTCTCACTTGTGTGCTTGTTTGCAGTGTGGATTTAATTCTAGTGTGTTGCTCTTCCCAACCTTACTTCGTGCTTTCTTTGTGATCAATCTTGTAAGGGCGAGAGGCTCCAACTTGTGGAGATTCCTCGCAAACGGGAAGAAAACTATAAGGAAGAATACAGTGGTATTCAAGTTGATCATAGGATCACTTGAAAGGGGTTGAGTGCAACCCTCGTCCATTGGGACAGCACAACGTGGAGGTAGGCAAGTGTTATACTTGGTCGAACCACGGGATAAACCATTGTGTCTCTTGTGTTGTCTTTCTCTGTGATTATTGTGATTCACAAGAGCTCGCTCTCTAGTCACTTGGTTCTATTGCACTAACATCTTTATAACCAAGCTTGTGGCTGTTTAGTATTGAATTTTACAGGATCACCTATTCACCCCCCTCTAGGTGCTCTCAATTGGTATCAGAGTCGTTCTCTTCACGTAAGGGACTAATCGCCCGAAGAGATGGATCCTAAGGGAAAGGGGATGGTGGTCAACGATAAGGAGAAGGAGTCCATCTTCAACGAGCCAAGAGATGACAAGCCAACTGACTCTGGCTTGAGTCACAAGAAGAAGGACGGGAAGAAGAAGAGGCGCATCAAGAAGATCGTCTACTAAGATAGCGACGAATCTTCTTCTTCACCAAGAGACGATGACGACGAGAAAAAGAAACCGGTCAATTAAATTTTTTCATTTGATTATTCTCGTATTCCTTTCAATTCCAATGCTCATTTGCTTTCAATTCCTCTTGATAAACCTCCACACTTTGATGGAGAGGAATACTCTTTTTGGAGTCACAAAATGTGTAGTCACTTATTTTCTCTCCATCCTAGTATTTGGGAGATAGTTGAAAATGGAATGCAATTTGATAGTACGGATAACCCTGTATTTATAAACGAGCAAATACATAAAAATGCACAAGCTACCACTGTTTTGCTAGCATCTTTGTGCAGGGATGAGTACAACAAGGTGAGCGGCTTGGACAAGCCAAGCAAATCTGGGACACCCTCAAAATATCACATGAGGGAAACGACGCCAGCATGATCACCAAAATGGAGTTGGTGGAGGGCGAGCTGGGAAGGTTCGCGATGATCAGGGGAGAAGAGCCAACACAAACGTACAACAGGCTCAAGACCCTGGTCAACAAGATTAGGAGCTATGGAAGCATAAGATGGACGGACCACGACGTCGTCCGACTTATGCTAAGGTCATTCACGGTAATTGACCCCCATCTTGTCAACCTTATTCGTGAGAATCCCAGGTACACCAAGATGATGCCCGAGGAGATTCTTGGGAAGTTCGTGAGCGAGCGCATGATGGTAAAGGAGGCTCGATATGTGGATGATGCTCTAAACGGTCCACTACCCATCCACGAGCCTCAAATCGTTGCCCTCAAAGCAACCAGTAGCAGGGAGACGCTGCCAAGTGCCAAGCAAGGTGGCACAAGTGGAGGCCGCTAGCCTCAACGAAGATGAGATGGCGCTAATCATCAAGCGCTTCAAGACCGCTCTTAAAGGACGCAAGGAGTACCCCAACAAGAGCAAAACAAGGGGAAATCGCTCCTGCTTCAAATGCAGTAAGACTGGTCACTTTATAGCAAATTGTCCCGATAATGTTAATGACCAGGAACAAGAAAAGAGCGGGAAGAAGGAGAAGAAAAAGAGCTATAGGAAGGCAAAGGGCGAGGCGCACCTTAGGAAAGAATGGGACTCAGACTGCTCTTCATCCGACTCCGACGATGAAGGACTGGCAGCCTCGGCCTTCAACAAGTCTTCACTCTTCCCCAACGAACGCCATACGTGTCTCATGGCTAAGGAGAAGAAGGTAATTGTTCGAGAAACCCCTAAATATACTACTTCAAGCGATGATGATTCTAGTGATGATGAAGTAGATTATACTGATTTATTTAAGGGTTTAGATAGAGCTAAAGTAGATAAAATTAATGAGTTAATTGATTCTTTAAATGAAAAGGATAGACTTTTAGAGAAGCAAGAGGACATTCTATATGAAGAACATGACAAATTTGTTAGTGTACAAAAGTCTCTTGCTTTAGAAACTAAAAGAAATGAAATGTTATCCTCTGAATTGTCTGTGTGCCATGAATCAATCTCTAGTTTAAAGATTTTGAATAATGATTTAAATGCTAAGCTAGAGGTAGCCAATAAATCTAGTTCATGTGTAGAACATGTTGTAGTTTGCAATAGATGCAAGGATTTTGATATTGATGCTTGTGATAAACATCTTGCGTCTATTACCAAATTGAATGATGAAGTGGCAAGTCTTAATGCTCAACTTAAGACTTGCAAGATTGATTTTGATAAGTTAAAATTTGCTAGGGATGCCTACACCGTTGGTAGACACCCCTCAATTAAGGATGGACTTGGCTTTCGAAAGGAAGCCAAGAACTTAACAAGCCAAAGGGCTCCCATTCCCAACAAGGAGAAAGGAAAGGCCCCTATGGCTAGTAGCATTCAAAGGAATCATGCTTTTATTTATGATAGAAAGTGTTCTAGGAATGTGCATTATAATAGGAGTTATGTTGATTATAATGATTCACATGCTACGTTTGCCTCTAGCTCTACTTTTGTGCATGGTAGGCCTAGGAAAAGTAATGGTGTGCATCATGTGCCTAGGAGAGTATGTAATAAACCTTCTACAATTTACCATGCTTGCAACACTTCATTTGCACTTGTATGTAAAAATGAAAAAGTAGTTGCTAGAAAATTGGGATCCAAATTCAAGGGAGACAAGACTTGTATTTGGGTTCCAAAGACCATTGTGACTAACCTTGTAGGGCCCAACAAGAGTTGGGTACCTAAAACCCAAGTGTAAATTGCCTTGCAGGTTTATGCATCCGGGGGCTCAAGCTGGATTATCGACAGCGGATGCAGAAACCACATGATGGGGGAGAAGAAGATGTTCACCTCCTATGTCAAGAACAAAGACTCCCAGGATACGATCATTTTGGGAGATGGGAACCAAGGCAAGGTTAAAGGTTTGGGAAAGATAGCCATCACAAACGAGCACTCTATTTCTAATGTATTCCTAGTAGAGTCATTAGGATACAATCTCCTGTCTGTAAGTCAATTATGCCACATGGGCTACAATTGTTTGTTTACAAATGTTGATGTTTCTGTCTTTAGAAGGAGTGATGGTTCATTAGCGTTTAAGGGTGTATTAGACGGCAAACTCTACTTAGTTGATTTTTCGAAAGAGGAGTCCGATCTAGATGCATGCTTAATAGCTAAGACTAGCATGGGCTGGTTGTGGCATCGCCGTCTAGCACATGTTGGGATGAAGAACCTTCATAAACTTCTAAAGGGAGAACATGTGTTAGGACTAACAAATGTCTGCTTCGAAAAAGATAGACCTTGTGTAGCTTGTCAGGCAGGGAAACAGGTGAGAAGCACTCATCACAGCAAGAATGTGATGACTACATCAAGACCACTGGAGCTTCTACACATGGACCTCTTCGGACCCGTCGCCTACCTCAACATCAGGGGAAGTAAGTATGGTCTTGTAATTGTCGATGACTTTTCCCGCTTCACTTGGGTGTTCTTTTTGCAGGATAAGTCAGAAACCCAAGGGACCCTAAAGCGCTTCCTAAGGAGGGCTCAAAATGAATTTGAGCTCAAGGTGAAAAAGATAAGGAGCGACAACAGGTCCGAGTTCAAGAACTTACAAGTTGAGGAGTATCTTGAGGAGGAAGGTGTCAAGCATGAGTTCTCCGCTCCCTACACACCACAGCAAAATGGTGTGGTAGAGAGGAAGAACATGACACTTATCGACATGGCGATGATGATGCTTGGAGAGTTCAAGACGCCCGAGCGGTTTTGGTCGGAAGATGTGAACATGGCTTGCCATGCCATAAACCGGCTCTACCTTCATCGCCTCCTCAAGAAGACCTCGTATGAACTTCTTACCGGTAACAAGCCCAACGTCTCATACTTTCGTGTATTTGGGAGCAAATGTTACATTCTAGTGAAGAAAGGTAGAAATTCTAAATTTGTTCCCAAAGTTGTAGAAGGGTTTTTACTAGGGTATGACTCAAATACAATGGCGTGTAGAGTCTTCAACAAATCATCGGGTTTGGTTGAAGTCTCTAGCGATGTTGTATTTGATGAGACTAATGGCTCTCCAAGAGAGCAAGTTGATCTTGATGATATAGATGAAGATGATGTTCCAACGGCCGCAATACGCACGATGGCGATAGGTGATGTGCGACCACAGGAACAACAGGAGCAAGATCAACCTTCTTCCTCAACGATGGTGCATCCCCCAACTCAAGATGATGGACAGGTTCATCAAGAAGAGGCGTGTGATCAAGGGGGAGCATAAGAAGAACAAGCTATGGAGAAAGAAGCACCATCGGCCCCTCCAACTCAAGTCTGAGCGACGATCCAAAGGAATCACCCCGTTGACCATATTATGGGTGACATAAGCAAGGGAGTAACTACTCGCTAAAGTTTAGCTGACTTTTGTGAGCATTACTCGTTTGTCTCTTCTATTGAGCCTTTCAGGGTAGAAGAGGCCTTGCAGGATCCGGACTGGGTGTTGGCCATGCAGGAAGAGCTCAACAACTTCAAGAGAAACAAAGTTTGGAGCCTGGTGCCACGTCCAAAGCAAAACGTTGTGGGAACCAAGTGGGTGTTCCGCAATAAGCAAGACGAGCACGGGGTGGTGACAGGAAACAAGGCTTGACTTGTGGCAAAACGTTATGCCCAAGTCGCAGGTTTGGATTTCGAGGAGACTTTTGCTCCTGTGGCTAGGCTAGAGTCTATTCGCTTTCTATTAGCCTATGCCGCTCACCATTCTTTCAGGTTGTTTCAAATGGATGTGAAGAGCACTTTCCTCAACGGGCCAATCAAGGAGGAGGTGTACGTGGAACAACCCCCTGGTTTGAGGATGACAGGTATCTCGACCACGTTTTTAAGCTCTCTAAGGCGCTCTATGGACTTAAGCAAGCCCCAAGAGCATGGTATAATGCCTTAGAGATTTCTTAATTGCTAATGCTTTTAAGGTTGGGAAAGCCAATCCCACTCTTTTCACTAAGACTTGTGACGGTGACCTTTTTGTGTGCCAAATTTATGTCGATGACATAATATTTGGTTCTACTAATCAAAAGTCTTGTGAGGAGTTTAGCAGGGTGATGACACAAAAATTTGAGATATCGATGATGGGCGAGTTGACATACTTTCTTGGGTTCCAAGTGAGACAACTCAAGGATGGCACCTTCCTCTCCCAAACGAAGTACACTCAAGATCTTCTCAAGAGGTTTGGGATGAAGGACGCCAAGCCCGCGAAGACGCCGATGGGAATTGACGGATATGTCGACCTCAACAAAGGAGGTAAGTCTGTTGATCAAAAGGCATACCGGTCTATGATAGGGTCATTGCTTTATTTATGTGCTAGTAGACCGGATATTATGCTTAGTGTATGCATGTGTGCTAGATTTCAATCCGATCCAAGGGAATGTCACCTTGTGGCCGTTAAGTGGATTCTTAGATATTTAGTTGCTACACCTTGCTTCGTGATCTGGTATCCAAAGGGGTCTACCTTTGACTTGATTGGATATTCAAACTCCGATTATGTCGGGTGCAAGGTTGATAGGAAGAACACATCGGGGACGTGCCAATTTCTAGGAAGGTCCCTGGTGTCGTGGAGCTCAAAGAAACAAATATTTGTTGCCCTATCCACCGCTGAGGCCGAGTATGTTGCCGTAGGACAATGTTGCGCGCAACTACTTTGGATGAGGCAAACCCTCCGGGACTTTGGCTACAATCTGAGCAAAATCCCACTCCTATGTGACAATGAGAGTGCAATCTGCATGGCGGATAATCCTGTTGAACACAACCGCACTAAGCACATAGACATCCGACATCACTTTTTAAGAGACCACCAGCAAAAGGGAGATATCGAAGTGTTCTATATTAACACCGAGAACCAGCTAACCGATATCTTTACCAAGCCTTTAGATGAGAAAACCTTTTGCAGGCTGCGAAGTGAGCTAAATGTTCTAGATTCATGTAACTTGGATTGATTTATAGCATACATGTGTTTTATGCCTTTGATCATGTTACATTTATGCATTGTGCAAGGGATCCCCGGACCTCACAAGTTCATGTGTGAATGATGCACATATTTAGGGGGAGAAGTGCTACAACTTGACCCTTTGAGACTAACATTTGTGCTTGAGCTTACTTGATGTAGTCTTAAAGATGAATTGAAAGGGAAAGGTGAACTTGGACCATGCAAAGACTTCCACTGCACTCCGGTATTAGTGTACTCACCTCCAAGTTCATTCTTAAGCTCCTATTGCCTTTTTGCTCTTAATTGACATTTTTGGTGAGGCAATGGGGTTAAAGGGCCAATAATGATCCCGTTTTGGTGCTTAATGCCAAAGGGGGAGAAATTAAGGCCAAAGCAAATGGATCAGCTACCACTTGAGAAATTTTGAAAATAGTAGAGTTAGAACTTTTGATTTGTCCAAAATACTCTTATTGCAAAATTTGGCCTCTTGTGGGGGAAATTTTATGATTATGAGAAAAAGGGGGAGTTTTTGGCACTTGATCAATTTTTCCAGTGGATTATCTCTCTTTATGCCCAAACAAGTGAGTTTGACTTAGAGATAGGAAAATGAATTTAATTTGCAAAAACAAACCAAGTGGTGGCAAACAAAGATCCAAATATGCCAAATTAAAATAAAAAACAATCTGGTCTTCAATTTGAATCGATGTTGCATGTTTTGCATTGCTTTTTGATGTGTTGGCATAAATCACCAAAAAGGGGGAGATTGAAAGGGAAATGTGCCCTTGGGCCATTTCCATAATGTTTTGGTGATTAAATGTCCAACACATAAGTGAGTAAGATATTATGTGCCAAATGAAGAGAGAAGTGCAAATCATGTAACAAGGTATGTTTCTAGACTTAGTACATTGTTTTGAGTACTAACATATATTGTCTAAGTGCTAGAAACAGAGAAAAGAAGAAAAGAAAAGAGATGCAAAAGACTTGGCTTGGTACAGCCAAGACTCAGCTCAGTCTGGCACATCGGACTGTCCGGTGGTGCACCGGACAGTGTCCGGTGCGCCAGGCTGAACTTCGGTGAACAGGCCTCTCTCGGAAAAATTTGGCGGCGTACGTCTATAATTCATCGGACTGTCCGGTGAGCCAACGGCCGCCAGCGCAATGGTCGGTCGCACAATCCACGTACGACGCGTGGGCCGCGCCAACGGTCGGCAGGGAGCACCGGACTGTCCGGTGTGCACCGGACAGTGTCCGGTGTGTACCGGACAGTGTCCGGTGCTCCAACTGTCGCGAATCTGCAACGGTCGTCTGCGCCCAAATAGGAAGGAGATCGCGCACCGGACATGAACAGTGGTTGTCCGGTGGTGCACCGAACTGTCCGGTGCGCCACCCGACAGAAGGCAACTTTGGCCTTCCTTGTTGGCCTCCAACGGCTCCTAGCTGCCTTGGGGCTATAAAAGGGACCCCTAGGCACATGGAGGAGTCACCCAAGCACACTCTAAGCATTCCAAGACTTCTAGTCCTCACTTTCACGCAATCGTTCATCGTTCTTGAGATTGGAGCACTTTTCGAGTTGTAAACTCTCCGCGCATGTTTTGTGTGCTCATCTTCTCACTTGTGTGCGTGTTTGCAGTGTGGATTTAATTCTAGTGTGTGTTGCTCTTCCCAACCTTACTCCATGCTTTCTTTGTGATCAATCTTGTAAGGGCGAGAGGCTCCAACTTGTGGAGATTCCTCGCAAACGGGAAGAAAACTATAAGGAAGAATACTGTGGTATTCAAGTTGATCATAGGATCACTTGAAAGGGGTTGAGTGCAACCCTCGTCCATTGGGACGCCACAACGTGGAGGTAGGCAAGTGTTATACTTGGCCGAACCACGGGATAAACCACTGTGTCTCTTGTGTTGTCTTTCTCTGTAATTATTGTGATTCACAAGAGCTCGCTCTCTATTCACTTGGTTCTATTGCACTAACATCTTTATAACCAAGCTTGTGGCTGTTTAGTATTGAATTTTACAGGATCACCTATTCACCCCCCTCTAGGTGCTCTCAATATTTGGCAACTACTTTGCCTGATTTGTTAGTTAAAACATAAGAAACATCAAAAGTCTTAAATGAAATGTTATGATCATTTGATGCAACATGAGATTTCTTTTTAGGCATTTTAACATGGGTAGAATGTCTAGAACTAGATGTCTCATTCTTATATATGAAAGCATGATGAGAACCAGAATGAGACTTCCTAGAATGAATTCTCCTAATTTTATGCTCAGGATAACCAGCAGGCTATAAAATGTAACCCTCGTTATCCTGTGCCATGGGAGCCTTGCCCTTTACAAAATTGGACAATCTTTTAGGGGCATTAAGCTTGACATTGTTCCCCTGTTGGAAGCCAATGCCATCCTTAATGCTAGGGCGTCTCCCATTATAGAGCATGCTCCTAGCAAATTTAAAATTTTCATTTTCTATCTCATGCTCATTGTTTTTACTAGTTAGTTGCGCTATGTGATCATTTTGTTGTTTAATTAAAGCTAGGTGATCATGAATAGCATCAACATTAACATAGCTACATCTCATGCAAATAGAAACATGATCAACAATGGATGTAGAGGGTTTGCAAGATTTTAATTCATCTATCTTAGATTTTAGCATGACATTTTCATCTCTAAGACAGGAAATAGAAACATTACAAACATTTAAATCCTTAGCCTTAGTCATTCTTAATCTTAAGGCTAGAAATTGATTCATTCAATTTGTCAATCCTAGCAATTAAACTAGCATTATCATTTTTAAGATTGGCAATTGAATCATCACAAACATTTCTCTTTTCAACCTTAGTAATCAAATTAGCATTTTCAATTCTAAGGTTGTAGATAGTGTCATGGCAAATGCTAAGCTAACTAGTTAATTTTTCACTTTTCTATATTTCCTGAGCATAAGCATTTTTAAGTTTAACATGCCTTTTGTTTTCCTTAATAAGGAATTCCTCTTGGCTATCCAAGAGTTCATCCTTCTCATGAATGGCATCTATCAATTCATTCAATTTTTCTTTTTTGTTGCATGTTTAAGTTGGCAAAAAGAGCAAGCAAATCATCCTCATCATCGCTAGAGCTACCCTCATCACTAGATGTTGTATATTTAGTGGAGGCTCTAGATTTTACCTTCTTCTTTTTGTCGTCCTTTGCCATGAGGCACTTATGGCCGACGTTGGGGAAGAGGAGGCCTTTGGTGACGACAATTTTGGCGGCGTCCTCGTCGGAGGAGGAGTCAGTGGTGCTTTCATCGGAATCCCATTCTCGACACACGTGGGCATCGCCGCCCTTCTTCTTGTAGTACTTCTTCTTTTCCTTCTTACCTCTCTTGTCGTCGCCCGTGTCACTAGAAATAGAACATTTTGCTATAAAGTGACCGGGCTTACCACATTTGTAGCACACTTTCTTGGAGCGGGGCTTGTAATCCTTCCCCCTCCTTTGCTTGAGGATTTGGCGAAAGCTTTTGATTATGAGTGTCATTTTCTCGTTGTCGAGCTTGGAGGCGTCGATGGGGATCCTACTTGACGTAGACTCTTCTTTCTTCTCCTCCGTTGCTTTGAATGCGATGGGTTGCACCTCGGGTGTGGAGGTGCTGCCTTGCTCGACGATTTGTTTGGAGCCTTTGATCATCAACTCAAAGCTCACAAACTTTCCTATAACCTCCTCGAGAGACATTAGCTTATATCTAGGATCACCATGAATTAATTGAACTTGTGTAGGATCACGAAAAACAAGTGATCTTAGAATAACCTTGACCATTTCATGGTCATCCCATTTGGTGCTCCCGAGGTTGCGCACTTGGTTCACCAAGGTCTTGAGCCGGTTGTACATTGCTTGTGGCTCCTCTCCTTGGTTGAGGATGAATCGACCGAGCTCCCCCTCGATCTTTTCCCGCTTGGTGATCTTGGTCACCTCATCCCCTTCGTGCGCAGTTTTTAACACGTCCCAAATCTCCTTGGCACTCTTCAACCCTTGCACCTTATTATACTCCTCTCGACATAGAGAGGCAAGGAGTATAGTGGTGGCTTGTGAGTTGAAGTGCCGGATTTGGGCGACCTCGTCCGAGTCATAGCCTTCATCCCCCACGGATGGTACCTGTGCTCCAAACTCAACAATGTCCCAAATGCTAGCGTGGAGTGAAGTTAGGTGATGCCTCATTTTATCACTCAACATATAATAATCTTCACCGTCAAAAATCGGTGGTTTGCCTAATGGGACGGAAAGTAAAGGAGTACATTTAGAAATGTGAGGGTAGCGTAGGGGGATCTTACTAAACTTCTTGCGCTCATGGCGCTTAGAAGTGACATACGGAGTGTCGGAGCCGGAGGTGGATGATGATGAGGAATCGGTCTCGTAGTAGACCACTTTCTTCATCTTCTTTTTCTTGTCGCCGCTCCGATGTGACTTGGCATGTGAAGGGGATCCCTTCATTTTGTTGTCAGACTCTCCCGATGGAGCCTTCCCGTGGCTTGTAGACTTGTCACCACCGGTCACGATCTCCTTCTTACTTTAAGCACAACTACAAGTCGGGGTTAGCGTTAGAAATAAAATCGAGTCCAAAAAGAGAGGCGGAAACAAATCACAAGCAAATGAAGAGATGACACGGTGATTTGTTTTACCGAGGTTCGGTTCTTGCAAATCTAGTCCCCGTTGAGGTGGTCACAAAGACCGGGTCTCTTTCAACCCTTTCCCTCTCTCAAACGGTCACTTGGACCGAGTGAGCTTTCTCCTCAATCAAACGGGTCACTTAGACCCCTCACAAGGACCACCACAACTTGGTGTCTCTTGCTTTGATTACAAGTGTTTGAAGAACAAGAATGGGGAAGAAGAAAGCGATCCAAGAACAAGAGCTTAAAGAACACGAGCAAAACTCTCTCTCTAGTCACTATTTGGTTGGAGTGGATTTGGGACTTGGAGAGGCTTTGATTCTATTGAATTATGTCTTATATTGATTGCACTAGCTCTTGTATTGAATGTGAAGTATGAAAAACTTGGATGCTTGGAGTGGTGGTGGTTGGGGGTATTTATAGCCCCAACCACCAAACCAACCATTAGGGAGGCTGCCTGTCGATGGGCACACTAGACAGTCTGGTGCGCCACCGGACACTGTCCGGTGCGCCAGCCACGTCACTCAACCGTTAGGGTTCTGACGGTTTTGACCATTGGAGCTCTGACAGCTTGGGGCACCGGACAGTCCGGTGTCGCACTGGACATGCACTGTTCACTGTCTGGTGCGCCTTCTAGCGCTGCTCTGACTCTGCGCGAACTGTCTGCGCACTGTAGCGCTTTTGCAGGTGTCCGTTGGAGTCGACCGTTGCGCTGGAGACGTTGCTTCGCTGGCACACCGGACAGTCCGGTGAATTATAGCGGAGCGGCTCTCTAGAAACCCGAAGGTGAAGAGTTCAGCCTGTACGGTCCCTGGGGCACCAGACACTGTCCGGTGCGCCAAACCAGGGTTCTCTTCGGTTTCTTTTGCTCCTTTCTTTTAAACCCTAACTTGGATCTTTTTATTGATTTGTGTTGAACCTTTAGCACCTGTAGAATATATAATCTAGAGCAAACTAGTTAGTCCAATTATTTGTGTTGGGCATTTCAACCACCAAAATAATTTAGGAAAAGGTTTGACCCTATTTCCCTTTTAGGATCACTGTGTTTGTTTTTACTAGGTTGTTTGAGGACTTGTACAGCTGAAATCCGTTAGCTTGTGGATTGTCTGACTGAATTTCAATATAGCTCGACCGACTGAATCCCGATGTAGCTTCGTCGACTGAATCTCACTTGGTGTGAGGACCTTTTGCTAAATAGGAAATTCGACCAATATGACGTGGTGTACCGGTCCATTTTTTTGACAGCATGATGTAGTGCACCCACCTAATGGGTGCCACCAATGGGTGTGTTGTCATGTGTAGTTAATAGTTCCCTGATTTGACGTGGAGTCATGATATGCACATCTGTTAGTCCTTTAATTTGGTTGTCATCCAAACCAACGAAACCTACAAGGGAGCTTTCAAGAGGTATCAACCTATTTTTACCTATTTGTAGATTTTTCACCTATTTGTAGAGACACATTTTTAGACGAGCTATTAACCATTAGGTGTAGTCCAGATTCGACTCACATCTCCTCTCGTGTCATTGTTCTGTGTGACGCAATAGCTGATGTAAATTTGTAGATTAGTCGTAGAAGCATGAGTTGTATTATTTGTTAGGATTAGATCTCATGATAATGGTTTGGAACTTCAACTTTGAGGAAAAAGCTCAAATTCATGGTCGTATTGGTTATTTGTTAGTAACTGCGAGGAACCAGTATTTTGTCATCAACGCACTTTTAAACAGTTGTCTTAAGATGTGAGCATGCCTATATCTTTATGCCCCTTTGTTAGATTGAAGAATTTATGGCAACAACTGATGAATATATTGAAGAGCCTGTTTCAAAACATTCATCCAAGTCTGGAGAAATCCTTTACAAACACAAGGGTAAATGTTTTGATCATTTTGCCCATGGACTTTGTAAAAAATGCTTCAATAAGGTAGATCTCATATACAATGCACACAACACATTAACTGACAAACTAAACTACATTTGCTTTTGACACTTGGTCTGATTGCCTAGTTCACTAAACTATCGGGTGAACTAGAAGGTGTTGCTAACGCTCCAACATTCCAATGAGCTGAAAACAAGACTTGTTAAAAGGGCTGAAGAAGATGCTGCAGTTGAGGAGGCAATATTTTTGGTTCAATGGATGGACACGAGTACCTATTTCTCTACCAATTTTGTCTTATTGACTATGCTTTCACAATATTATTTGCTTCTTGGTATATCGCACCAATCAATTACTTTTATGATCACAGGTACACACAACAGATTTATGGTTTTGTGACTTAAAGTGGTGGCCTTGTTGGTGATACTAATGTAAGGTTGTAATCCTAAGTTCGTTTGCATCTTTGTAACTGGCTAGCTGCTTCAAGTGGACTATTGATTCTTCTCGTTTACATACAAACCTTCCATTCCTCATCTTCTAATTATGTACCATTTTGGTGACATTTTGACATGAATGAAAACGGTATTTGGTTGTTATTAAAAAAATAAAACATGGACCTGCTATGTTTCCTTGATTTCATTTGTGAGGGCTTTTAAGCATGCATTGCACTTTCTTATTATCGGGACCTGCTATTGTATGTTATTTCCAACCTGATAGATTTAATCACTCCTTAAGCGTTGAGAATGGTCCATTGTCTTCATTGTTTTCATGAATTTTTTGGATCCATGCTTTATCGCTATCTGTCAATCAATTCGAAAGTTAAAGTTATATGGCAAGCTTCATACAATTTGAGAAACTTGAGAGTGGTTTAAAAAGACAACCCAACATCAATTCATGAATGCATCATTTCTGTTGTTCTACTTGCCAAGGCTATCAAAGGACATGCTATCTACTAACCTAGAAGTTCAAACAGGGACAATGGATTTGATCTTTCATTTCATGTCACCTGATGCATATATTTGTGCTCTACTTCAAACTTCGGTCGATGGAAATGTCCATGGTTATGCATTATCTATACCACTATATAATCCACCGGTTTAAACTTTGTAAAAACCACCCAACTAAATCACCCAAACCCATGGCCTCCGCTAAATCCTCCAAAGAATTTGCACCCAAACTTAAAACATCATCAAAACTAACAGTTCAGATCACTGGATAACCATCTCTCTATTACTTAAATTTAATGGACAATATTAGTTAGATCATCCCTCATTTCTCCCTCTTCCCCCTCATGGCCCTACAACCTCCTCCCTCGTCCCCACAACCCCTCCCCTTCACTCGCGCTGTCGTCGTCAATCCCTCCTCTCGTCGTCGACTTCTCTCCCTCCCCTCTCCAGGATCGTAGCGTTAGCACCAGCTATATGTTAGTTATGATCAAGGATCATGTTAAAGTTGCACTCGTGTTATACATCTTTAGGAAAAATGATCTGCTTGTCATTTTCTCTACCTGAGTATTGTTACTTTTTGTGAGATCAGTGGGAAATTCAAAGAAAAGCTTGCCATTGGATTTTACACTCTTCTTACTATTCTTCACTATGTTGTAGAGCCAGAGATACTATTTCACCCAGTTTAGTCCCATGTTTTACAACTTGTTTGTATTTGCATGGTCAAATGTTCTTGTATCCTCTCACTGCGCAAGAAGAATAGGTAGCATGTAATTTGACTGCAATCTTGAGAAGAAATGTCAATGTTGAACTTGACATGATTCTGAAACTTTTATTCTGGTTTTGATATTAATAGAGTTTCTGAAGTCACCTCGTGCTCATGATATTGAGAAGCTACCATCATTTATTGAAGAAGCACCAAAATATGTGATATTTTCTACATTGTCACATGGGTATGATTCTATGATACCTAGTCTTAATTCTCTTCCGAGAACTAGAACACGAAGCTCGTGCGGACGCTTCCCTGCGTACAACGGTTGTAACTCATTCTTCACTGCAGGCGCACTGTCGTTCGGCACTAAGGTGTTCAAGGTCACCCTCCATGTAGGCTACGATCAAAGGTATGTAAACTCTGATTCTCCCCTGTTGGCCGGTACGGAGATGCAAATGTGATACAAATGTTAAATGAATTGTGCATGATGGACATGAAGTACAAGGTGGTGATCAATCATGCCACACAGATGAACCTGCGGCAGCCGAGGATGTTATTAGCGGGCTACCCACTAACATCCTGGTCCTCAGGACGTGTTGCATGACGCAATAGCTAATGTAAATTTGGAGAGTAACAATATATTGGTTGTTCGGAAAGAATATATGAGATATTAGGTCTCGTTTTTATGTAATCTTTATGCGCTAACATTTTACTGAATAATTATGCGGCGTCGTAATGCAAGGACATTATACTAGTATATTAATACTAGGTGAGTGCCCGTGCGTTGCAACGGGACCATATAATATCATGATAACTTATATATAAAATAGTCGGTTGCCCATGTGTTGCAACGACACACAATTATGAAATCAGGGCGCTGAATATTTTTCAAAAACTGCAAGAAAACATCTGGGCTTTCACCAAAGTTGTTGAGTGACTCACTGGATACATCATAAACAACCACTGGAAGAACAAACAAGTCTATATTATCTGTATGCTCAAGGCTGCATGTATCACACATGGTTAAACCAACCTTAGTCAATACTCAAACAATGCCTCACATAATGTCATGAAAAGGCAGTGGTGCTTTCAGTCAGCTCAAGAAAACCTGGGGGCGACATTGGCGGCATCGCTGCTCCTTCCTGGGCATCAACCATTTCTAGGATCTTTTTGACGCTTGCCTGCACCTTCCCGTGACCGCCTTCCAATCTGGACTGACCAGCAGTTCAGTTTAGCCGGATGTGGTCCTTGTTTCCGAGACCCATGTTTGATGACTTTGTTTTTGATTGTGCTTTCGCTGATGTTATTGCATTGATAAATACGCCAGATTCCTTGAGGCCACCGATGAATGCCCACAAAGGTTAGGCATAAAAATTTAGCAGCAATAAGAAACAACCCCACCCCCCGAGCTAAAAGCCTATAAGATTGAGATCAGGACTAACCATGGGCACATATATGTGTTAATACATCCTTCCTTAAAAGTTTCAAGTTGGTGTCTCTGTCGGTCCATGCAACATGTTCCTGGTACCTGAAAAAATATAGTCAGGCAAATGTTACCTTTCTTAATTCAGGTAGGATATGGAGGAATAGTACAAATGTATAATGATAGGTGTCGAGGATCAGCATAAATTTATATTAACACATCAACGGAAGGTGGTCGAGGAATATTACAAATTTATATTTATGCAACATGTTCTCCGTTGTTCCACTTAACTACCTATGCATAATGATAGCTAATAACTAATAAGAGCCACATCAGTTTTTTTGGGGGGGGACAAATGTATAGCCGAGAACTTTGGTATAGTGACCATATTGGTCCTTAATCTAAATAAATCGGTGAAATTACAGTAAGGAAGGGGTGCATTCAATAGGCAGTTGTATGGTTCTCTGGCATGTATGGTTGTACTTGTAAAGTGGAGAATGTACCATGCGAAACATTTCTGTGTTTTGTATAAGGCACACAATAGCTACAACCAGTCATCCACTTACAGTTAAAAAATATACTACATGCACACTGTAAAAAATGAAATTGGCTCCACTCGTGACAGTTTCCTGTATCCACATGAAAACAATAGATGATATACAGATACAACAAAAGAAAGAAAAGCTAGCTCACCAAACAGTCAAATTCCAAGATAAAACATTGCTTCACATCTTCTTTAGTTGGTTTGCAGCCACATCTATCCCTTCTTGAGGTTAGGTTTGAGAATTTTTTGTAGGTGTAATGCAGAATTGCAGCCTCCTCCAGTTTGATTTCACAGTACTAAGTACATCAACGCGCTCATCTCGTGCTCCTGGGTGACCAGTGTCAGCTATCAATAAATAGGCAGAGCACAGTATCTCATATGAATGAGAGTGAATTATCGATAACCAAACAAAAATTCTCGGCTAGATGTCAAAGAATTGCACTGATCAACTCATTTCAGTATATTATCAATGGCACACTTCATTCCAAAACTATTGTATGAAGTTTATAGTCACGTATTAGATGATGAATTGCGGTTGTCATCTACCTGCTCTTGGACTATTGTATGAAGCATTTTTTGTACATATGTAGCCATTCCCTTGGCATCACCGCAAACATATAAGTAACCACCATTTGAGATGATGTTCCAAATTTCTATGGCCTGGTAACAAAAAGAAGTAAATCTAGTTGAGCACATCTTCTAGTGGACATTGAATACTCGAAACACTTGAAAAGTGACAGTATATTAAGGAAGGGTGTATGTTGTATCTGACCTTTTCCACCATCTTATGCTGCACATATTCTTTCGTTGGCCCTTCCCGAGAGAATGCAACAATTAGCTCAGAAAGCGCCCCCTCCTCAAGGAAAGTTTGCAACTCATCTTCATATATGTAGTCCTAAAGGGTGGTAATTCAGAACGATTTCCATCAATTTTTGCTGATAAACACAACAATAACACAATCAAATGTGCCCATAACCAGCGACCCTTACCATATTATGGTTCCTGCATCCAAAGAAAAGGATGGAAGTGCCCAATTCTGCCCCAGATTGTTTCAATGCTAACCTTTCCTGCCAGGAGGGAGGGAGTGCAAGAATAAGTTAAACTACTCTCAAGCAGCCTTGCAAATACACACCCATTGGATTCTTGGAAAACAAACCTGCAAGAAGCCTCTAAAAGGAGCCAGCTCTGTCCCAGGACCAATCATGATAATAGGAGTGGACGGATCATCAGGTAACTTGAAATTTGACTGCCTCACAAAGATGGGAGCCCGGCTGCATTCTTCGCTATATTCCAGAAGAATTGTATTATGTCAAGCATATGATCAAATCAAAGAATAACAAATCAGACTATTAGGAACTTCGTTATTGCTGGAAATTCAGGAGCTCAATGACCAAAAAGGAATTTTTACAAGAGCCTACCTTCATCCATGTTGAACAAACTCCTTGGTGGATCCTTCCTGTTGGTGAAGGCCCATAAACTAATGCACATGTTACATGAATTTTTACAAGAGCCATCCTGCTGAGACATAAGTTGTCAAGAGGCCTCTCTAGATTACTAATTTTTATGTTCACAAATATAGCCATTCCTAATAGAAAACGGAAAATCCATTAGCACTAATTGAAGCAACTAACGCAAACATACTATGTTAGATAAGGTATTACCAGCTGTCACTGACCCTCTTGGCGAATTCACATACATAATGATATCCTACTGGAAAGTTAACAAGAATCAAGCACGAGATGGAAGAAAGAAACCATGTTTTGAATATATATCTGAAATGTAGTCGAGTCCCTAGCTAGATAAAATGTCTACATTGGCTAAACCTACAAGTTCAGTAGTTACAATTGTATAACCCATCCAATCACATCTAGTTCAAAGTAATAGATTACCTCCATCCAATCACATCTAGTACCCTTGCGCTGATTAATCCAACCACATAACAAATAGTAAAGTTATGTTTCCATATCAGAAGGTTTCAACTTATAAGGTGAAATAGAAAAGCCTAGCAAAATCCTTATAAACAAAGAAGCAAAATCCTAACTGTTCCTTGTGTAGTACCCTTGCGCTGATTAATCCGACCACAGAATCAACTTATCCTCATCCATTTTGCTAAATTTTAACTGGAAGAAGACAGATCGAATCAATGAAACGAGTATAAACCCTCTGGGGCTCTTACCTATGAAGAGCCACTGGAATCAGAAAAGCTCAGGAGCTCGTTGCACGCCTTCTCTTCGTCGAAAATCAATTTTTGTCGATGTAATCTTTCTGGATCAGAACAATTAGTAAAATTATGTTTCCATAGCAGAAGGTTTCAACTTATAAGGTGAAATAGAAAAAACCTAGCAAAAGCCCAGATGTTTTCTTGCAGTTTTTGAAAAATATAGTTAGCAAAGTTCGACCATGGCTGGCTGGTAATGGTTATGCATGCTCAAGAACTGAGAGGATTTCTGCAGCATTATAAATAAAAGAATACATTATGCAGAGAACAGATCAGGTAATCTTGAATGTATTTCAACATCATTATAAAAGAACACAATATGAATGCAAAGCAGATTTGAGCAGCTACAATTTTTCAGTTAGCAATAAGAACTAAGTAATTGTATTAGCAGCAACAAGGTTCGACCATGGCTGGCTGTTCATGGTTATGCATGCTCAAGAACTGAGAGGATTTCTGCAACATTATAAATAAAAAACACATTATGCAGAGAATAGATCACATACTTTTGAGTGTATTTCAACAGCATTATAAAAGAACACAATATGAACGCAAAGCAGATTTGAGCAGCTACAATTTTTCAGTTAGCAATAGGAACTAAGTAATTGTATTAGCAGCAGCACGGTTCGACCATGGTTGGCTGGTCATGGTTATGCATGCTCAAGAACTGAGAGGATTTCTGCAACATTATAAATAAAAACACATTATGCAGAGAACAGATCACATACTTTTGAGTGTATTTCAACAGCATTATAAAAGAACACAATATGAACGCAAAGCAGATTTGAGCAGCTACAATTTTTCAGTTAGCAATAGGAACTAAGTAATTGTATTAGCAGCAGCACGGTTCGACCATGGTTGGCTGGTCATGGTTATGCATGCTCAAGAACTGAGAGGATTTCTGCAACATTATAAATAAAAACACATTATGCAGAGAACAGATCACATACTTTTGAGTGTATTTCTACAACATTATAAAAGAACACAATATGACCGCAAAGTAGATTTGAGCAGCTATAATTTTTCAGTTAGGAACAGGAACTAACTAATTGTATCAACAACAAGGTTCGACTATGGCTGTGTGGTCATGGTTATGTATGCTCAAGAAATGAGAGGATCTCCCCACCATTATAAATAAAAGAACACAATATACAAAGAATGGATCACATACTTTTGAGTGTATTTCTGCAGCATTATAAAAGAACACAATATGACCGCAAATTAGATTTGAGCGGCTACAATTTTTCAGTTAGGAACAGGAACTAACTAATTGTATCAACAGCAAGGTTCGACCATGGCTGTGTGGTCATGGTTATGCATGCTCAAGAAATGAGAGGATTTCCCTACCATTATAATACCCGAACATATTATGCAGAGAACATATCAGGAACTTTTTAGTGTATTTCTACAGCATTATAAAAGAACACAATATGAATGCAACTTGTCTTTCAGAGAACATTGGATAGGTGGGCACTTTAAAGATTACATTAACTTCCAAAACAATGGAAGCGCAGGAAGATCAATTCATCATTGCGCTTTCCATGGTCAGATCGGTTGGATACTTTATGAAATCCTACAACAACTTGTGGGCAGCAACAACACAGGAACAGGAGATGTATGGCAAAGCTGTACTTTTTAGACTACTGCTCCCAGTGACAGCCGGTAGGAGGCGATTCTTCTACAGGAGCATTATAAAAGAACACAATATAAATGCAAAGCAGATTTGAGCAGCTACAATTTTGCAGATAGCAACATGAACTAACTAATTGTATCAACAACAAGGTTCGACCATTGCACAAGAACTGCTACAACACAAGAGAAATGGTAAACATAATGCAAACTCATCTGGATGAGGGTGAGCGCAGAAAATAGACAGGAAATTGGAAATTTAACAAGCTATGCCACATTTCTAGCATTAGAAATAGACAATGCTATAGGCTTAAGTTCACAGGCCTAGCAAAACTGAAGTGGTTACATATTTAAAAAATTTCCATGCCAAAGCCTCTAAGTCCACAATCATTGTTTGACGCCACGAAGTGCAAAGAACTACTACAAAATAAATGGGAAAGAAACATCATTACGTTGAGATTCATGCATTGCAATTTTTCACCATAAAAACAGTTAATAAAATGATTCAGCACAGTTATGCCCTGCAGGAACAATACAAACAGTTAATAAAACGATGTAAGTTCTCCATTACAGATGACAAAATAAGGCAATATCTGATTTGGAATCTTCATCATATATAAGTCTATATGTGATAGCTAAAAATAGCAGGAAAGCTCAGCTTTGAGCCATTCATCCCACCTTGAAGTTCTGTTTGTATTGATTGGTAGCATGACATATAAGAACCAAGGTAATCTGATATTGTAAGACTATAACCATCTTGAGTACCATGTAGAGCATCGGTGTTTGCCTGAGGGTTCATCAAGCCATCCATGCTAGAATATACCATTTCACCTCTGATTGACAACAGATTGTATTAGTACACAGAAATGAATCAATTTTAACATATGTTGCCAGATGCCTCAGGGGATAAAAAATCATGTCCAGTAAATAATGACAGATAACAAATGCACAGGCTAACAAGGGCAAATATGGGGCTGAGCAGCAGTTTAGCATGGGCCTGAGCAGACTAACAAATGCACAGACTAACATGGGCCTGAGCAGCAGTTTCAAGGACAACGCGAAAGATATTCTCTAGGGATTCATGATGTTCAATGTTTTGACGAGCTTCATGGAGATCAATTTGGCCATGGAATACAAAAATGTGAGCTACCAGCAATAGAACAGACTTGATAGACCTAACTCAAATTCACACAGGAAGAATTAAAGAAGCATATAATAATTGCCATGAACCAATAATAATTAGAATAGATGGAAAGACACCAATCCATCCTCAACACTACTATGATATATTTTCTATAATAAAAATGCATGCTAGCCAGAAATTTGTAATAAGTCTAATCAATGTTCTTAAGGATAAAAATTAATTGCCACTATAGCCCAAAGCCCCAAATTAATTCGATTTGGGGCTTTGGGCTATAGTCCCTGCTTACATTTTGAAGAGATTTGATTATACCTTAAACACCTTTGGCGAGTTCACCCTTGCAGCCTTAATATAGTAGTATAGGTCCTCCGACGTTCTCTGAAGAATAAAAAATTGTTTATTGAAAATAATTGAACTAAGATACTATAGATAATAAATTACTAAATCACTATCAATAGCATTACATTTGCCTTACTTTCCTTTACAGCTAGAAGCATTTCTGTTTCCTTCTTTAACATGTCGAGAAGATCAAAAGCATGCATATAAAAATAAAAATATATACATTAATGCATCAAATGTTATTATGAATGCAAGTATTATGATTTTTGAAATAGAAAGAAACTCAACAATCAGTGTTATATAATGGACAGGAGGGTGGGAGGCAAGGATGGGGCTCGACGACGCGGTCTCGGAGGTGGTGTCGAGGAAGGTCCGGTGTGCGATGGGCTCTGCTACATGTTTCCATCCTTAGGATGATTCTAACCATTCCCCCTATCATCTCCCCCTATTCGTACTTTCTATTCATTTTTTAATATCCCCCTCTTTCATTCATCACCCTATTTCTCCTCTTCTCCAAACATTCTCCCTTTACTTCACCCTATACCAACCACCATACATATAATGCATATTTAAACTCCACTTAAAATTTTTCTATGAATTTCGCAAGCTGCATATCTTTACATGTAGCTACTAATCATGCATTTTACCACCAAGTAATTCAAAGATACTCAAAAATTCACAAATAAATAGGTTCATACAACTTGCCAGTTAGAGATTACACATTGGATTTGACTATGTAGATCGGGGTACTGTAGGATAAATTAGGATACTATCAATCCAAAATCAGAGGGGTTTTTGTTACACTTCATATTGAACTCGACGTGGACATTTGTTTAGCACATGGAAGCAATAATTGAGAGTTTTATCGGCGAGGTCGGAAGTGCTCCTGTCGGATCGACGAGTTGGAGAATGGAGAACGAGCCCAACATGCTTTGTCCTCTTCCAGCTTTACAATGAACATATGTAGTACCACCTTGTGATGCATTCCCTGAAAAGGCAGCTATATGTTGAATGTACCAATTCGAGAGTATGTATTCAGAATTTCAAAGGGCATCCACTCAAAATGCCCCTGATCTGCAAGGCATAAAAATTGAAATAGTTAGCTTGTTTAAATACCTAGCACATTCTGCTACAATAAATTATAGTAAAGTGCGGTAGACACAACTTTTAAGGTGAAAAAACCAGACACCACAATGGCACAATCAAAATGTGATTGGCTAGAAAATGTGTCTATCACAGATGAATTAGGTGCTCAAAAACTGTGGCATCGCCCAAATTATTGGTGTGAAATGATATGGCAAGAGAAAAATATTGCCCAAGAAGTCATATCTTACCTAAAATATTTTTCATACAGACATCTTAATATTTTTTCTAGATAACCACTCAAATCATCAGAATTTGTTGAGCTATGCAAACCCCTCTGGCAGTACATCTTGTAAATATCTACCAACCTCTCCATGGTATAGCACTTCATAGCCTGCTGCAATTTTTTAACAAGAATACACATCAGTCATTTACTATTTAACCATTACTTGGGCTAAACAGAAACATCTTATCGTTGTGCATGACACCACATTTATATATAATGTCAATATTCTTAAAGGTACTGGCAGTTTGTATTTTCACTATATTATTCTTCCCACCTTACGTGCATCACAGTTATTCACCAAATTAATTAAGGACCATCACAACATTATTCTCTAAATTAAGGAACATCACTATGTCGTTAAGAAATTCAGCATTATATTATTGTTGGCATAATTACAGAAAATGAAAAAAAAATTGCCTTCACTGTGACGGTTATGATCAAAGTGCAAGCCTAGAATGACATGACATTTGGCATGGACAATGCTAAGGTGGATCTCCTCCAACTCGGTGATCACCCTCATGACCACAGCCTTGCCATCCACGCAATGGATCCTCACCATCATGTTCTTGGTCGAGAACCGGGCTTCTATCTCCAGCAGCGGATTCCTCGATGGCGATGTCCCCGACGAATCCCATGATGGGGAACCAGCATCCTCACCGAGCCCTACGATGCACGGCTTCTTGACAAGCACCTAGGATTTGATGCCCTGGTCATTACCATTGCCACCGTCTTCAAGCACCTTGAGCTTTTCTTGGAGCTCCTTCACGAATTAATTTTATTTTCGTCAGGAACAGAGAACAAAATAACAGATGATGTAGGTCGCAGTGGATAGTGATAAAGTTGGTTGGATCAGCACCTTCTTGAGGTGGGGGATGACAGTGGAGAGCTCGATGAAGTGCTGATTGATCTTCTCCCGCCGCTTGTTTAATGCTTCCATATATAGCTATGATCCAGCATAAATATATATATATATATATATCATTGTGTTGTTTTTCATATAAAGCAAATCAAACATAAAAAAGATAAACATAATCACAATATTACCTCGTACAAGGTAATACATGGTAATTGACATCTAGATGGACGGTCCATAGTTATTTATGGATCCTGTAGCAAAGCAAAGCCTGAACCGTGATTCAACAAAAACACACACACAAGGAATGGAGGAATTCTGATTCCCCAGCTGAAATAACAGGGCAAAATCCGACAAGTTTTAGAGAACTCACCCATAGCCGATCGGCGACGGCTGGTGAGCGTGCGAACTAAAAATTTTATATGCGTTCAATTCTACTTTTTGTACGCATTCGAATTGAAAAAAATACATGAACACGGTAAGTTGTACCATTGGACGCTTGGAGCTCAACTTTGAGCAGGTTGCAGTCGCAGCCTAGGACTGATGATTCACCCAAATCTGTTTGCAAACCACTGCATGTTTTGTTTACCTGCGAGTGCGACCACGGGTGGCTCATGAAGTCGGTCGTTTTGCGGCCTCACAAAGCAACTGCAGCTGATCACCAGCTCTGCCGCGGGATTCAGACACCTCTGAATTATGCTCCCAAACCTAATCAAGTTCGCTTGGCTGGCCTCATGTTCAGTTGGATTTGCATCGACCGTTGATCACCATTAGGTCTTTATTCTCGTCGTTGCCACGTTCGTTGAGTTCTGTATCAGGAGTGTTCTTTGCGTTCGACTGTCATCAGTTCGTCATGGAAGTTGGTTAGCCACTCGTTGTTGGTGGTGGTGGTGGCGCAACATGGCGGCCCTCCCGCGACGAAGGGGTGGCCTATAAGTTCGTCCACCGTGGCTCTCCTCCTCCAGTCTTTCTCTAGGCACCGCCGCACCCTCCTCTTTCCTCTCCCATAAACCCTAAACCGCCCTATTCCCCACTCAATTTCGCCATGGAAGGCGACGAGGCCTCGGCGCCGCCTCCCCCGCCGTGGATGCAGAACAAGTCGGCTGTGGCCATCAAGGCCTCGTCGGGCCCGCTTTCCGCCGCGGCCCCCCGCCTCTCCGCCTGCTCCCGTGCGCTGCCCTCGTCCCGCGACTTCCACTTCTACAACAACTTCCCGGCATTCAAATCCCCAGTCGGCGCTGCAGCCACCAAGGTCGACGCGTCCCTCGGCGTGCTCGGCGGGGCTTCGATTCTCCCGACGCGGCAGCAGCTGTTCCCCATGGGCGGCGACCTCGACGACGCGCACGACTGGCTCGTCGCCCTCAACAACGACCTGCTCGAGCGGTTCGGCGCCTCCACGGACGAGTTCAAGGCCCTACGGCAGAAGGAGGAGACTTCCTGGCGGAGGGCGGCGCCGCAGGCTGGGGACGGGTTCCAAGTGGATTGCGAGCGTGCGGCTGGTGGCGAACGCGTGCAGGTCTGCGTCGAGGGACGGCGATGCATGGACGGTTTCGGGGCGCAATGGCTTCGGGCTGGTGGGCAGGATCGGAGAGTGGGAATTTTGTGTGAGATCGAATGGCTTAGATCAGAGAAGGATAGAACAGGCGGCTGAGATCGTCCAACGGCAGAACGCAAGGAGGCAGGCTACCCTTGCGTTCTTAATAAGTAGTATAGATTATAAAGCACCAGTTTTTCTCGTTTCCACCATTGTATCTTTTGCAAAAAAACCACTATACTATTTTTAATCTAACCGACGGTGGAAACATCAACTTCAACGACCACGTCCATCAATTTCTACTACTATGTATAAATAAGGTGACATTGTGTATAACTAGGGTTTAAATCTTGGTTGGTGGCTCTACAATCACACTCATATAACCAACAAAAACACATATTTTTATGTTTTATTAAAACAAAGGCATATGACAGATAGTAGTCATATGGCTAGTATCCATATATTTCTGTGATCCGTACCTAAATGGTAGGATTATTTTGCAATCTGTTACCTATTCAGAACTTGTTTTGTTACATCTGGATCGAGAGAGATTGAATGAGATCGCTTCATATATCTCTGATCCATAGCCAAATATGAGTATTTTCCAATCCATAACCCATTATATATTTATATGTCATTAACCCATGCTCTTGTCTTCAACCATGAAACGGTTCTCTTTCCCGTTCCAACTCCCATCCAAACGCCACCATACAGTGCTCCGTTCAGCGCCTACCTTTTCTTCTGCCCGTCCACCGTGCGCGAGGCGCTCTCTCGTGTAGCTACTAGACGACCGCCACCGCCGTCTGGTCTTCGTCGGGTCCTTCGCCGATCAACACCCACCATGTATGTGCATCCGTTCTCTCCCCTTCCTGCTGTGCGAAACTGACCACCGAACCCTAAGTTTGTCTATTTGTATTCGGATCTGATCTAATTAGAAGTTTATATGTATACCTAATAAATTCGATTTTTCCTGTTCTTTTTGCAAAAAGTTATCGGGTGTACATGTGTACACCCATGTCCTACACTGGGTCCGCCCCCGAGCCTTCTGATCCTAACAGGAAACCTGGTTCGTTTTTGCAAACTATTTTTTTTGTATTTTTTCCAGACTCCCTGTTTATGACAGTTCTGGGTTTTGCCTGATAGCTTTTGCTCTGTGTCTGATTTCATAGCAAAAAAGCAGACTCGACAATGGGCTGCGTGGACACACCAAGAGGAGGAGATTTTTTTCAATGCGCTGCGGCAAGTAGGAAAAGTAAGAGGCAGTAAATTCTGGATGCAATGCTCTTCTTCTATTTGTAATCTAATTAGCAAATAATAATCGATTGATGGATAATCCCATATTGTTTTCCCAGAACTTTGACAAGATTACACACCGTGTTCAGAGTAAAAACAAGGATCAGGTATTTATTTCTCAACCAAGATGTTTGGATGAACAAATACACATTAGGTCGTGAGCCTGTGAATTTTAGTTGTGTATGAGTTATCCAAAGGAGTTTATGTTTCTATTGTGATTAGAGTTTATATTTTATATTACTATTAAGATGTTTAATCTTTTCTTGCAACGTTAGCCTACCTTATTAAAGTTTAATTCTGTTGTATATCAATCTAATATAAAATGATTTAATGCTTTATGTGCCATACAGGTCAGGCATTACTATTATCGTCTTGTTCGGCGCATGAAGAAGCTACTGGGTCCTAGGTTCTCACTTGATGCAAAAAACTCCAAGGATACCATTGCTGCTATGCTTCGCTGGTAATTGAATATATTTTATCTCTGTAAATTGCCTGAGAAAATATAGTTCATTGTTGATTTTATTCATGAACCATAGGACCAGAAACTAGTTGATAGGATTGCGGATCCTACCAAGAATGTGGCGTAGGCTGTAGGGAATAGGGGTGAGGCGCAGGTGACCGACGACGATCACGGCGCTGGGGCGCTGTGGCTGGGCTCGGGTGAAGGAGAGCAAGAGAACAGAGGGTGCTACAACACCCACACTACAGTACCGCGCTGCTACAGTACCCGCACTGCTGTTGGATTAGGGCTGCAAGCGCGAGGAGGAAGAAGGGGGTGATGGCTAGGGCTCCCAGCTCCCCGAGGGAAGCCGGCAACAAATAAGTTGCTTCTGCTTGATTCCAAATAGAGGTGTACAAAGTTGTTTTATAGTCCCTCCTCTCATATTATCTTATCTAACTAACTCCTATCTAATAGTTTCCTAACTTATCCTATCTAATAGTTCTAAGAGCTATCTCCTTATCTAATGATAACTTGGCCCTTAAGCCTCCTGATTCTGATCCTAACATCTCTTATAGCTGATGTCGGTCATAACATCTCTCCCCGCCTGTGTAAACAGCTCGTCCTCGAGTTGGAAGTCGAGGTAGAGGTCTCGAAAATTCATCCACCCAAATCAGTCCCTGCCACAACGTCGTGGTCATGAGGACGTGTTGCAACTAAGACGTTGGCCAAGATGTTTTCGTTAATGAAGTCGTCCGATTCCAAGTAGAAAAGGCGTTCACAGACGTGGCCGTGGATGTATGGTTCGTCGCAGTTGTAGCAGAGTCCTTGACGGCGCCACTCTTGCTGTTCGGCAGGGGAAAGACAATGGAACTGGCGAGCAGCCCCCCTGATTTCTGTCGGGACTGGCGCGCCGCCTAGGTGCTGGGGGGGGTGCTGCAGCGGTGCGTCCAGCGGGGCTCGGGTTGGCGCAGGCTGGTCTTGGCACGACGGGGGTTTGGCGCCCGCGCTGTCAGGGCCGGTGGCGATGCAGCTGCAAGGGTCTCAAAGGCCTGGGCTAAGTACATGGTCGACTGGAGGTCTCACGGCTCGTGAAGCTCGACGTCGATGTGAATGTGGTCTGGAGCCTGCCCACGAACAACTTGGCCTTCTGGGGGTGCCGAGAGGTTGCGGGAGTGGCACTACACTGCGTTAAGTGGTCAGCGTAGTCCTGCACCATGGAGGTGAACGGAAGGTGCGCCATCTCAGAGAGGCGTGTACCCCGCATGGTTGGCCCAAAGCGGAGGGAGCACAACTCACGAAAGCGCTCCCATGAGGGCATACCCTCATCCTGCTCAAGGGCATAGTACCATGTTTGGGCTGTGCCTGTGAGGTGGTAGGAGGCCAGCCATGTGCGATCCAAGGCCATTGTTCGCTGTCCTTGGAAGAATGGCTCGCACTGATTGAGCCAGTGGAGGGGATCTGTAGCGCTGTCGTAGGTGGGGAACTCCAGCTTGTAGAAGCGTGGTGGGGCGAGCCCGAGGTTTGGATCCGGAGCGACGCTGTGGGTATGCGTGGCCGGAATGCCGTGGTCACCGGACGACCCATCGTACACCAGGGTGTCGTCCACCCCACCATAGAATACCCTGTTGGTGCTAGGGTTGGGTGGCGTGGATGGGGCTAGGAGCGCCGCCATCGTGAATTGGGGGGCGTGTGTCGGGGCGAGGGCATATGATGGGATGGGCGAGGACGATGGCTGCATGGATAGGAGGTGGATGGGGACAAGGGGTGTTAGGTGGGCGAATCGAGCCTGGAAGGGGGAGCGGGGCCGATGAAGGTGGCGTCGACAATGCATGCAGCGACGACGGAAGGGTGGTATGGGACGTGTGCTCTGCCGGTGGAAAATTGGTGGGGAGGAAAGCGGTGTTGACCGCCACGGAACGACCGAGATCGGCAACCGCCTGGGCTACGACTTCCAGGTTGAGGGTCGGCGCCATCACCGGTGACGCGAGGGCAGGGGCGCAGAGGACACCGGAGACAAGGTGGTGGTGGGTGGAGGGCCTGACATCACCGCTACCAGATTGATAGGATTGCGGATCCTACCGGGAATGTGGCGTAGGGAATAGGGGAGGCGCAGGGGACCAACGATGATCACGACGCTGGGCCTAGGCTCGGCTCGGCTGAAGGAGAGCAAGAGAACAGAGGTGCTACAGTACCCGCGCTGCTGTTGGATTAGGGCTGCAAGCATGAGGAGGAAGGAGGTGGTGGCTAGGGCTCCCAGCTCCCTAAGGGAAGCCGACAACAAATAAGTTGCTTCTGCTTGATTCCAAATAGAGGTGTACAAAGTTGTTTTATAGTCCCTCCTTTCATCTTATCTAACTAACTCCTATCTAATAGTTTCTTATCCTATCCTATCTATAACTCCTATCTAATAGCTTCTAAGAGCTATCTCCTTATCTAATGATAACTTGGCCCTTAAGCCTCCTGATCCTGATCCTGATCCCGACGTCTCTTATAGCTGACGCCAGTCATATAACACTAGTGGTTACTTTGTAATGTTTTCTGAGTTATCTCTTCGGCATATGATGTTTATAGGAATTTGGACATCTTGTCTTTCAGTCTTTCTATTATAGATCATGATGGTAGATTGTATCTGAAGGCTGTGACTACCACTCAATATAGTTCCGTTATGTAGTGGATATCTTGTCATATTTATTGATCTGTTGTGGACCTTTCTATTGATTTTGACGTGCTTGGCTTACTGCCTCACTCTTATGTTACATACTCAATCTAAATTCAATTTCTTGTTGTTTAGCTTCATATAATCGTGCAATGCTTCTGCATTATTTCCTTTGGATTAAGCCACCATCCATTATAACCGTGCTTTCAATTTATTTTAAAAAATCCATTCCAAATTGTACATGAGGTTTCATCTCATATGGCCTCCCTTCTTAGAGAACTATTTTCTTAATAATTCTTAAAAACGGGCAACTTAGCTTTTGTAGAAAGCGAATAAATAATGACAACTTCGTTTAAGGATGTGCTTGCTCGACTGCTGGCAGTTCAATATTAGTTGGTTTTGATGTAGGTGGTCTCTGCTTGAGAAATTTAGCTGCACTGCATCAAAGTTGCATCTCAAACCTCGGAGGTTCAAAACATTTGTAGAAGCACTGGTGAGTTGCTTTGTCCCCATGTTCCTTTTCTCGTTATAAAACGTCGACAGTTTATTTCTTCTTTCTCATGCTATGTGTCTCCTTTTGTTTGCTAGGGGAAACAACTGCTAAAGGACAGAAATAAGTCCAGGAGAAAGCGTTCACGAGTGGATATGTGCCTACCTTCTCCATCTCCAATTATCAGCAAAGCTCCTGGGAATGAGAATCCTCCTGTAAAGTTCCTGTCAGTAGATGCTCAGAATGGTAGCAGAGTAGCATCTCCTAAAGGGTCAATTTTCAAGCAGGTTGCAGAACCGATTTCTAACAAGCCAGGGACAACTAAAGGGGAACTCTCTGCCACAAGAACCGTGAAACAAAAAAGGAAGGCAGGTGGGCACATATTCTCTTTCCCTTTGTTATGACCTAGCCTTGCCTATCTTTTGTCAAAATCTGTGTGGTTAGAGTTTTGGTGAAATTGTTTTTGATTAATTATCATGTAGAGGACCCTCTCTAGTGGTGAATCTTTGTTGCATTAATGTGGATAGCTGGTGAGCTATGTTTTAGGTGGCGCTGTTGCATCTGCTGCATATAAGAAATGGGAGAGAGCAGCCATGGCTGGTGTTTCTTTAGTTGCTGATGCAGCTGAGGAGCTCGAGCGCAACACGATTAACCCAGGCATTTTTTGTAATGTTGATGCAAGAACACTGACTTCATTATCAGAAAGACTTTCTAGCATTGATGGTATGGCTTCTAGCAACTGGATTTTAGTTTTTGTATTTGTGGAACTTTGTTCAACACAGTCGTTGAAGTTAACAGTAGCAAATACAGGTCTATTATCCTGATGTTTTTATTCTGCACTTGCAGGCATTAGCACAAATCATATGAAGGAAGCAGATTCACAGGCACCTGTGAAGCTGAAGCTACAGTTATTTCCAATAAATGAAGCTACTCGGAAGGCATTGGAGAAGGTAAAGCATGGTTTCTTGCTACTAGCAAGCTGCATATGAATCACAATTTTCCTCAGTCGCTGTATTTTTAACTTGTCAGTTATTACTGGTGAATTATTGACCAAGCACTCGGGTTCTTGTTGTTGAATTCATGCATGTTATAGATGAATGATGATGAATAGATTACTTGATTAGTGTCCCTTTGCATTTTGCTCAAACTTTTCTTTGTATCTGGTTTGGGTCTGAGTTGTTTTGTTCTGTTCTCCAATCTTTGAGCAATTTGAACATTACATGGTGCTTTTTCTCCTCTTATCAGGATGACCATAATCCTCATCTAGAGCTCACATTAAGCTCTAGAAAGAAAATATCATCTGTGCTAGAACATCTAAACCGAAAATGGGGTAACTCAAACATCGCATCTGGAGAGCTTATTCTTTTTCCATATTGTGCTAATCAAGAGGATTTGGCTACATATCAGAGGTGGACAACAAGAGATACTGTTGCAGTAGCTGATGTGTTTCTTTCTGTGAATAGCCCGTCTGTTTTCCGTTTAAGGTATATAATTTCTCTAATTGATAGGAAGTCACAACCTTTTTTTTTCGTGAACGCACAGGAGAGCTGCACATCATTAAATTAAGAGAAGAAAACAGTCCAAAATGGACCAAAGTACAATGCTAAAATAGGCAAAACACAAGACCACCAAATCCTGCTACGCACAGAACTGCAGCCTCCTTCTGCGCATGAAAACAGCAGCACGCAAAAGAAGAACAACAGCAAAAGTGCCAGCAGGCCACACACCCACACAACTGCTCCTCACTAAGCACCCAATAGAACCCTTGATCTGAAAATTGCAGCACCAGGACCCAAAGCCTCAAGATGTCTAGCACCGGCAAGCCTCCAGCATTCAAATTCATCCAAAAAACTGATTTTATTCCATGAATGGAAGGTCTGACACCATCAAAAACCACCTTATTACGATGAAGCCATAAACACCAAGCCCCCAAGATGATGATACTGTTAAAGCCTTTTCTTTTGGATTTGTGCACTTGCTTACACACCTCCCACCAGTCAGCAAAAGCAGACTCATTAGAGGCAGGGGAAAGATTAGCCAGTCCCAATGAAGAAAGAATGTAGTATCAAAATTGCCGCGCAAAAATGCAAGTGCGAAGGAAGTCACAACCTAACGAGTCACTTCTAGCGCATAATGCTTGCTAATTGTTGTCAACATTTTGTTGTTCAGGTATGGTTGGGTTTCCCTTGTTGAGCTTGGAGCAGGAGTAAGTGAAATATCTTTAACCCATTTTGAGGATTGCATGATACCAGAAGTCATCCAAGTCAAATCGCCATCAGGAGATAAGGCTTGTGTTCAAAGTGATGGTACTTTCCTCAGTAACTGCATTCATGATCAATATCCTTGTAGTTCGATGTTATTGCATATTGTTAGATGTTGTATTGTGTGCATAATGATGTATTGTGTGATTGTCCCTGTATTGAGCCTAGGCCCACTTACCGCTATTATTAATACATCACCCGACACTGATTTAGGGTTAGAGTTTCAATTTCTATCATGATATCTAGCTAGGTTAGTGTTCCTTCTTCCCCACCCCAACCCCAACCACCACTGTAGCAGTGCCACCGGCGTCGCTCCCGCGCCGACCGCCTTCTCTCCCCTCCCTCCATCTCGTTGCGCGGCTCGGTGCGGCCCCACGTAGCTCCTCCTGCGACTCCTTCCCTCGGCTCGGCTCCGCCTCGCGCCTGCAACCTTTTGAGCTCTGCCTTCTCCAACACCGTCGCCTCCTTTTTCGGTGCGGGCTTCCTCGGCTCAATGGGCGCGCCCATTGCGCCGCCGCGCGGGCGTGCTGGCAGGCCGCCGCCTCGCGGGCGTGTCTTCGTCTTCTTCGCCGCGGGCGACGCATTGCTCGAGCTCGAGGCCTCCGTCGGCGCCTTTCCCCCGGGAACCTGCTGCGCCATGGACGACAACGACTTTCCTCCGTGCCGCGCGGTGCTGTGGACCCGCGCTCCCTGGCCGATGTCGTCGTCGCCTCCCTAGCCGATGCAGCCGCTGCCTCTCTAGCCGATGCAGCCGCTGCCGCAGTTCTCCGGAAGCCGCAACTGTCAGCCGCCACCACCATCTCTGCTCACGATGGCGTGGCGCCCCGCACCCAGCATCTCCACGTGCGGCGGCCTCACTCCCTCTCCAGCGGAGGTGATCTTCACCGAGCTCGCCGCCCCTCCCTCACCGACCCAGGTGGCGCGGTCGCCTCCTCCCTCGGAGACGCAGCCGTCCTCCCCAGCGGCTCCACCACCAGTGGCGCATCCTTCGACACCAGCGGCGCGGCTTGGCTGCCTCCTTCCCCAGCGCTGCGCCGGTCCTGCCCAGCAGCTCCACCGACGCCCCCTCAGTGTTTCCCTCATTGTCACGGCCATTCTCGGCACCGGTGCCCTCGCTGTCGCGCGTCCCAGCCGACATCGCGTCCGTTCTCGGCCCGCACCTCCTCTTGGTCGTGTCGCCCCGCCCCGTTGTCGACACTCTCCATGGTCGGTGTTCCCTCCCTCATGGCCCGCCTCCCATGCAGTGCCTCGTCTGTGCCTCCCTGCGTGCCCGCGCTCTCCTTCCCCAGTATCGCCACCCGTGTCGCCTTGGCTCCCTTCCCCGCCACGTCGACCCCCTACGCCGCCGCGCCGAACCCTACCTCCACCGTGGTTTATGTGCCTCCCTATCGTTTGCGCTTCTCACTTCACACCGGACATCTTCCCCGGGGCACTTTTGTGGCCTTGAATCGGGTCATGAACCCTGTTCTCCGTGATTGCGTCGAGCTCCACCCTTAGGCGGGTCGCCACGCTACTGGGTCATTTGTGTTCCCTAGCGTCACGATTGTCTCCATGATGATCGAGATCTTACCTTCTTCCCCACCCATGATTGTCGTCAGCATGCTCACCACTACCGGCCCTAGCACCCCTTCCTGTGGTTCTATGGGGGTGCCCCCGATGTCTCTCTCATCTTTCCCCATATCATCGCCACCACCACCTCCCACTAATTGGGTTGCTGACTCCGACGTCTCTTTCCACACCATTCGTGACCCCAGAGCGGTCTCTTTACCTCATCCTCCCAGCCCCATCTTCCCTTTCTTCTTCACTATTGGTAATGGACCGACTATGCCTGTCACCTCAGTAGGTGACATGATCCTTCTTGGCCCTTTGTACCTCAACAACATCCTTGTTGCCCTCAACATCTTCCAGAACCTTCTCTCGGCGTCATCTTCTTCGGCGCTCTTCCCCGAGCCGTCCTCTGTCCATAGTGCGCTCGCCGACCCCAACTGGAGTGTGCTACGCAGGAGTACGTGGCCTTACAGGCGAACCACATCTGAGATCTGGTGCCACGACTCTCTGGCACCAATGTGGTCACCGGAAATGGATCTTCAAGCATAAGTTGAAGGCAGATGGCTCTTTGGATCAAAACAGGGCTCGCTGGGTCTTGTGGAGCTTCACCCAGTGTCTCGGGGTGGAGTATGACTGTAACACCCTGTCCATTCCCGGACTGACGGTACTTACTCCTGACAGCTCTCTAGGATCATATATTGTCCCCACAGACCAACACGATTCTTTTGTGCGCACTTTGTCCTCACTCATGCGCACCCGAGAAAACTACCTGACATGGTTTTTAAAGCGGTAAGGCGCTCCAAGGCGTTGGACCACCGCCTAGACGCCTAGGCGGCGCCTAGGCGACGCCTAGGCGAGGTAGGCGGGCAAGGCGCCTAGGCGTCAGACCACCGCCCGGACGCCTAGGCGTCGCCTAGGCGACGCCTTAAAAACAGTGCTACCTGGTCGGTCACCCATCCCAAATTGCTCCAAGCCAAACACACTTAACTTGAAGGTTGTTTCGAGATAGGCTTACGAAAAAGAAGATGCACCTTGTTGATATGAGTACTCTATTAAGTCTTAGGCCAGGATATCACCATCCCCTGGGGCTAGGATATCATAATCCACTCCCTTAGAAGACTGATGTCCTCGTCGGTCAACCCCAATCCATTAACCTTCCCTCTTAGGCACATCTGTGTATCTAGTGTCGTCATATGCCATGCCATGTGACCACTCCGGGCCCACATGCGCCATGCGCCATATACTCGAACCCCTAACTCACACATGCCCGTGAAACTCGCGAGGGTCGGCTCTGATACCACTTGTAACACCCCGTCCATTCCCGGACCGGTGGTACTTACTCCTGACAGCTCTCTAGGATCATATATTGTCTCCACAGACCAACACGAGTCTTTTGTGCGCACTTTGTCCTCACTCATGCGCACCCGAGAAAACTTCCTGGCCGGTCACCCATCCCAAATTGCTCTAAGCCAAGCACGCTTAACTTGAAGGTTGTTTCGATATAGGCCCGAAAAAGAAGATGCACCTTGTTGATGAGTACTCTATTAATTCTATTAAGCCTTGGGCCAGGATATCACCATCCCCTAGGGCCAGAATATCACAATGACGAGACCTTCAACCCCGTGGTGAAGCCTGGTACCATCCAAACTGTTCTGACTCTGGCTCTCTCACGGGCCTAGCCAATGCATCAGCTCGATGTCAAGAATGCCTTCCTCCATGGCACTCCGATGGAAACGGTGTATTGCACTCATTCGGTCGGCTTTATGGACTAGGCGCACCCCGACATGGTCTGCAAGCTCGATCGGTCCCTCTATAGCCTCAAGCAGCCGTCCCGAGCTTGGTACAATCGCTTTTCTCTCACAGGGCTTCGTGTAGGCCATGGCGGACACCTCCCTATTCGTCTTCCGTCGCGGCCTGGACATGGCGTACCTCCTCCTCTACGTCGACGACATCGTCCTCACGACCTCCTCCCACGACCTCCTGCGGCGCATCATTTCCTCCCTCCAGCAGGAGTTCGCGATGAAAGACCTGGGTGAGCTGCACCACTTCTCGGGGATCACCGTGGAGCGTCGGTCCCAGGGCCTGTTTCTGCACCAGCGCCAGTACACCGTCGACATCCTCGAGCACGCTGGCATGGCTGACTGTAAGCCCTGCATGACTCCAATATACACTTAAGGCAAGGCCTCCTCCTCCGATGGTTCCCGGTGGTTGATCCCACTAGCTACCATAGTCTTGCCGGGGCGCTGCAGTACCTCGTCTTCACACGGCTTGACATCGCCTACGCCGTCCAGCATGTGTGCCTCCATATGCATGCCCAGCGGGAGCCTCATCTCACTGCTATGAAGCGGATCCTGTGGTACCTCTAGGGCTCTACCGACTTTGGCCTCCTTCGCCACTTCTCGACCATCGAACTTGTCATCTACACTGACTCCGGGTGGGCTGGTTGTCCCGAGTCTCGACGCGCTGGTCCACTTCTGGCTATGTCGTGTTCCTTGCGACAACCTTGTCTCTTGGTACTCGAAGCGGTAGCCTGTCGTCTCCCGCTCTAGTGCCGAGGCCGAGTACCGCGTTGTGGCTAACGGCGTGGCTGAGGCGGACTGGCTTCGTTAGCTGCTCCAGGAACTTCACAGTCCGCAGACGAGGAGCACACTGGTCTACTGCGACAACATCAGCGCCGTCTATCTCTCCACCAGCCCCATCCAGCATCAGCGCACGAAGCTTGTTGAGCTCGACCTCCACTTCGTGTGTGAGTGTGTCGCCGTCGGAGATGTGCGTTTTCTTCATGCCCCGACTACGTCTCAGTTCGCCGACATCTTCATCAAGGGCCTCCCTACATCGGTGTTTGAAGAGTTTCGGTCCAGTATCAACATTTACCGTGGCTAGAGTTTCGACTGTGTGTGTGTGTGGGGGGGGGGGGTGTTAGATGTATTGTGTGTGTACTAGTGTATTGTGTGTGATTGTCTCTATATTAGCCTAGGCCCACTTACCACTATTATTAATATATCACCTAACCTTGGTTTAGGGTTAGGGTTTCAATTTCTATCGCATATGACACCATCTAGTACAGGCAAGAACTCGGAGCTTCCAGATGAGCCAGCTAATGTGCCCCCCTCTCAGTTTGGCAGCCAAAAGCAAGCTCATGTTCCTATAACTCAAGCTTTTGAGGTTATATTTTCTGTCTCTTGCAGCTTTGTGAAAACTAAATGTTTCTATGGCCGATCTTCCCTTCTCTTATTATAACTTAGTATGCATTTATACATCAGGATGATCAGGGAATGAATTGTGTGGCAATATCTGCAGTAGAGTGGGCAGATACCCTTACAAATATCAGTTTTGGGCACTTACTGACAGAAGCATCTAAAGGCACTCATTTGGACTGCGGAGGAACTAGTGTAAAAAATCCTTTGTTTTTTGAGAATCCATGCAGCTATGACTCGTTTGATGCTGCTGTTGCCCTTCATGCTTCTCGTTATCAAGCATCAGAGCAGTCAGCCCATGCTCCCCATTCAACCATATGGGGAGCAGAAGAGACATGTGATGAGTTCATCTTTAATTTGTCAGCCTCCAGGAAGCAAGAAGGTTCAAACACTCTTAGCAGCTCTCCTGATACTAACAATGGAGTTCATCCCTCAAATTCTGAAGGATTTAAAGGTTTTCTTGAGGTCTGCTGACATCTTTTGGATTCTCCTAGAAGCAAAATAAGTTTATATGTTTGAGGTTTTTTTTACCTTGTTTATTTATGTGTTATCTCATGTATTAGGACTTGGCTGGAGAGGCTGATGCTGATAATCATTATAATAATGATGATGCCAAAGACGAGGAGTTTTATGCCAAATCACCACCTCGAAATGATGAAACTAATGAGTTGAAGGATCAATCTTTAGCTGACATATATTGGGTACTTGAAGAAATCATAATGTTCTTTTGTACTAGCATTATCTTAGCTGAGCTTACCCTTTTTTTATTAATTGGCAGCCTGATTCACTCGGACCACTGGACTTGGACATACCGTCTGTGAGATACGAAGCCGATGACATACTTATAGGGGACAGTCAAAATAGTTGGAACCGTCTAATGGCAAATAGCCTCGACGCATTTCGAAACCTGTCATTCTTCTCAGATAAAAATGACTCTATTCCATCGATCATGTAGAACTGGGGATGTTAGGGCTTCCACGATTTGTTTTGGTAAGGAAGGAACCTCCAATCTGCCATTCCCGGAAGAGGGAGCTTTATATTGCCCAAGTGAGCTGTTTGCTGCTGATACGGGTATCCAACAGATGCGGATTTGATGCATATGAGAGGGGCTCGTGCTGTTGTAAGATAACATAACGGATGTGCTAACCTGTACTCCATGTAAATGTGTTGCCCTTGTACATAAAGCACATACAAGCACTTGGGTACAGGTAAAGCTTCCTGGGGCCGAGTATAAGATAAGTTTGCCTAATGACCATCAAATGATTGTGCACTTCATTCTTCCGGTTTACATCTAATATGTCCACGTGGGTTATCTCAAGGCAATCAGATCGGAGAATTGTGACAATGGAGGACTTCTGTTGAGTAGTTTAGTTACTTTGACACGAAGGATTTCTGTAAGATTCAGTTTTTTTTTACGAGAGCCTTTAGAACATAGGATTGCAAAGGGAAGGATCCAATGTAATCCTTTCTTAGAATATAGGGTTGCAAAGGGTCCAATGCTCTTTCCTATGCCTCACGGAAAGAAATCCTACGTCGAGAGTAAGCACCCTCGCATGCAGGAGGCTTATGTATACCGAGACTTTCGTGTTCTATCATGCACGGTTTTTAGGTGAGATCAATCGATACATACTCTTTACATTCTAGATTGTGCTTCATTTTAGATCTTTTAGACATGTAACTGTTGTTATACATCTCTAGATAAAAGTAAAAAAAAACTTATAGTTCAAATTGAGTAAGTAGCATCTTGTTTTCGGAGTGTCTAGTTTTTATCAAGTATGAAAGTATCTAGGTCACTAATTAGGTCTCGATGGTTAATAACAACACTAGATTATTATAACTAACACTAGTTAGATGTCCATGCTAATGCTATGATAAATCTAAATGTTTATACCTTTTAAGTTTGGAGCTTGGCCAAATGTTTGTGACCATATATTGCAACAGAAGCACACACTTTGCCTTGAACAAAGTCTGGAACCTAAACAAGAGTATCCATCTAGCATTTCGAATATAACAGTGACGACGAATGACGTGAGTGCCCTGACGACGAACAAACGTGAGTGCAATGGTGATGGGAACCCTCATGGATAACAGTGTCAGGTTGTAGAGGAGCGTGAGCTCGAGCACACCACCACTCGATGCCACAAGTTAATCGTCCTATTGTGGGACTGCCATTGCCACGAGCTCCATATATAAAATGGGTTGTTCAGATCATAATAACTAGAACAATGGTGTGCCAAGTCTTTTGCTGCTACGCTCAAAGATTCAAACAATATTGACAAAGCATATATCCTTATTTAATTGCATCATTCTTGATAGACCCACACATGAATAGAAGAGCAGGGAAAAAATATATCAAGCAAGCATATTAAGGATATAGTATTTTTTAGACAAAATACATAATAAGTTTTGTGTAGCAGTTCTAGGCATGCCAAATACAATGGTAATGCATTGAAAGTCTAGGCATGCCTATGGAAATCCAGCAAACAGTACCCATTCTTCACATGTTTGTTGAATACATGTTGTGCCTTCTAATGCGGCTACGATGGTCCCATTGGGGCAAGGTATCACTGATAACTTGTAATCCAAACAGGGGGGGGGGGGAATTCAGCAAACGCAACATATGCATACTTTGGCCATCAGTCCAAAGCACAAGGGTTAAATCGTTCCAGGCTCGAGAGAGTTGACTTACAAATTTTGAAAACAACAAACAGTGGTACCATACTGCTACATTAGCATCTCTTATTCTACCTATCGCCCATGGACAACTCAATTTTGTGGGACACACAAGGCAATTACATGACATATAAGATAATCCAGTTCATGTAAATATCTTCACATGTTTGTGTGAATCACGTACTTAACACAATCAGAAGCACATACTTGGGGTTGGTGCATGAGAACCCCTAGCGATTGAGTCTGCTATCTTTGTTGCAAGAGGGTCCCATGCCTTGCCTTCAGTGTTGCTCCAATGCCAATTCTTGTTTGGATAAATAGTAGTATTTGTTAAAGAATCGTCAGTACCCTTTGTCACTTGATTCCTTGAAACCGCACTCAGCCCTTGACCCAACTATCTGGCCAACAATGGAAGCTGCAATGGAGAATGTCACCGAGTCTTGGCCTTCTGGACATCACAACAGACTTGAAGTTTTAGAACTATGAAGGCACAATTGAAGCTTTAGAACTCTGTACTCACAATTGCAAATTGTTTTGAGTAGTCTAAGAAGGAAAGTTGCCTGACAGCTGGTTGTAAGAAAAATCTCTACAAAAAAGATAAAAGGGAAATGTTGTAGATAAAAGCCTCCTTGCTTTTATTGCATAAATAAAATTGGACCTCGATGACATACAAATTTTAAAGATGAGTTCCAATGTAGAGTTTAGCAGGCTTCCTAAAAGACAATTGTTACCAAGAAATATGGTAGGAAAAAATTCCTAGCATTAGCAACATGAACAATGACTATCTTCAAAATAAAGAAATATTAAAGGCGGTAAAAACTAGACAACAAGTCAAGCTGTTCCTAGTTTTGCAGATCATCCCCTATAGCTATGTGTACAAACATTATATTCACATTGTACATATCACATCTCTGTTTTAAAAAAATCACTCTGTAAGAGAACCTAGTTTGAGCTTTTATTCTTCACATCATTTTCAAAAATTATTAATGCCAATTTTCAAGAATTATTTATGCTACCAAATCTAGTTCCATTCCAATCCCCTTCTTCCCCAGCAGCAGCCTCCGACCGCAGCCATGGCCGAGCCACAGCCGCGCACCTCCACCTCCGACCCTCGTTCCCACGACCACCATCTTGACCTCAAGTACCGACTGCCCCCCGTGGTGCTCTTTGACCCGCTCGCTGCCTCCGGGTACTCCTTCCTTGCATCCACACGACGCTCTCGGTCGCCACGCTTGTGTCATCTTCTTCCTCCTCGCGCTTTTCATGTACGACGAGGACACTCGCACCATCATCGAGCTCTCCATCGATGACTACATCTACCCAAACACCAACCTCTACAACGTCTCCGGCCTGCCACCCCTTCCAAATCTCGCCCAAGATCTGTGCCGCCTCAAGTGCCTCAAGCACAAGACCGGCGAGGTGTTCACCGCGCTTCTCACTACAACCTCATGCGACAGTGACACCAAGGAGGATGAGCAGGCCTCAATGGTCATGTCGCTTTGAGGGTGTGGAGTGCGAGCTATAGGCGAAGGGAGAGTGTAGTAATGAAGGATGATCTAATGACCACCAGTCATTAGATGTGAGCGAGTAAGGTAAATGCGGTTGGCATGGAAAACCGCAGGCCAAACACTCGGGAGCAAAGAGACAGGTGGCATGATAAAAACAGCAGGATGGGAGCGCAAATGTCTTGCCAAGCATGTCCTATGTGAAAGTCGCCTAGAGGGGGGGGGGGGTGAATAGGCGAAACCTGAAATTTATAAACTTAAACTTGCACTAGGGTCGGGGTTAGCGTTAGAATTAAATCGTAGTTCAAAAGATGGTTCTCCTTGCTTGGAGTTGCTCAATCAATGCGGATGTTGTTTGGGAGCAAACTCAAATCAATATGAGCAAGGGAACCTATTGAGAGAGAAAAACAAATCAAGTGAAAATCAACAAGTGAACACGATGATTTGTTTTACCGAGGTTCGGTTCCAAAGAACCTGGTCCCCGTTGAGGAGGCCACAAAGTCCAGGTCTATTCCAACCCTTTCCCTCTCTCAAACAGTCACTTAGACCGAGTGAGCCTTTTCCTTAATCACACGGGTCACTAAGACCCCGCAAGGACCACCACACACTTGGTGTATCTTGCTTAGCTTTACAAAGAGCTTGAGAAATAGAATGAGAAAGGAAGAAAGCAATCCAAGCGACAAGAGCAACAAAAGAACACAAGTGATCCTCTCACAAGCCCTAAAACACTAGCGTTGATTTTGGGACTTTGAGTGGATTGATTGCTTTGATTGTGTCTTGGAGTGTAGCACTTTGCTCTTGCAATGAATGAGAAACTCAGAATACTTAGATGCCAATGAATGTGGTGGTTGGGGGTATTTATAGCCCCCAACCACTTCCTAGCCGTTGGCAAGGGCTGCTGGCGATGGGCGCACCGGACAGTCCGGTGCGCCACCGGACAGTCACTGTGCACTGTCCGGTGCGCGCCACGTCAGCGCAACCATTAGGGTTCGGAGCAGTTGACCGTTGGAGACATTTGTCTTCTAGTTGCACCGGACAGTCCGGTGCCCTCTGACTTCTGCGCTCTGACTTCTGCCGAGACACTATTCACCACTGTAGCTCTGCACGGTCGACCGTTGGCGCGCAGGGAGCCGTTGCTCCGCTGGCTCACCGGACAGTCCGGTGAATTATAGCGGAGCGCGTCTCTGAATTCCCGAGAGTGGCAGGTTTGCTGGCTGCCTTGGCTGGCGCACCAGACACTGTTCGGTGCGCCAAATTTCAGCATACTCTAAGTTCTTGCTCCAATTTTTGATTGTGTACCTAACTCAATTTCTTTCTTGGTTTGTGTTGAACCTTATGCACCTGATATAATTCACATCTAGCCAAACTAGTTAGTCCATATGGTTTGTGTTGGTCGTCAACCACCAAAATCTATTTATAGGAAATGGTTAACCCTATTTCCCTTTCAATCTCCCCCTTTTTGGTGATTGATGCTAACACTAACCAAAGCAAATATGAAGTGTAGTGAAAGGGAAATAGGGTTAACCTTTTTACCGATATTAATTTTGGTGGTTGAATGCCCAACACAAATATTGGACTAACTAGTTTGCTCTAGATTATATGTTCTACAGGTGCATAAAGGTTCAAGACAAACTAATAAAAAGATTGAAGTTAGGTATTAAATTCAAAGGAGCAAAGAAACTGAGTGTGCTCTGATCTGGAGCACTGGACTGTCCCGTGTGCCACCGGACAATGTTCGGTGCACCAGGACCGTACAAGAATCAACTGGCCACTCTCGGGTTTCTCTAGGCGCACTCCGCTAAAGATCACCGGACTGTCCGGTGTCCCAGCGGAGTAATGGCTACCAGCGCAACGGTCGACTGCAACAGTGCCTTTGACAGCGCTACAGTGTGCGGCAGAAGTCAGAACAGAGGTCAGAGGCGCACTGGACAGTAAACAGTGCATGTTTGGTGCCACTAGATGTCAAAGCCTCCAACGGTCGACTGCTCCAATACCCTAACGGTTGGGTGACGTGGCTGACGCACCGGACAGTGTCCGGTGGCGCACCGAACTGTCCGGTGCGCCCATCGACAACAACCATCCCCAACGGCTTGTTGGTGGTTGAGGGCTATAAATACCCCCCAACCACCACCACTCCAAGCATCCAAGTTTTCTGAAGTTCTCATTCAATACAAGAGCTAGTGCATTCACTCCTAGACACAATTCAAGAATCAAAGCCTCTCCAAGTCCCAAATTCATTCCAACCAACTAGAGACTAGAGAGAGTGTTTTGTTCGTGTTCTTTGTGCTCTTGTTGCTTGGATCGCTTTCTTCCTTCCTCATTCTTGTTCCCAAGAGACTTGTAATCGAAGCAAGAGACACCAAGTGTGTGGTGGTCCTTGCGGGGTCTAAGTGACCCGTTTGATTAAGGAGAAAGCTCACTCGGTCTAAGTGACCGTTTGAGAGAGGGAAAGGTTTGAAAGAGACCTGGTCTTTGTGACCACCTCAACGGGGACTAGGTTCTTTAGAACCGAACGTCGGTAAAACAAATCACCGTGTTCATTCGCTTTATTTCTTGGTTGATTTGTTTTCCCCTCTCTTTCGGACTCGGATTTAATTCTAACGCTAACCCCGGCTTGTAGTGTGTGCTTAAGTTTGTAAATTTCAGATTCCGCCTATCCACCCCCCTCTAGGCGACTTTCATGTAGTAATGTAACTAGTTTGCAATTGAGATAGATGTGCATAGGTTACTTAGAATTTATACTAGTTGAAAGATTTTAGACATATGACTAAGAATGAATGGATTGCTTTTCCTTATTTAACATTTTGGACCACATTTGCACCACGTGTTTATTTTTGCAAATCTTTTGTAAAATTCTTTTCAAAATCTTTTGCAAATAGTCAAAGGTATCAAAATAAGATTGCAAGAAGCATTTTTAAGATTTGAAATTTCTCCCCCTATTTCAAATGTTTTTCCTTTGACTAAATAAAAGCTCCCCCTGAATGAAATCTCCCCTTAGCTTTCCAGAGGGTTTTTTGAAATAGATACCAAGTGAAATTATACCAATTGAAAATTTTCATATAAATATGAAGTTTTGAAGATACAAATTTGAAAAATAATTTTGAAATACCAAATGAGATATCAATTGAAATTTCACTTTCACATAGCAATTGAAAATTATAAATCATTTGAAAATTCACTTTGAGGCTAACTCAAATACCAATTGAGATAAACTTCAAATACTAGTTGAAATAAGCTTTTGTGAATTTTTTTGAAATGGTGGTGCGGTCCTTTTGCTTTGGGCTTAATTCTTTCTCCCCCTTTGGCATTAAGCGCCAAAAACGGAGAACTTGAGAGCCCTTTTTTTCATTTTCTCCCAAATGGTAGAATAAATATGAGTGAAGGGTCATAACAATTGAGAGTTGTAGGAGTAATGGCAAAGGGTAAATGATACCGTCAAAGTTGTAGTGGAAGCTTTGTCTTTGCCGAATATTCCATTTCCACTTTCAATCTAAGACTAAGTATATGTTGGGGGTCTGCTTCGTCACCGAAGGTCCCATAAGAATAAACACCTTCGGAAGATCGACACAGAAGCAAAGCCGAAGCTGCCAATCAAAGAGCTTCGTAGCGTATTTCCAGATGCACCGACTTAAAGATGAAATGACCAATCGACCCATGATAGCTTGTATTATGGTTGTAATCATTTGTAAAGGGCATGAATGTAATTTCTCACAGGCTGCGACCTGTGCCTATAAATAGATGAATAGTACCCCTGTACTGTTCACGCTATCTTGTATTCGCTCGTGCACCACGCTTGGATTTTTGCCTTTTATCAAGCCAAAGGTACAAATGTAATTAAATATTGTCTTTATTTATTCAAGTTTATATAATGAAGATATGTGAATGATGTTATACGATTATTCATGTTATCTTTCATGTTTCATATGCTATGTCTTTCATTAACGTATACTGTGATAATGAAGGTACGTCCTTCATGACCTTCGTCCGAAGATCGTTATATCCTAAGGGAAATAATGCTTCGAAGGATGAAGGACATTAACATTTAATATTTTGTGTTGCCTTGTTCTTAACTCATAGCATTTGAGAACAAGTCCCCAACATTGGCGCCCACCTCCGGTGAACTCACTTCCACTGTTGAGCTGATGGCTTCATTCAACAATCAAGCTGAACTTGCTTCAGCTACGAAGCTGGTGCTCCCGATAATAGGCAGTTCATGCTCAGAACCGGCCAACAAGAAGCAGAAGAAGGAGGCTCAGAGAAGGGTACAACATGTTGGGGTGCAGGGACCCTTCATCAAGTCAAAATGGTCCCACATCCCAATCACCTTCTCCCAGGAGGACCTTCAGCTCAAGGATTACCCTCATAATGATGCTATGGTCATATCTTGTGTCATCAAGGGATTTATGGTCCACAATGTTCTGGTTGATACAGGCGGTGCAGCGGATATTATATTTGCTAAGGCCTTCAGACAGATGCAAGAGCTAGAAGACAAGATTCATGATGCTACACACCCTCTTTGTGGCTCGGAGGAAGGCAAATTGCAGCACTCGGCAAAATCACGATGCTAGTGACCTTCGGCTTCGTCCACAACACAACGACTGAATAGGTTGTGTTTGGCATCGTTGATATGGAATACCCCTACAATGCAATCATTGGTCGTGGGACACTCAAAGCGATCCACAATATAGATGGAGCCGAAGCTTGTGAACAGTACAAGTACAGAAGAGAGAAGGCTGCTTCGGCTGATCAGCCGAAACCCATGCTTCTATGTGAAGACATAGCAGAGCAGAAGGTACTACTGGGGTCTCAGCTATCTGAAGAGCAGGAGAAAACTTTGATAAGGTTTTTATTCAACAACAAAGATGTTTTTGCTTGGTCGGCCAATGATCTTTGTGGTGTCAACAGAGACGTCATTGAACATTCACTCAATGTCGACCCATCCTTCAGGCCAAGAAAGCAAAGGCTTCAGAAAATGTCTGATGATAAAGCCGAAGGTGCTCGGAATGAAGTAAAAAGACTTCTCAGTGCTGGTGTTATCAGAGAGGTAAAATATACAGAGTGGCTAGCCAATACTGTTATGGTGAAGAAGGCCAATGGCAAATGGAGAATGTGTATTGACTTCACGGATCTCAACAAGGCATGTCCAAAGGATGAATTTCCATTACCAAGAATAGACTCTCTTGTAGATGCAGCAGCTTCTTCAGAACTTATGAGCCTACTAGATTGCTACTCAGGATATCATTAAATATGGATGAAGAAGGAGGATGAGCCGAAGACTAGCTTCATAATTCCCAGTGGCACCTATTGTTATCTTCGGATGCCTGAGGGGCTCAAGAATGCTGGAGGAAGCTTCATCAGAATGACAGCCAAGGTCCTTCATTCTCAGATAGGCAGAAATGTATTAACATACGTTGATGATATCATAGTAAAAAGCACGAAGCAAGAAAATCACATTACTGATCTGCAAGAAACATTTGCTAATTTCAGGCAAGCTGGCCTGAAATTAAATCTAAAAAATGTGTCTTTGGAGTGAATAAGGGTAAGTTCCTTGGCTGTCTAGTTTCAACGAAGGGGATTGAAGCTAACCAAATCAAGATCGAAGCTATCCTTCGGATGGAGCCGCCAAGCATAAAGAAGGGGGCCCAACGGTTGGCAGGAAGACTGGCTTCATTGAATAGATTCATATCTAGATCAGCAGAAAGAAAGTTTCTATTCTTTGAAATACTAAAGTCAGCCGAAGTCTTTCAATGGGGCCCAGCTCAACAGAAAGCCTTCGAAGAGCTGAAGCAATACTTGATTGATCTAACAACATTAACTCCACCTGCGCTAGGGGCTCCATTACTATTGTATGTGGCAGCTTCGCACTCTGCAGCGAGTGCGGCGCTTGTGCAGGAGAAGCTTGAAGGACAAATTAAAAGGCAAGCCCCAGTATACTTTGTCTCCGAAGTTCTAAGTTTATCAAAGAAAAACTATACAGAATTGGAGAAGGTGTTATATGCTGTCTTAATGGCCTCCAGGAAGCTTCGGCATTATTTCCAAGCATACCACATAATTGTTCCTTCATCACAGCCTCTGAAGGATATTATGAGGAACAGAGAAGCTACTGGAAGGATTGGAAAGTGGGTTGCGGAGCTTAATGAATTCAGTATTGACTATGTGCACAGATCCTCAATTCAGTCCCACGCGTTAGCAGACTTTATCGCTGACTGGACGCCAGGGGCTCAGGAAGAAGAAGCAAATAAAGATGCCGAAGCTTGGACATTGTTCTGCGACGGTTCCTGGGGAACCTTCGGTGCAGGTGTGGCTGCTGTCCTAGTTGCACCTTCCAAGGTCAGAACATGTTATGCAACAAGGCTTGACTTCAGCTGTACAAATAATATTGCTGAATACGAAGCTTTACTCTTGGGGCTTCGAAAGTTAAAAGCAATGGGAATAAGAAGGGCAATCCTTAAAACCGACTCTCAAGTTATTTCTGGTCATGTTGACAAGAGTTGCAAGGCAAGAGATCCGAAGCTTGAAAAGTACCTGGACACAGTTCGAAGGCTTGAAGCTTCTTTCGAGGGATTTTCTGTTAAGAATATTCCACGAGGAGAAAATGAGCATGTTGATCTGTTAGCCAAGTCAGCGGCACAGGGGCTTCCTCTACCTTCAGAAGTATTTTTTGAGACAATAAGAGCACCTTCGGTGGAACTTCTCGAAAGAGCAATGCTCACAATATCTCCTGTCCATAGTGAAGATTGGAGGACTGAGATTATATCTTTCCTCCAAGGTAACTGTTTCTCGGACGATGAGGTTTATAACAAAAGAATGGAAGCAAGAACAAGACCATATGTCATAGTAGAAGGGGAGTTATATAAACATGGAGTTTGTTCCCCACTTCTCAAGTGCTTATCCAGAACCGAAGGTATAGAACTGATGAAGGAGATACATGCAGGATTGTGTGGATCCCATATTGGGTCTAGACCTCTTCTGGGAAAGGTTTTCGACAAGGATTCTATTGGTCGAAGGCAACTTCGGACGCAACAGATTTGGTTCAAAAGTGCGAAAATTGCCAAAAAATGTGCAAGAGATCAGAAGTAACCTTCGTCATTAACTCGGCTGATACAACCAACCTGGCCGTTGCAAAGATGGGGCCTAGATCTACTAGGTCCACTCCCACCAGCGCAGGGCAACTTGAGATATGTCGTGGTGGCGGTAGAATATTTTTCCAAGTGGATCGAAGCAAAACCTTTGGCTACAATAACTTCGGCTACAATCCAAAAATTCTTCTGGCAGAATATAGTTTGTCGCTTCGGTGTGCCGAAGGCTATAACTGTAGACAATGGAACACAGTTTGATGCTGAAACCTTTAAAGATTTCTGCGATCAGATCGGCACAAAAATTCATTTTGCATCAGTGAGGCACCTGGAATCAAATGGACTAGTTGAAAGGGCAAATGGTATTGTAATGACGGGAATAATGAAGTTAATCTTCAACCAGCCTAGAGGAAAGTGGCCAGATGAGTTGGTTAAAGTGGTGTGGAGCCACAATACATCTATATCAAGGTCAACAGGTTTTACACCATTCAAGTTATTGTTCGGTGACGAAGCTATAACCCCCGAAGAGGCTAAAGCGGGGTCGATAAGAACAATAGCTTTGATAGAAGACGAAGATAATTATTCTGTGGCAAAAGATACTATAGAAGAGACCAGACTTCAGGCTGTGGAAAATATCAACAAATATCAAGCTGAAACAATAAAATGGTGTGATAGAAAAGTTCGGTTGAAAGACATTAAGCATGGACATTTGGTGCTTCGGAGAGTAGCCAACCCTGACACAGTAGGCAAGCTTCAGCTGAAGTGGGAAGGACCCTTTTTGGTAGTATTTCGTCAAGACCCGGTTCTTACAGATTAAAGGACATGGATGGCAACGACATTCCTAGATCTTGGAATGCGGATGAGCTTCGGCGATATTATGTATAAATTGATGTAATCGTTTTCATTTTTCCTATGGCACCCTTTTCCTTTCCAAAGGGGAAGAAAGGTTTTTAATGGGGCCATATTTTGTAATTTTTCCTTTCTTATTCAGCTCTACGAGAGCAAAATCCCCCAAAATATGTAAATGTAAAATCTGAGCATGCACCATCAAGTGCAGAGAAAAAGGAAAAAACAGGGAGAAGCTCGAAAGTCATCCCTAAGGGGATGCAGAGCACGACGAAGCTACAAAAAAGCCGTTCCTAAGGGAGCGCAGCGTAAGTTTTCTGCTCAAAAGTCGTTCCTAAGGGAATGCAGAGCCAAATACCGTCGAAATATAAGGCGAAGCATGAAAAGTCAATGCGAATACCGCCGAAATAGAAGGCGAAGAAGTTCAAAAGACGTTCCTAAGGGGATTTAGAACTTACACCGAAAAATAAGCGGTGCAGCCGAAAAATAAATGGCAAAGAGACTTCAGTCATTCCTAAGGGAATGAAGGTTATGGATGAAGCTTCATATGTGTGTGTTTGGGCATTCATTGGCACGATACATTACATCATACATTGCATTCATAAACATTCATTTAGACATACATAGGATCATCATCATCATTTCATATAGATACAGACACTTGCTTCGGCTCTAAGAATATGGCTTCGGAAGCAGATTTATTCTTCGTTGTGTACGAAAAGAAGGGAAGGTGTTTTTCGCCTTCGGCTCAAAAAATACAAGTTTCGTCCACATCAAAGCAGCTCATACATTGACGGAAAGGTAAAAATATATTACAAGGTATGGACAAATTTACAGAGTAGTATCTGATTCTCAAATTACAACATTCTTTACAAAGGATAATACAAGAGTTTTTCTAAGAGTTTTTTTCACAGCAAGGTTTTCGGCTTCATCATCATCATCTGCTAAGCTTCGGATCGTATGCTAAGCTTCGGCTCAATGCTCTTCGGCTTCGTCATCCTTTACATATCAAAGCATTATAAGGTAAATTCAAGTTTCAAGGAAAAGGTAAGCACAATGTATAAGTTTATTACCGGTTTAAGGTGACTTCGAGCTTCATCACCAGCCAGGTTTCGCCCGCCCTTTGCCCAGATTTGAGTAACGAATCTGTTTCCGATGCTTCGGGCCAGGCTGGGGATGTCATCCAAGTCTGCTCGTGACAGGCTGAATTTGGTCTGTTTACAATATTTCCATGTGTACAGCCAGCCTTCATGAAAGCGACAACTGTGCCTCGAGAAGCTAGCAAGGCACAAAAGTCACCATGTCCAGCTATAACTTCGTCGAGAGCATCAACTTCACCTTCAATATGATCAAACATGCCCGACAGGTTTTCAACCGAAGGTTTAAACTTTTCGGAGCTGGCTCCAACTGAATTAAAGACCTGCTTCAGCCATTGAATGCACTGGGTGCCGAAGCCTAAGCATTTTTCCTGTAGATCCTTGAGTAATTTCTGTAGATTTGAACTTTTTTCAGCTTCGGCTTCAAGTTTTGTTTTGAAATCTTTCTTCTCTTGCTCAAAGTTTTTTGACTGCAGGGAAAGTTCATTGTTCAATCTAGCGATCTCGGCTTGAGCTTCTGCCAGTGAACCTTCCATCGTTTGAAGCACGAAGTCTTTCTTTTCTAGGGCAGCTTCATGATCTTTAATCTTCTTCTCTAAGCCCTCAATTATAACTTCATTTTTCTTGTCCTCGAGGTCTTGTTGCATCCTCAAGGCTTTGCTTAGCAGTAAGCTCTGACAAAATAACCTTCATCAGAAAACATCTTCATATTAAAACAATAAAAAGTTAAGGGAAGAATTTTACCTTAAAGTTAGAATAAAACAAGCTACCGGCGATATGCTGTCGTCGGTATCTGCTGAGATCGGTTTCGAGCTTCGGAAAACCAACACTTTTCGATAAAGTGCTGACAACCTTCGCCCCAACTCGGTCCCGAAGGCATCCTAAACTCTCTTCGGCAACACAGCCGAAGAGCAGTGCCCCTGGCTGGTACCCGCAAGATATGGCATAGTTGAAAGGGAAATGTGCCCTTGGGCCATTTCTAAGTGTTTTGGTGATTTAGTGTCCAATACAAGTGCCTAAGTGTCAAAAGGTGGACAAAGTACAAATCAAGTATAAAGGTATGTTTCTCAGACTTAGTACATTGTTTTAGAGACTAATGTATTGTGTCTAAGTGCTGGAAACAGGAGAAAACGAACTGGAGAAGAGATGGCCTTGTTCAGCCAAAGCCAGCTCTGTCTGGGTGCACCGGACTGTCCGGTGCGCCAGACTGGCTCAGGCCAACTTGCTGCTCTCGGGAAGAAATTAACGGAGTACGGCTATAATTCACCGGACTGTCCGGTGTGCACCGGACAGTGTCCGGTGAACCAACGGTCGCCGAGCCAACGGTCGGCCGCTTAATCCGGGCACGACGCGTGGCCGAGCCAACGGCTAGAAGGGGGCACCAGACAGTGTCCGGTGCGCCAACGGCTCTAAGGCGCCAACGGCCGGCTTCGCCAAATAAGGAAAGAGATCCGCACCGGACAGTGTCCGGTGGTGCACCGGACTGTCCGGTGCGCCAGTCGACAGAAGGCAAGAAATGCCTTCCTGGAATGCACTCAACGGCTCCTAGCTACCTTGGGGCTATAAAAGGGACCCCTAGGCTCATGGAGGAGATAATCAAGCATTCTCTAAGCATTCCTAAGCACTAAGACATCGATTCCGCGCTTTTGATTCCTTGCAATAGCAATTAGAGCTCTAGTTGAGTTGTGAACTCGTTGAGTTGTGTTGTGAGCTCTTGTTGCAACTTGTGTGCGTGGTGTTGCTGTGATTTCTTGTCTTGAGTGTATTGCTCATCCCTCCCTTACTCCGTGCTTCTTTGTGAACTTCAAGTGTAAGGGCGAGAGGCTCCAAAGTGTGGAGATTCCTCGCAATCGGGATATAGTAAAGCAAGCAAAACACTGTGGTATTCAAGTGGGTCTTTGGACCGCTTGAAAGGGGTTGATTGCAACCCTCATCCGTTGGGACGCCACAACGTGGAGTAGGCAAGCGTTGGTCTTGGCCGAACCACGGGATAAACCACTGTGTCATCTCTGTGATTGATCTCTTGTGGTTGTTGTGTTTTGTTGAGACTCCTCTCTAAGCCACTTGGCATTATTGTGCTAACGCCTAATCAAGTTTTTGTGGATTAAGTTTCAAGTTTCACAGGATCACCTATTCACCCCCCCTCTAGGTGCTCTCAATTGGTATCAAAGTCGTTCTCTTCACAAAGGGACTAATCGCCCGAAGAGATGGATCCTAAGGGGAAGGGAATTGTGATCAATGATAAGAAGAAGGAGTCCTTTGTCAACGAGCCGAAGGATGACAAGCCTACCGACTCAGGCTTGGGCCACAAACGCAAAGATGGGAAGAAGAAGAAGACAAGACGCATCAAGGAGATCATCTACTACGATGACAACGATGAGTCCACTTCTTCCCATAAGGACAACGACGACAACGACTACGACAAAAGAAAGACGGTTAATTCAAACTTTTCTTTCGATTACTCTCGTATTCCGCATAGCTCAAATGCACATTTGCTTTCCATCCCTCTTGGCAAACCTCCACACTTTGATGGGGAGGACTACGGATTTTGGAGTCACAAAATGTGTAGTCACCTGTTCTCTCTCCATCCAAGTATATGGGAGATTGTTGAGAATGGAACGAAATTTGATAGCTCGGATAGTCCTATATTTATTAATGAACAGATTCATAAAAATGCACAAGCTACTACTGTGTTGTTAGCCTCTTTGTGCAGGGACGAGTACCATAAGGTGAGCGGCTTGGACAATGCCAAGCAGATCTGGGACACCCTCAAGATCTCTCATGAGGGGAACGACGTCACCTTGCTCACCAAGATGGAGTTGGTAGAGGGCGAGCTCGGGAGATTTGCAATGATAAGGGGCGAGGAGCCAACCCAAACATACAACCGGCTCAAGACCCTCATCAACAAAATAAGGAGCTACGGAAGCACACGATGGATGGACCACGACGTCGTTCGCCTAATGCTAAGGTCCTTTACTGTACTTGATCCACATCTGGTGAACAATATTCGTGAAAATCCTAGGTACACCAAGATGTCGCCTGAAGAAGTTCTTGGGAAGTTCGTGAGCGGGCGAATGATGATCAAGGAGGCGAGATACGTGGACGACGCATTGAATGGTCCAATCAATGAGCCTCAACCCTTTGCTCTTAAAGCAACAAGAAGCAAGGAGGCGCTACCTAGCAAGGTGGCACAAGTTGAGGCGGCAGGGCTAAGTGATGAAGAGATGGCTCTCATCATCAAGCGCTTCAAGACAGCGCTAAAGGGTCACAAGGGACAGCCAAGCAAGACCAAGACAAAGGGGAAGCACTCATGCTTCAAGTGTGGTAAGATTGGTCATTTTATCGCTAACTGTCCCGATAATGATAGTGACCAGGAACAGGGGAACAAGAGGGAGAAGAAGAAGACATACAAAAAGGCTAAAGGCGAGGCACACCTTGGCAAGGAGTGGGACTCGGATTGTTCGTCATCCGACTCCGACAATGAAGGACTCGCCGCCACCGCCTTCAACAAGTCATCCCTTTTTCCCAACGAGCGTCACACATGCCTCATGGCGAAGGAGAAGAAGGTTTATGCATCCGGGGGTTCAAGCTGGATTATCGACAGCGGATGCACAAACCATATGACGGGGGAGAAGAAGATGTTCACCTCCTATGTCAAAAACAAGGATTCCCAAGATTCAATAATATTCGGTGATGGGAACCAAGGCAAGGTAAAAGGGTTAGGTAAAATTGCTATTTCATCGGAGCACTCTATATCTAATGTGTTTTTAGTTGAGTCTCTTGGATATAATTTGTTATCAGTTAGTCAATTATGCAATATGGGATATAATTGTCTATTCACAAATATAGATGTGTCTGTTTTTAGAAGGTGTGATGGTTCACTAGCTTTTAAGGGTGTACTAGACGACAAACTGTATTTGGTTGATTTTGCAAAAGAAGAGGCCGGTCTAGATACATGCTTAATTGCTAAGACTTGCATGGGCTGGCTGTGGCATCGCCGTCTAGCACATGTGGGGATGAAGAACCTCCACAAGCTTCTAAAGGGAGAACACGTGATAGGTTTAACTAATGTGCATTTCAAAAAAGATGGACCTTGTGCAGCTTGTCAAGCAGGCAAACAAGTGGGAAGCTCTCATCACACCAAAAATGTGATGACCACATCAAGACCTTTGGAGATGCTTCACATGGACCTCTTCGGACCCGTCGCCTATCTAAGTATAGGAGGAAGTAAGTATGGTCTTGTTATAGTTGATGATTTTTCCCGCTTCACTTGGGTATTCTTTTTGCAGGATAAGTCTGAAACCCAAGGGACCCTCAAGCGCTTCCTAAGGAGAGCTCAAAACGAGTTTGAGCTCAAAGTGAAGAAGATAAGGAGCGACAATGGGTCCGAGTTCAAGAACTTCAAGTGGAGGAGTTCCTTGAGGAGAAGGGGATCAAGCACGAGTTCTCCGCTCCCTACACACCACAGCAAAATGGTGTGGTAGAGAGGAAGAACATGACGCACATCGATATGGCAAGGACGATGCTTGGAGAGTTCAAGACCCCCGAGCGGTTTTGGTCGGAAGCTGTGAACACAGCTTGCCACGCCATCAACCGGGTCTACCTTCACCGTCTCCTCAAGAAGACTTCGTATGAGCTGCTAACTGGTAACAAACCCAACGTGTCTTATTTTCGTGTATTTGGGAGCAAGTGCTATATTCTTGTGAAGAAAGGTAGAACTTCTAAATTTGCTCCCAAAGCTGTAGAAGGAGTTTTGTTAGGTTATGATTCAAATACAAAGGCGTATAGGGTCTTCAACAAATCATCGGGTTTGGTTGAAGTCTCTAGTGACATTGTATTTGATGAGACTAATGGCTCTCCAAGAGAGCAAGTTGTTGATCTTAATGATGTAGATGAAGAAGACGTTCCGACGGCCGCAATGCGCACCATGGCTATTGGAGATGTGAGGTCACTGGAGCAAAAGGAGCAAGATCAACCTTCTTCCTCAACAATGGTGCATCCCCCAACTCAAGATGATGAACAGGAGGCGTCTGATCAAGGGGGAGCACAAGATGATCATGTAATGGAGGAAGAAGCGCAACCGGCACCTCCAACCCAAGTTCGAGCGATGATTCAAAGGGATCATCCCGTCGACCAGATTTTGGGTGACATTAGCAAGGGAGTAACTACTCGGTCTCGATTGGTTAATTTTTGTGAGCATTACTCCTTTGTCTCTTCTATTGAGCCTTTCAGGGTAGAGGAGGCCTTGCTAGATCCGGACTGGGTGTTGGCCATGCAAGAGGAGCTCAATAACTTCAAGAGAAATGAAGTTTGGACACTGGTGCCTCGTCCCAAGCAAAATGTTGTAGAAACCAAGTGGGTGTTTCGCAACAAACAAGACGAGCACGGGGTGGTGACAAGGAACAAGGCTAGACTTGTGGCAAAAGGTTATGCCCAAGTCGCAGGTTTGGACTTTGAGGAGACTTTTGCTCCTGTGGCTAGGCTAGAGTCCATTCGCATTTTGCTAGCATATGCCGCTCACCATTCTTTCAGGTTGTTCCAAATGGATGTAAAGAGCGCTTTCCTCAACGGGCCAATCAAGGAGGAGGTGTACGTGGAGCAACCCCCTGGCTTTGAGGATGAACGGTACCTCGACCACATGTGTAAGCTCTCTAAGGCGCTCTATGGACTTAAGCAAGCCCCAAGAGCATGGTATGAATGCCTTAGAGACTTTTTAATTGCTAATGCTTTCAAGGTTGGGAAAGCCGATCCAACTCTTTTTACTAAGACTTGTGATGGTGATCTTTTTGTGTGCCAAATTTATGTCGATGACATAATATTTGGTTCTACTAACCAAAAGTCTTGTGAAGAGTTTAGCAGGGTGATGACTCAAAAGTCAAAAGTTTGAGATGTCAATGATGGGCGAGTTAAGCTACTTCCTTGGGTTCCAAGTGAGGCAACTCAAGGATGGGACCTTCATCTCCCAAACGAAGTACACGCAAGACTTGATCAAGCGGTTTGGGATGAAGGACGCCAAGCCCGCAAAGACTCCAATGGGAACTGACGGACACACCGACCTCAACAAAGGAGGTAAGTCCGTTGATCAAAAGGCATACCGGTCTATGATAGGGTCTTTACTTTATTTATGTGCTAGTAGACCGGATATTATGCTTAGCGTACGCATGTGTGCTAGATTTCAATCTGATCCAAGGGAATGTCACTTAGTGGCGGTGAAGCGAATTCTTAGATATTTAGTCGCTACGCCTTGTTTCGGGATCTGGTATCCAAAGGGGTCTACCTTTGACTTGATTGGATATTCAGACTCCGACTATGCTGGATGTAAGGTCGATAGGAAGAGTACATCGGGGACATGCCAATTCTTAGGAAGGTCCCTGGTGTCGTGGAGCTCTAAGAAACAAACCTCTGTTGCCCTATCCACCGCTGAGGCCGAGTACGTTGTCGCAGGACAGTGTTGCACGCAACTACTTTGGATGAGGCAAACCCTCAGGGACTTTGGCTACAATCTGAGCAAAGTCCCACTCCTATGTGATAATGAGAGTGCTATCCGCATGGCGAATAATCCTGTTGAACACAGCCGCACAAAGCACATAGACATCCGACATCACTTTTTGAGAGACCACCAGCAAAAGGGGGATATCGAAGTGTTTCATGTTAGCTCCGAGAACCAGCTAGCCGATATCTTTACCAAGCCTTTAGATGAGCAGACCTTTTGCAAGTTGCGTAGTGAGCTAAATGTCTTAGATTCGCGGAACTTGGATTGATTTATAGCATACATGTGTCTATGCCTTTGATCATGTTCCTTATGCATTGTGTTGTTTATTAATGGTGCTCAAGTTGTACAAGCACTCCCCGGACCTTACAAGTCCATTTGCAAGTGATGCATATATTTAGGGGGAGGTGTGTTACAACTTGACTCTTTGGGACTAACCATGTGCTTGAGTGCTTGATTTAGTCTCAAAGGTGAATTGAAAGGGAAAAGGTGGACTTGGACCATGCAAGACTTCCACTGCACTCCGATGAAAGAGTAACTATTTACCAAGTTCATCTTTGTACTCTTATTGCCTTTTTACTCTTAGTTGAAGATTTTGGTGAGGCAATGGGGCTATAGGGCCAAAATTGATCCCGTTTTGGTGTTTGATGCCAAAGGGGGAGAAAATAAGGCCAAAGCAAGAAATGGATCAGCTACCACTTGAGAAATTTTGAAAAAAAGTTAGTTTTTGTTTGTCAAAATACTCTTGTTTGCCTCTTATTATCAAAAGTTAGTCTCTTGTGGGGAGAAGGATTAATTATGGGAAAAAGGGGGAGTTTTTGAAATCTTTGATCAATTTCTCTTGGAACAACTCTTGTTATGTCTCAACAAGTTTTTTAACTTAGAGATAGGAATTTGAGGTTGATTTGCAAAAAACAAACCAAGTGGTGGCAAAGAATGATCCATATATGCCAAATTTGATTCAAAACAAATTTGAGTTCTTATTTGAATTGATATTGTACTTGTTCTACTTGCTTTATGTTGTGTTGGCATAAATCACCAAAAAGGGGGAGATTGAAAGGGAAATGTGCCCTTGGGCCATTTCTAAGTGTTTTGGTGATTTAGTGTCCAATACAAGTGCCTAAGTGTCAAAAGGTGGACAAAGTACAAATCAAGTATAAAGGTATGTTTCTCAGACTTAGTACATTGTTTTAGAGACTAATGTATTGTGTCTAAGTGCTGGAAACAGGAGAAAACGAACTGGAGAAGAGATGGCCTTGTTCAGCCAAAGCCAGCTCTGTCTAGGTGCACCGGACTGTCCGGTGGTGCACCGGACAGTGTCCGGTGCGCCAGACTGGCTCAGGCGAACTTGCTGCTCTCGAGAAGAAATTAACGGAGTACGGCTATAATTCACCGGACTGTCTGGTGTGCACCGGACAGTGTCTGGTGAACCAACGGTCGCCGAGCCAACGGTCGGCCGCTTAATCCGGGCGCGGCGCGTGGCCGAGCCAACGGCTAGAAGGGGGCACCGGACTGTCCGGTGTGCACCGGACAGTGTCCGGTGCGCCAACGGCTCCAAGGCACCAACGGTCGGCTTCGCCAAATAAGGAAAGAGATCCACATCGGACAGTGTCCGGTGGTGCACCGGACTGTCCGGTGCGCCAGTCGACAGAAGGCAAGAAATGCCTTCCTGGAATGCACTCAACGGCTCCTAGCTGCCTTGGGGCTATAAAAGGGACCCCTAGGCGCATGGAGGAGATAATCAAGCATTCTCTAAGCATTCCTAAGCACTAAGACATCGATTCCGCGCTTTTGATTCCTTGCAATAGCAATTAGAGCTCTAGTTGAGTTGTGAACTCGTTGAGTTGTGTTGTGAGCTCTTGTTGCGACTTGTGTGCGTGGTGTTGCTGTGATTTCTTGTCTTGAGTGTATTGCTCATCCCTCCCTTACTCCGTGCTTCTTTGTGAACTTCAAGTGTAAGGGCGAGAGGCTCCAAAGTGTGGAGATTCCTCGCAAACGGGATATAGTAAAGCAAGCAAAACACCGTGGTATTCAAGTGGGTCTTTGGACCGCTTGAAAGGGGTTGATTGTAACCCTCGTCCGTTGGGACACCACAACGTGGAGTAGGCAAGCGTTGGTCTTGGCCGAACCACGGGATAAACCACTGTGTCATCTCTGTGATTGATCTCTTGTGGTTGTTGTGTTTTGTTGAGACTCCTCTCTAAGCCACTTGGCATTATTGTGCTAACGCCTAATCAAGTTTTTGTGGATTAAGTTTCAAGTTTCACAGGATCACCTATTCACCCCCCCTCTAGGTGCTCTCAATAGTCCTTCAGCTCTTCTTTTTTAGCCTCTAACAATTCTTGCCCAATTATGTTTTGAAAGTTGAAATTTTCTTCTTCCGAAGTATCTTCGGCAGGCTCCTTCTCTTTTCCAGGCATCTTCTCCCCTTTTTTCAGGCACTGCGGCCGGGGTTTCCTCAGCAGCTGCAGCAGTTTCTTACTCAGCCATATTCAAAATCATTTCATCAATATCAATGAGTATGTTTTACAAATATGTGGCTTCGGCTGCTGCAGCTTCGGAAGTAGAAGCTTCGGCAGGAGCAGCTTTGGCTGCTGCTATTTTCGACGCTGAGGCCGATGGCGGTGTTTCTTCAATAGCCTCAATGACAGTAATAATTCTTCGCTTTTTTGGTTCAACAGGCTTCTCGGCAGCCGAAGGCTCCTTCTTCTGTAAAAGCTTCATCAGTTCCGGTCCCAGCGGACTTAGCTTATTAGGTAGAGATTCAGTCATTACCTTTAAAATTTCTTCTATGTCAGTGGCAGAAGGTGTTGAGGGAACTTCTTCTTCTAAATCAGCTTTTGGCTTCAGAGCTGGAGCCTTTCTTTTCTTCGACACGGCCACCTTCGGCTCAGGACTGGTGTCGGGGACCATAATTAGGGGTACCCACAAGTCTCCTAATTCTCAGCTGGCAACCCCCATCAGCATAAAGCTGCAAAGGCCTGATGGGTGCGATTAAGTCAGGGATCGGTCCATTCGAGGGACTCGATCACGCCTCGCCCGAGCCTAGCCTCGGACACAGGCAGCCGACCCCAGAGGATCTCCGTCTCGCCCGAGGCCCCCCTCCAGCGACGAACGTACTTCCGGCTCGCCCGAGGCCCTGTCTTTGCCAAGAAGCAACCCTGACCAAATCGCCACGCCAACCGACCAGATCGCAGGAGCATTTAATGCAAAGGTGGCCTGACACCTTTATCCTGACACGCGTCCTCCAGTCGACAGAGCCGAAGTGACCGCAGTCACTTCGCCGCTCCACTGACCGGCCTGACAGAAGGACAGCGCCGCCTGCGCCGCTCCGACTGCTGTGCCGCTCGACAGAGTGAGGCTGACAGGCAGTCAGGCCCGACCTCAGGCACCATAGGAAGCTCCGCTCCGCCCGACCCAGGGCTCGGACTCGAGCTCAGCCCCGGAAGACGGCGAACTCCGCTCCACCCGACCCAAGGCTCGGACTCGGGCTCAGCCCCGGAAGACGACGAACTCCGCTCCGCCCGACCCAGGGCTCGGACTCGGGCTCAGCCCCGGAAGACGACGAACTCCGCTCCGCCCGACCCAGGGCTCAGACTTGGGCTTAGCCCCGGAAGACGACGAACTCCGCTCCGCCCAACCCAGGGCTCGGACTTGGGGTCAGCCCCAGAAGACGACGAACTCTGCTTCGCCCGACCCCAGGGCTCGGACTCAGCCCTGACCTCAGCCGACGGTCTCCGCCTCGCCCGACCCAGGGGCTCGGACTCGACCACGGCCACGGAAGACAGACTCAACCTCGACCTCGGAGGAGCCTCCACATTGCCCAACCTAGGGCGCGGACCGACCACGTCGACAGGAGGCGCCATCATTACCCTACCCCAAGCTGACTCAGGCTACAGGGAACAAGACCGGCGTCCCATCTGGCTCGCTCCGCTAGATAGGCAATGATGGCGCCCCGTGCGCTCTGTGACGACGGCGGCTCTCGGCCCCCTTATGGAAGCAAGAGGACGTCAGCAAGGACTCGACAACCCCGACAGCTGTCCTTCCGCCAGGCTCCAGCGCTCCTCCGACGGCCACGACACCACACGCACCGGGTGCCAAAACCTCTCCGGCTGCCACGACGGCATGTACTTAGGGCGCTAGCTCTCCTCCGCTAGACACGTAGCACTCTGCTACACCCCCCATTGTACACCTGGATCCTCTCCTTACGCCTATAAAAGGAAGGACCAGGGCCCTCTTACAGAGGGTTGGCCGCGCGGGGACGAGGACGGGACAGGCGCTCGCGTGTGGCCGCTCGCTCCCTCTCCCGCGTGGACGCTTGTAACCCCCTACTGCAAGCGCACCCGACCTGGGCGTGGGACGAACACGAAGGCCGCGGGATTTCCACCCCTCTCATGCCGCCTCCGGCTGCCTTTCCTTCCCCCCTTCGCGCTCGGCCTCGCGTCGACCCATCTGGGCTGGGGCACGCGACGACATTTCACTCGTCGGCCCAGGGACCCCCTGGTCTCGAAACGCCGACAGTTGGCGCGCCAGGTAGGGGCCTGCTGCGTGTTGACGAACAACTTCCCGTCAAGCTCCAGATGGGTAGTCTCCAGCAACCTCTCCAGCCCGGGACGGTGCTCCGTTTCGGGAGTCTTGAGTTCATGTCCCTCGACGGCAGCTACGACATGATACTCCTTCCCCCGCCGTGCGACAGCGGCAATGGTGGCCGACAGCCCGCCCGCCGGCGGCGGAATCGACGACGTCTTCCCCGCGTGGTGGAAGAACCACATTCGAGCTCACCCCGCCCTCTCCCCCACCGACGGAGGAGGATGTGGGGCAACCAAGGCCAAGCAGGAGACAGCCCCTCGTCGACTGTCGAGCAAGTTGACGGCGCCGGCGCCCCAACGGGGGGCGCGTCAGGCATCGACCTCGCATTTGAGACGAAGACGAGCGCCGTCTCCCCGCAACACGCCAGTTCCGAGCAAGCGGATGACGCCAGCACGCTCGCGAAAGGCTTGCTGGGCGTCACCCTCGTGCCTGAGACGACGGTGCGGTCAGTCCCTGACGTGACTTCATCACCGCCCGTCGACCAAGAGGTACCGACTGATTCCCATCTCACGCCCTTTGGATTCAGCCTCGACCCGCCAAGCGGCTTCGCTTCGGCGGACGCTCTCGTAGAGGCGAGTCCAAACCCTCTGGGGTATCGTATGCGGTCACCCTGGGACCGGCTGACGAACGTCTCGACCTACGGGCCCTCGTGGTCCGAGGAAGATGACGAGCCCGACTTCTGTTGGGATTTCTCCGGACTTGGTAACCCCAGTGCCATGCGGGACTTCATGACCGCATGCGACTACTGCCTTTCCGACCGTTCCGACGGTAGCCGCAGCCTCGGCGACGAGGACTGCGGCCCAAGTCGTGAATGTTTCCACGTCGATCTAGGGGGTCCCTCCGAAGGCAACCATCTCGGTATGCCGGAGAATGGTGATCTCCCTAGGCCTGCGCCTCGCGTTGACATCCTACGGGAGCTAGCTGTGGTCCCCGTTCAGGCGGGGGGTCATGACCCATAGCTCGAGCAAATCCGCGGGGTGCAGGCCAGTCTTGACGAGGGAGCAGGAGCACTTGAGCCGATCCGCCGGGACGTCGGGCAGGAATGGGCGGGCCAGCCTCCGGCCAGAGAAATGCGTCATCTACCCTAGGGTATCCAGCACCGCATCGCCGACGATGTCAGGGTAAGGCCGCCACCCGCTTCCAGTGGGGTCGGCCAGAACCTGGCTGCGGCGGCAATGCTTCTCCGCGTGATGCCGGAGCCATCGACCACCGAGGGGCGGCGAATCCAGGGAGAACTCAAGAATCTCCTGGAGGGCACCGCGGTCCGGCGGGCCGAAAGCTCTGCCTCCCGAAGGCAGGGGCACCCCTCGGAACATCACGCCGCGACTTCCCGATTCATGCGGGAAGCCTCGGTCTACACCGGGCGCACGCGCAACACAGCGCCTGCGGCCCCGGGACGCCTCGGCAACGAGCACCATCACCGCGACCGTCGGGCCCACCTCGACGAGAGGGTGCGCCGAGGCTACCACCCCAGGCGTGGGGGACGCTACGACAGCGGGGAGGATCGGAGTCCCTCGCCCGAACCACCCGGTCCGCAGGCCTTCAGCCGTGCCATACGACGGGTGCCGTTCCCGACCCGGTTCCGACCCCCGACTACTATCACAAAGTACTCGGGGGAGACGAGACCGGAACTGTGGCTCGCGGACTACGGCTGGCCTGCCAACTGGGTGGAACGGACGATGACAACCTCATCATCCGCAACCTCCCCCTGTTCCTCTCCGTCACCGCTCGCGCCTGGTTGGAGCACCTGCCTCCAGGGCAGATCTCCAACTGGGACGACCTGGTCCAAGCCTTCGCCGGCAATTTCCAGGGCACGTACGTACGCCCTGGAAACTCCTGGGACCTCCGAAGCTGCCGACAGCAGCCGGGAGAGTCTCTCCGGGACTACATCCGGCGATTCTCGAAGCAGCGCACCGAGCTGCCCAACATCACCGATTCGGATGTCATCGGCGCGTTCCTCGCCGGCACCACCTGCCGCGACCTGGTGAGCAAGCTGGGTCGCAAGACCCCCACCAGGGCGAGCGAGCTGATAGACATCGCCACCAAGTTCGCCTCTGGCCAGGAGGCGGTTGAGGCTATCTTCCGGAAGGACAAGCAGCCCCAGGGCCGCCCACCGGAAGATGCCCCCAAGGCGTCAACTCAGCGCGGCGCCAAGAAGAAGGGCAAGAAGAAGTCGCAAGCGAAACGCGACGCCACCGACGCGGACCTTGTCGCCGCCGCCGAGTACAAGAACCCTCGGAAACCCCCCGGAGGTGCCAACCTCTTCGACAAGATGCTCAAGGAGCCGTGCCCCTATCATCAGGGGCCCGTCAAGCACACCCTTGAGGAGTGCGCTATGCTTTGGCGCCACTTCCACAGGGTCGGGCCACCCGCGAAGGGTGGCAGGGGTCACGACGACGACAAGAAGGAAGATCACCAGGCAGGAGAGTTCCCCGAGGTCCGCGACAGCTTCATGATATACGGTGGGCAAGCGGCGAACGCCTCGGCTCGGCACCGAAAGCAAGAGCATCGGGAGGTCTGTTCGGTGAAGGTGGCGGAGCCAGTCTACCTTGACTGGTCCGACAAGCCCATCACCTTCGACCAAGCCGACCACCCCGACCACGTGCCTACCCCGGGGAAATACCCGCTCGTTGTCGACCCCGTCATCGGCGACGTCAGGCTCACCAAGGTCCTCATGGACGGAGGCAACAGCCTCAACATCATCTACGCCGAGACCCTCGGGCTCCTGCGTGTCGATCTGTCCTCTGTCCGGGCAGGCGCTGCGCCTTTCCACGGGATCATCCCCGGGAAGCGCGTCCAGCCCCTCGGACAACTCGACCTTCCCGTCTGCTTCGGAACGCTCTCCAACTTCCGAAGGGAGACCCTTACGTTCGAGGTGGTCGGGTTCCGAGGAACCTACCACGCGGTACTAGGGAGGCCATGCTACGCGAAGTTCATGGCCGTCCCCAACTACACCTACCTCAAGCTCAAGATGCCGGGCCCCAACGGGGTCATCACCGTCGGCCTCACGTACAAACACGCGTTCGAATGCGACGTGGAGTGCGTGGAGTACGCCGAGGCCCTCGCCGAGTCTGAGGCCCTCATCGCCGACCTGGAGAGCCTCTATAAAGAGGTGCCAGACGTGAAGCGTCACGCCGGCAACTTCGAGCCAGCGGAGACGGTTAAATCCGTCCCCCTCGACCCCAGCCGCGACGCCTCCAAGCAGATCCGGATCGGCTCCGAGCTCGATCCCAAATAGGAAGCAGTGCTCGTCGACTTTCTCCGCGTGAATGTCGACGTCTTCGCGTGGAGTCCCTCGGACATGCCCGACATACCGAGGGATGTCGCCGAGCACTCGATGGACATCCGAGCCAGAGCCCGACCCGTCAAGCAGCCTCTGCGCTGATTCGACGAAGAGAAGCACAGAGCCATAGGCGAGGAGATCCACAAGCTAATGGCGGCAGGGTTCATCAAAGAGGTATTCAATCCCGAATGGCTTGCCAACCCTGTGCTTGTGAGAAAGAAAGGAGGGAAATGGCGGATGTGTGTAGACTACACTGGTCTAAACAAAGCATGTCTGAAGGTTCCCTACCCTCTGCCTCGCATCGATCAAATCGTGGATTCCACTGCTGGGTGCGAAACCCTGTCTTTCCTCGATGCCTACTCCGGGTATCACCAAATCAGGATGAAGGAGTCCGACCAGCTCGCAACTTCTTTCATCACGCCCTTCGGCATGTACTGCTATGTCACCATGCCGTTCGGCTTGAGGAATGCGGGCGCGACGTACCAGCGGTGCATGAACCATGTGTTCGGCCAACACATTGGCCGGACGGTCGAGGCCTACGTCGATGACATCATAGTCAAGACGAGGAAAGCCTCCGACCTCCTTTCCGACCTTGAAGTGACATTCCGATGTCTCAAGGCGAAAGGCGTGAAGCTCAATCCCGAAAAGTGTGTCTTCGGGGTGCCCCGAGGCATGCTCTTGGGGTTCATCGTCTCCGAGCGGGGCATCGAAGCCAACCCGGAGAAGATCGCAGCCATCACCAGGATGGGGCCCATCAAGGACTTAAAAGGCGTACAGAGAGTCATGGGATGTCTTGCGGCTTTGAGTCGTTTCATCTCACGCCTCGGCGAAAGAGGCCTGCCTCTGTACCGCCTCTTAAGGAAGGCCGAGTGCTTCACTTGGACCCTCGAGGCCGAGGAAGCCCTCGGGAACCTGAAGGCGCTCCTCACGAATGCGCCCATCTTGGTGCCCCCCGCTGCCGGAGAAACCCTCTTGATCTACGTCGCCGCGACCACTCAGGTGGTTAGCGCCGCGATTGTGGTTGAGAGACGAGAAGAGGGGCATGCATTGCCCGTCCAGAGGCCAGTATACTTCATCAGCGAGGTACTGTCCGAGACCAAGATCCGCTACCTACAAGTTTAGAAGCTGTTGTACGCGGTGATCCTGACGCGGCGGAAGCTGCGACACTACTTCGAGTCTCATCCGGTAACTGTGGTGTCATCCTTCCCCCTGGGGGAGATCATCCAGTGCCGAGAGGCCTCGGGTAGAATCGCAAAGTGGGCGGTGGAAATCATGGGCGAAGCAATCTCGTTCGCCCCTCAGAAGGCCATCAAGTCCCAGGTCTTGGCGGACTTCGTGGCTGAATGGGTCGACACCCAGCTCCCAACAGCTCCGATCCAACCGGAGCTCTGGACCATGTTCTTCGACGGGTCATTGATGAAGACAGGAGCCGGCGCAGGCCTACTCTTCATCTCGCCCCTCGGGAAGCACCTACGCTATGTGCTACGCCTCCATTTCCCGGCGTCCAACAATGTGGCTGAGTACGAGGCTCTGGTCAACGGGTTGCGGATCGCCATCGAGCTAGGGGTCCGACGCCTCAACGCTCGCGGTGACTCGCGGCTCGTCATCGACCAAGTCATGAAGAACTCCCACTGCCGCGACCCGAAGATGGAGGCCTACTGCGATGAGGTTCGGCGCCTGGAAGACAAGTTCTACGAGCTCGAGCTCAACCACATCGCCCGACGCTACAACGAGACTGCGGATGAGCTGGCTAAAATAGCCTCGGGGCGAACAACGGTTCCCCCGGACGTCTTCTCCCGAGACCTGCATCAACCCTCCATCAAGATCGACGACACACCCGAGCCCGAGGCACCATCGGCTCAGCCCGAGGTACCCTTGGCTCAGTCCGAGGCATCCTCGGCACGACCCAAGGCACCCTCAGCTCGGTCCGAGGCACCCTCGGTTCAGCCCTCGGCACCCTCGGCACCCGAGGGTGAGGCACTGCGCGTCGAGGAGGAGCGAAGCGGGGTCACGCCTAATCAAAACTGGCAGACCCCGTACCTGAAATATCTCCATCGAGGAGAGCTATCCCTCGATCGAGCCGAGGCTCGGCGGTTGGCGCGACGCGCCAAGTCGTTCGTCTTGCTGGGAGATGGGAAGGAGCTCTACCACCGCAGCCCCTCGGGCATCCTCCAGCGATGCATTTCCATCGCCGAAGGTCAGGAACTCCTACAAGAGATACACTCGGGGGCTTGCGGCCATCACGCAACACCTCGAGCCTTTGTTGGAAACGCCTTCCGACAAGGTTTCTACTGGCCGACGGCGGTGGCTGACGCCACTAGAATTGTCCGCACCTGCGAAGGGTGTCAGTTCTACGCAAGGCAGACCCACCTGCCTGCCCAAGCTCTGCAGACGATACCCATCACTTGGCCTTTTGCCGTGTGGGGTCTGGACCTCGTCGGCCCCTTGCAGAAGGCACCCGGGGGCTACACGCACCTGTTGGTCGCCATCGACAAATTCTCCAAGTGGATCGAGGTCCGACCCCTAAACAGCATCAGGTCTGAGCAGGCAGTGGCGTTCTTCACCAACATCATCCACCGTTTCGGGGTCCCGAACTCCATCATCATCGACAACGGCACCCAGTTCACCGGCAGAAAGTTCCTGGACTTCTGCGAGGATCACCACATCCGGGTGGACTGGGCCGCCGTGGCTCACCCCATGACGAATGGGCAAGTAGAGCGTGCCAACGGCATGATTCTACAAGGACTCAAGCCTCAGATCTACAACGACCTCAACAAGTTCGGCAAGCGATGGATGAAGGAACTCCCCTCGGTGGTCTGGAGCCTGAGGACAACGCCGAGCCGAGCCACGGGCTTCACGCCGTTCTTTCTAGTCTATGGGGCCGAGGCCATCTTGCCCACAGACTTGGAATACGGTTCCCCGAGGACGAGGGCCTATGCTGACCAAAGCAACCAAGCTAATCGAGAAGACTTGCTGGACCAGCTAGAAGAGGCTCGGGACAAGGCCTTACTACACTCGGCGCGGTACCAGCAGTCCCTGCGACGCTACCACGCCCGAGGGGTCCGGTCCCGAGACCTCCAGACGGGAGACCTGGTGCTCCGGCTGCGACAAGACGCCCGAGGGCGGCACAAGCTCACGCCTCCCTGGGAAGGGCCGTTCGTCATCGCCAAAGTTCTGAAGCCCGGAACGTACAAGCTGGCCAACAGTCAAGGCGAGGTCTACAGCAACGCTTGGAACATCCAACAGCTACGTCGCTTCTACCCTTAAGATGTTTTCAAGTTGTTCATATACCTCGCTCCCACGCAAAGTTTAGTCATCAGGGAAGGGTCGGCCTCGCCTCGGCAAAGCCCGACCCTCCCTCGGGGGCTAAAAGGGGGGAACCCCCTCTGCATCGAATTTTTTCCTCGAAAAAAGATCCTTTCTGCCAGAATGTCTTTCGTGCTTTTCGACTACTTCGAAAGTGGATCCTGAAAACGACGGAGTACACGTAAGCAGCCAAGGCTGACCGAGCCGAGGGACTCCTACGCCTCCGGGATACGGATACCTCACTCATCACCTTCTGTGATAAGTAACTCACGTTCGGATAAGTGATTCCGCAGATCGAACAAGTCTTCACGTTCGAAAGCTCCTCTGCCGAAGCGATTCTTCGAGCCTTCTCGACTGCGTCGGTGACAGAACCCTATGGACGGGTAAGAGTGCGCGTAAGCGGCAAGGCCGACCGAGCCGAGGGATTCCTACGCCTCCGGGATACGGATACCTCACTCATCACCTTCCGTGAGAAGCAACTCTCGCTCGCACAGACAATTCTGTTACCGACAAAAAAGTCCAGATACTCGAAACAAGAGGAAAAGAGACGCAACTTTACAACACGGCGAGGGTGTGTTTGGGCCTCGGCGGCCGCAGAAAACACACGCTACAAGATAATCTGATCCTGCAGGCTCGGATCTTGACGGTTGAAGGGAGCAGCAGCACCCTCGGCGTCAACTACACCTCTGGCGAGGTCCGACCTAGCCTCCGACGGCGACACGGTCCGAGGGTCTCCACTCTGAAGGATGACTTCATCATCACGCCCGGGCCATCGCCGCCCGGGTCTCCTCCAAGAATCCGGCTCGAGCAGGCGGCTCGGCTGATCACCCTGAGGCCTCGGCCAGCTGTCCCCCAAAGACATCAGCCCGACCCGAGGCCTTGGCAGATCAACTCCGGCGTCGGTCCCGCTAACGGACGACCCGACCAGGCTCCGGCCGACCAGGTCTTCTTTTCGAGCCAACTCTGCCTCTGTTCGTGCTGACACCGCTACCCCTGGCTTCGGCTCATCGAAGAGCGGCCGAGGGGTTCCTTTAACTAAGCAAGAGAAGCCTCGGACAGCAAGGCCGACCGAGCCGAGGGACTCCTACGCCTCCGGGATACGGATACCTCACTCGTCACCTTTGCACAGGGCGACTCACGCTTGGTGAAGCGGTTCAGACAACCAACATGCGAGTCTTAGTGCTCGAAAATGAGGAAAAAACACGGCTCCGTGCCAAAAATACATACATGTTCAGGCCTCGACAGCCACAATGAACAAAAACACCGGCATTCAAAGTGCCATTACAAACGAACTCCGGTTCCACCTCCGCAGGTACGAACAACCCCACTCGCTGGGGGGGGGCTGCGGAGCAACAGAAGACCGACGAACGACACACCGTCACCCGCTCCAGCAGCGGCGACGACGACGACTTCTGCTCCGGGGGGCCGAACAGCAGCATCGATGACCTCAGGGCGGATGCTGCTGCCAGGAGGCCCCCGCCCGTGCCCAAACTCGTGAGGCAAGGCCGGGCAGAAGGCCGTAGAGTTGGAGGTCGGTCCGTAGGCGGCTCCGGCTATCTCGTCGGCGGAGGAACCTCTTCCAGCTGCCCTGGCGGAAGGCGGCGTCGGGAGCGGCTCCGAAGCCACTCGCGTCCGAGAGCCGAGCACGTGGCAGCTGCCAGCGCCATGGACGGCGAACGCCCTTCCCCCCGATCACTGAGGGAAGGAGCAGGCCACCGCCCACGCAGGGGCCGACCCCAACTCGGCACACTCCCCTCCCTAGCACTGGTGATGAAAATCCTTGAGGCTGAGGGAGGGGCAGAGGCCGCAGCCCGGCTTGCTTTCCCCCGCCATCGAACTGGAGGTCGCCGTCTTGGGTGACCGCCGGCGGAGGGGTGCAGCCGGGATGCATGATGAAAATCCTTGAAGCCGAACGATGGCTGAAAGGTACCGACTCCCACGGAGTTGCGTTCCTCCAACGACAAGGCGAAAGGACTGCGGGCATCCCCCATCCGGGGGCTTGGAAGGTGGAAAGACACGATGCATAAGGGAGTGTGAAGACATGGTCGCCTTTCAAGGGGGTCACCCTCCTTTTAAAGGCGACTCTCCCTACTTGCGTCCCCAGCCGTCGTGGGCTGAGTCTTCTCCAACACGCTCCAAGGTCCTTCCCCTACGGCGCGGGGGCTGGGTCCCACACGTCATGCAAGCCGGCCCAGAGCAGAAGAAGCCAAACCGCCGCGCGTGGTGCATGCAACCGCCCAGCGGTTACAAGCAATTCTCCACTTTCGCCCAGACCAGTGGGCGAAAGGGCGGGCAGCCATGCAGGCGGCATGCAACCGCGCCAAGTGGGCGCACCTCTCCGACTTCCAACGCGCCCAGCATGGAAGCCCACGCCCACGCGTCATGCAACCGGCGCGTCGGTCGCTACGTGCAAGCAACTGCACCGCCACTCACACCACTGCCACGCCTCCTCGACTGCGGAACCAGCACCGCGACTCGAGGCAACCCAGCGTACGACCCAGCAGTGCCAGCCAGGCGCGATGGTCAATGCGGCCAAAGATGGGCCGGCAGTGATGGCGGTGGCAGGCGGGCGGGAGCAGCGGTCACGTCGTCAGCCAAGCTTACGTCCCATCCTGGGGCAGTGAGAGAGCCCTCTCTCACAGCATGAAGACGACGCGCCCGCATTTCGTTCCTCGAACGGCTCGCGCATGCGCAACGGCCGCCCCGCGAACCACTCGCCCCGTCGCATTAACTCCGCGGCGGGACAGGCGGCGACTCTGGCAGGGGAAGCGAGCGACGCTTCGCCTTCGCCATAATGACCGCGTCAAAAAAGGTACGCCACGTCATTCGATTTTGTATCCTTTTCCTTTTCCTCTTTCTCTCTCTTACAACAGGGACCGGGAAAGGGGGATACCCCGAAAAGGACCCTTCTTCGTGAAGGAAACAGGCTTCGAGCCTCCCTACTGATCAGAGGTTCGAAGGCTGGCCCCTCGGAGGGGTTCAACAGCCGCCTCAGAGCACGTGGGCTCCACACCCACTACTGGTCAGAGGTTCGAAGGCCAGCCCCTCGGAAGGGTTCAACGGCTGCCTCAGGCCACTCGGGCTCCGCGCCCACTACTGATCAGAGGTTCGTAGGCTGGCCCTCGAAGGGTTCACAGCCGCCTCAGACACAGAGCGAGGGATGACCATGGGTACGTTCGATACATAACCAAGGCTCGGGCTACGCTCCCGAGGTACCCTAGGACATTTCCGAGACCAGCGGGAACAATCTTGTAACGGAATCCCATCAGAGGGAGGCATCGAGCCCTCGGACCCCGTCGACAGGGGACCGGGTCCGGCAGATCACCCGCAGGTACTTTTGGGCGCGCCTCTGGGCCTCTAGCCGACCCCTAACAAATGGGGCACGGACGTCCGCTCGGATTACCCGCCAGCAGCTCACCGGAGACACCATGTTCGGCGCCCACTGAGGGCAACATGGCGCTTTCCCCCCTCCTCCTTGCGGAAAGGCGACGCAAGGGCGTATGTAAAAAAGTCGAGTCTGTCCCTGATCGTCCTCTCGCCCTGTGCAGAGGCTCGGGGGCTGCTCTCGCAAACCCGGCTCCGGCCAAACCGTTGACAGCGTCAACATACCAGCCCGAGAACTTGGAACCCGACCGTGCACCCGGGCTACGACCAGCTCGCATGAGGGAACGACCAGACCAGCCGAAACATTACGTGAGGCATTAAGACCTCGGAGGAGTCAAACCACTCCTCCGAGGCCTTGGGGGCTACACCCGGCGGGTGCGCTCGCGCGCACCCACCGGAACAAAACGCAACCGAGAAAGGCTGGTCCCCTTGCAAAAAAGTGCGACGAAAGCCTCCAAGCGAGTGCTAACACTCCCTTCGAGGCTCGAGGGCTACTGTCGGGGACCATAATTAGGGGTACCCACAAGTCTCCTAATTCTCAGCTGGTAACCCCATCAGCATAAAGCTGCAAAGGCCTGATGGGTGCGATTAAGTCAGGGATCGGTCCATTCGAGGGACTCAATCACGCCTCGCTCGAGCCTAGCCTCGGACACGGGCAGCCGACCCCGGAGGATCTCCGTCTCGCCCGAGGCCCCCCTCCAGCGACGAATGTACTTCCGGCTCGCCCGAGGCCCTGTCTTCGCCAAGAAGCAACCCTGACCAAATCGCCACGCCAACCGACCAGATCGCAGGAGCATTTAATGCAAAGGTGGCCTGACACCTTTATTCTGACACGCGTCCTCCAGTCGACAGAGCCGAAGTGACCGCAGTCACTTCGCCGCTCCACTGACCGGCCTGACAGAAGGACAGCACCGCCTGCGCCGCTCCGACTGCTGTGCCGCTCGACAGAGTGAGGCTGACAGGCAGTCAGGCCCGACCTCAGGCACCATAGGAAGCTCCGCTCCGCCCGACCCAGGGCTCGGACTCGGGCTCAGCCCCGGAAGACGGCGAACTCCGCTCCGCCCGACCCAGGGCTCGGACTCGGGCTCAGCCCCGGAAGACGACGAACTCCGCTCCGCCCGACCCAGGGCTCGGACTTGGGCTCAGCCCCGGAAGACGACGAACTCCGCTCCGCCCGACCCAGGGCTCGGACTTGGGCTCAGCCCCAGAAGACGACGAACTCCGCTTCGCCCGACCCTAGGGCTCGGACTCAGCCCTGGCCTCAGTCGACAGTCTCCGCCTCGCCCGACCCAGGGGCTCAGACTCGACCACGGCCACGGAAGACAGACTCAACCTCGACCTCGGAGGAGCCTCCACATCGCCCAACCTAGGGCGCGGACCGACCACGTCGACAGGAGGCGCCATCATTACCCTACCCCAAGCTGACTCAGGCTACGGGGAACAAGACCGGCGTCCCATCTAGCTCGCTCCGCCAGATAGGCAATGATGGCGCCCCGCGCGCTCTGTGACGACGGCGGCTCTCAGCCCCCTTATGGAAGCAAGAGGACGTCAGCAAGGACTCGACAGCCCCGACAGCTGTCCTACCGCCAGGCTCCAGCGCTCCTTCGACGGCCACGACACCACACGCACCGGGTGCCAAAACCTCTCCGGCTGCCACGACGACATGTACTTAGGGCGCTAGCTCTCCTCCGCTAGACACGTAGCACTCTGCTACACCCCCATTGTACACCTGGATCCTCTCCTTACGCCTATAAAAGGAAGGACCAGGGCCCTCTTACAGAGGGTTGGCCGCGCGGGGACGAGGACGGGACAGGCACTCGCGTGAGGCCGCTCGCTCCCTCTCCCGCGTGGACGCTTGTAACCCCCTACTGCAAGCGCACCCGACCTGGGCGCGAGACGAACACGAAGGCCGCGGGATTTCCACCTCTCTCACGCCCGCCTCCGGCTGCCTTTCCTTCCCCCCTTCGCGCTCGGCCTCGCGCCGACCCATCTGGGCTGGGGCACGCGGCGACATTTCACTCGTCGGCCCAGGGACCCCCCGGTCTCGAAACGCCGACAACTGGATTTTTTCTTTTTTGCCAAATTCTCATCTTCTTTTATCATCCTGGTAGCTTGTCTTTGCATAACACTGACAGCCCTTTTCGTTTTGGCCCTTCGGCACCTTTGCTTAACCTTTCGTAGTCTGGGTATTCAAATTTCAAAGTGTCCATTACTCGGTTTAACCTTCGTTTCGGTCGGGTGCCGAAGGCTGCTGTCATCAGTTGATCTTCTTTTTTCGTATAATTGCCTAAGATTTCATTGCACATAACTTCAATTGTATCCAACCATTCTTGGCAGGGTTCTTTGAAGTGTTTCTTGAACTTAAAATGATAGGGCAACCGAACGAGTTCATTCTTTTTCTTCTCTCCTTTAAGCTTCAGCATACCCCATTCCTTTAACGTTGGGAATACCCTATTGGCTAAGTATTCCTGAACTAAATCCCTAGTACCAATATGCTCAGACACAACTCTAAATTCGCCCACAGCATCTGGGCATGATGCCCCCGTCGTCATGTTGCACTGAGGCCTAGTTAATCCGAGGGTAAGGACCAGCGGACTCTGAACTAGCTTCTCCTTTTTCTCATCAATCTTAACATAAAACCATTCGGTTTTCCAACCGGTTGGCCATTTGGTGCGGTAGCTAACCACCGGTGTCTTCATGTCTTTGCGGTACGCAAAATTATAAAAGCCGAAATTCTCGTGCAATCCATCTTCTCTAGCCTTCGTCTGATAGTGAAGTTCGTGCACCCGACAGAAGGCTTCGGCAAGTGGCTCCACTCCTTGGCTTCGAAGAGCCTAGATAAAGATGTTGAGCCTAACGATAGCGTTAGGAGTCAGCTGATGAAGATAAATTTCGAAATTTTCCAAAACACCCGCAATCATTCCGTGCAGAGGAAACCTCAACCCTGCTTTGAAGAAGCTCTTAAAAACTACCACTTTATCATTTTCTGGTTTCGGGATGGTCTCTTCCCCGCCAAAGCGAATCAGCTTCTTCTCGGTTTCCTCGAAGTAGCCTAGCGTCGTCATCATGGGCATATCAGCTTCGAAGACAGTCGACTTCCCAAAATCCAAATGGCTGGGTTTGGATGGCATAGTGGTGTTATAATCTATCTCTTCTTCACCAGCATCACCCTCTTCAATATCTGCCTGCTCGGCTTCGGTAGCAGGTGTACCTTCGTCACAGGCGCCCTCTGTCACAACCAGTCCTGACTGCCTCATAACTTCGGAGATCGGGGCAGTTTCAGCAGCTTCGGTTTCCTCTCTGTCGCGTGTAACCCTAGCTGTCGAACGCACCCTGGCCATTTGATGCTGAATTTCTTGCGTTTTGACGAAGTTGGTCACTTTTTAACTTTACCGAAGCTCCCTCTTGTGACGAAGCTAAAGCAAAATGATGCTTGGATTGAGAATACGGTGAATAAGCTTCGTCTGTGGTCAAATTTTTCGGTAGCACAACAGTGCAATAGAAGTAAATGTTGTGGTAACTTCACACCTACCCGTCTGTTTGTATAGTGCTGCAGGTGGGAAGGTAAATCGTCAAGCCGCTCGCACCCGCTGAACAGTCGCCCGCACTCTCTGAACGGTGGACCATAGCGCGCGAGAAGGCGAATCACCAGATCGCGCGTACCTGTCATATGGTGGGACCATCTTACACTCGGAATATTTAAATCGCTTCTCGATAACGAGCTCAGGGTTGGTGTTTTTCGGACCTTCGGCATTCCGAAGCCTAAGAGAATTTTTCACGGGTCGAGCTCGTTACGAAAAACGATCTGGCACCGTGAAGGGGCTACTGTTGGGGGTCTGCTTCATCGCCGAAGGTCCCATAAGAATAAACACCTTCGGAAGATCGACACAGAAGCAAAGCCGAAGCTGCCAATCAAAGAGCTTCGTAGCGTATTTCCAGATGCACCGACTTAAAGATGAAATGACCAATCGGCCCATGATAGCTTGTATTATGGTTGTAATCATTTGTAAAGGGCATGAATGTAATTTCTCACAGGCTGCGTCCTGTGCCTATAAATAGATGAACAGTACTCCTGTACTGTTCACACTATCTTGTATTTGCTCGTGCGCCACGCTTGGATTTTTGCCTTCTATCAAGCCGAAGGCACAAATGTAATTAAATATTGTCTTTATTTATTCAAGATTATATAATGAAGATATGTGAATGATGTTATACGATTATTCATGTTATCTTTCATGTTTCATATGCTCTGTCTTTCATTAACGTATACCGTGATAATGAAGGTACGTCCTTCATGACCTTCGTCCGAAGATCATTATATCCTAAGGGAAATAATGCTTCGAAGGACGAAGGACATTAACATTTAATATTTTGTGTTTCCTTGTTCTTAACTCATAGCATTTGAGAACAAGTCCCCAACAGTATAGAAATACACTTGAAAGCACATTAGTTTTAGCCTTGGCATAAGAAGAATAAGAAATATGCATTTGCACCAAATGAAATAGATATGATCAAAGGTATATACTTGAGCTATGTGTGCAATGTTTCAATCAAAATTCCTAGAATCAATTATATTTAGCTCATTCCTAAGTTTGCTAAAGGTTTTCTCATCTAGTGGCTTGGTAAAGATATTGGCTAATTGGTTGTGGATGCTCACATAAGCAATTTTGATATCCTCTTTTGTTGGTGATCTCTCAAAAAGTGATATCGGATGTCTAAGTGCTTAGTGCGGCTGTGTTTAACGGGATTATCCGCCATGCGGATTGCACTCTCATTATCACATAGGAGAGGGACTTTGCTCAATTTGTAGCCATAGTCCCTGAGGGTTTGCCTCATCCAAAGTAATTGTGCACAACAATGTCCTGCGGCAATGTACTCGGCTTCGGCGGTGGAAAGAGATACGAAGTTTTGTTTCTTTGAAGCCCATGACACTAGGGATCTCCCCAGAACCTGACAAGTCCCTGATGTGCTCTTTCTATCTATTTTACATCCGGCATAATCGGTATCGGAATACCCAATTAGATCAAAGGTAGATGCCTTGGGGCACCAAAGCCCAAACTTAGGAGTGTAAACTAAATATCTCATGATTCTTTTTACAGCTCTAAGGTGAACTTCCTTAGGATTTGTCTCGAACCTTGCACACATGCATACAGAAACCATAATATTCGGTCGAGATGCACATAAGTAGAGTAAGGAACCTATCATCGACCGATATACCTTTTGATCCACGGACTTACCTCCCGTGTCGAGGTCGAGATGCCCATTGGTTCCCATGGGTGTCTTGATGGGTTTGCCATTCTTCATCCCAATCTTCTTAAGTATGTCTTGAATGTACTTAGTTTGGCTGATGAAGGTGCCCTCTTAGAGTTGCTTGATTTGAAATCCTAGGAAATACTTCAGCTCCCCCATCATAGACATCTCGAATTTCTGTATCATGATCCTACTAAACTCTTCACAAGTTGACTTGTTAGTAGACCCAAATATAATATCATCAACATAAATTTGGCATAAGAACAAGTCTTTTGCAACAGTTTTAGTGAAGAGAGTAGGATCGGCTTTGCCGACTTTGAAGCCATTAGTGATAAGAAAGTCTCTTAGGCATTCATACCATGCTCTTGGGACTTGCTTGAGCCCATAAAGCGCCTTTGAGAGCTTATACACATGGTTAGGATACTCACTATCTTCAAATCCGGGAGGTTGCTCAACATAGACCTCTTCCTTGATAGGTCCATTGAGGAAGGCACTCTTTACGTCCATTTGATAAATCTTGAAGCCATGGTAAGTAGCATATGTCAGTAATATACGAATTGACTCAAGCCTAGCTACAGGTGCATAGGTTTCATCGAAAACCAAACCTTCGACTTGTGAGTATCCCTTTGCCACAAGTCGGGCTTTGTTCCTTGACACCACACCATGCTCATCTTGCTTGTTGCGAAATACCCACTTGGTACCTACAACATTTTGATTAGTACATGGAACTAAATGCTATACCTCATTCCTTGTGAAATTGTTGAGCTCCTCTTACATAGCCACCACCCAATCCGGATCTCTTAGTGCATCCTCTATCCTGTATGGCTCAATAGAGGACACGAAAGAGTAATGTTCACAAAAATGTGCAACTCAAGATCTAGTGGTTACCCTCTTATGAATGTCACCAAGTATGGAGTTGACGGGGTGATCTCTTTGAATTGCTTGGTGGACTCTTGGGTGTGGCGGTCTTTGATCCCTAATTTCTTGATCATCTTCCTTGTCTTCATTATCTTCATCTCCCCCTTGATCAATGTCCCTTTCTTGAGGTGGCTCATCCTCTTGATATTCATCTTCATCATCTTGAGCCTAATCCTCATCTTGAGTTGGTGGAGATGCTTGCATTGAAGATGATGGTTGATCTTGTGCTTATGTGGGCTCCTCGGATTCTTTTGGACACACATCACCAATGGACATGTTCCTTAGAGTGATGCATGGAGCCTCTTCATCATCTAATTCATCAAGATCAACTTGCTCCACTTGGGAGCCATTAGTCTCATCAAACACAATGTCACAAGAAACTTCAACTAATCCAGTGGATTTGTTGAAGACTCTATATGCCCTTGTGTTTGTGTCATAACCTAATAAAAAGCCTTCTACTGCTTTAGGAGCAAATTTAGAACTTCTACCTCTTTTAATAAGAATAAAATATTTGCTCCCAAAGACTCTAAAATATGAAACATTGGGCTTTTTACCAGTGAGGAATTCATATGATGTCTTCTTGAGGATTCGGTGAAGATATAACCGGTTGATGGAGTAGCAAGCGGTGTTAATCGCCTCCACCCAAAACTGGTCCGCTGTCTTGTACTCATCAAGCATGGTTCTTGCCATGTCCAATAGAGTTATATTCTTCCTCTCCACTACACAATTTTGCTAAGGTGTGTAGGGAGAAGAGAACTCATGCTTGATGCCCTCTTCCTGAAGAAATCCTTCAATTTGAGAGTTCTTGAACTCCGTCCCATTATCGCTTCTAATCTTTTTGATTCTCAATCCGAACTCATTTTGAGACCGTCTCAAGAATCCCTTTAAGGTATCTTGGGTTTGTGATTTTTCTTGCAAAAAGAATACCCAAGTGAAGCGAGAAGAATCATCCATAATAACTAGACACTATTTACTCCCGCTGATGCTTATATAAGCAATCAGGCCGAATAGGTCCATGTGGAGTAGCTCAAGTGGCCTATCAGTCGTCATGGTGTTCTTATGTGGATGATGGACTCCAACTTGCTTCCCTGCTTGACATGCGCTACAAATCATGTCTTTCTCAAAATGAACATTGGTTAGTCCTAAAATGTGTTCTCCTTTTAGAAGCTTATTGAAAGGGAAATAGGGTCAAACCTTTTCCTAAATGATTTTGGTGGTTGAAATGCCCAACACAAATAATTGGACTAACTAGTTTGCTCTAGATTATATGTTCTACAGATGCTAAAGGTTCAACACAAACCAATAAAAAGATCTAAGTTAGGGTTCAAAAGAAAGGAGCAAAAGAAACCGAAGAGAACCCTGGTCTGGCTCACCGGACTGTTCGGTGTGCCACCGGACAGTGTCCGGTGCACCAGGGGCCGTACAATCTGAACTCTTCACCTTCGGGTTTCTCAGACGGCACTCCGCTATAATTCACTGGACTGTCCGGTGTGCCACCGGACTGTCCAGTGTGCTAGCGGAGCAATGGCTAGGAAGCGCAACGGTCGACTCCAATGGTCGTCTGCAACGTGAACAGTGTGCGGACAGTTCGCGCAGAGTCAGAGCAGCGCCAGAAGGCGCACCGGACAGTGAACAATGCCTGTTCAGTGTGGCACCGGACTGTCCGGTGCCCCAAGATGTCAGAGCTCCAACGATCGAAACCGTTAGAACCCTAATGGTTGGGTGACGTGGCTGGCGCACCAGACAGTGTCCGGTGGCGCACCGTACTGTCCGGTGCGCCCATCGACAGACAGCCTCCCCAACGGTTGGTTTGGTGGTTGGGGCTATAAATACCCCCCAACCACCACCACTCCAAGCATCCAAGTTTTTCAGACATCTCATTCAATACAAGAGCTAGTGCAATCAATACAAGACACAATTCAAAAGAATCAAAGCCTCTCCAAGTCCCAAATACAATCCAAACACTTAGTGACTAGAGAGAGAGTTTTGCTCGTATTCTTTGAGCTCTTGTTCTTGGATCGCTTTCTTCTTCCTCATTCTTGTTCTTCAAGCACTTGTAATCAAAGCAAGAGACACCAATTGTGTGGTGGTCCTTGTCGAGTCTAAGTGACCCAATTGATTAAGGAGAAAGCTCACTCGGTCTAGGTGACCGTTTGAGAGAGGGAAAGGCTTGAAAGAGACCCGGTCTTTGTGACCACCTCAACGGGGACTAGGCTCTTTAGAACCGAACTTCGGTAAAAAAATCATCGTGTCATCCGCTTCATTTGCTTGTGATTTGTTTTCGCCCTCACTTTTGGACTCGAATTTATTTCTAACTCTAACCCCGGCTTGTAGTTGTGCTTAAAGTTTGTGAATTTTAGTTTCCGCCTATTCACCCCCCCTATAGGCGACTTTCAATTGGTATCAGAGCCCGGTACTTCATTAAGAGTCTAACCACTCGAAGTGATGTCGAGAGGATCCACCAAGAGGGAGATGGAAACAGCCACAAGACATGGGAAGGCTCCATCGAGGGAGTCCAGCGCAAAAGGAAGGTAGGAATCACCTCCCCGCGTCAAGTCGCATCGGAGTGGCGAAAAGAAGAAGAAAGTGGTCTACTACGAGACCGATTCTTCGTTGCCCTCCACCTCCGGCTCCGACGCTCCGTCTGTCACTTCTAAGCGCCATGAGTGCAAGAAGTTTAGTAAGATTCCCCTACGCTATCCCCGCATTTCTAAACGCACTCCTCTACTTTTCGTCCCATTAGGCAAACCACCGATTTTTTATGGTGAAGATTATTGTATGTGGAGTGATAAAATGAGGCATCATCTAACCTCACTCCACGCTAGCATTTGGGACATTGTTGAGTTTGGAGCGCAGGTAACATCCGTGGGGGATTAAGGATATGATTCGGACGAGGTCGCCCAAATCCGACATTTTGACTCCCAAGCCACCACTATAATCCTCGCCTCTCTATGTCGAGAGGAGTATAATAAGGTGCAAGGGCTTAAGAGTGCCAAAGAGATTTGGGACGTACTAAAGACCGTGCATGAAGGGGATGAGGTGACCAAGATCACCAAGCGGGAGACGATCGAGGGGGAGCTCAGTCGATTCATCCTCAACCAAGGAGAGGAGCCACAAGCAATGTACAACCGGCTCAAGACCTTGGTCAACCAAGTGCGCAACCTCGGGAGCACCAAATGGGAAGACCATGAAATGGTCAAGGTTATTCTAAGATCACTTGTTTTACGTAATCCTACACAAGTTCAATTAATTCGTGGTGATCCTAGATATAAGCTAATGTCTTCCAAGGAGGTTATAGGAAAGTTTGCGAGCTTTGAGTTGATGATCAAAGGCTCCAAACAAATCATCGAGCAAGGTGGCACCTCCACACCCGAGGTGCAACCCGTCGCATTCAAAGCGACGGAGGAAAAGAAAGAAGAGTCTACATCAAGTAGGCTCCCCATCGACGCCTCCAAACTCGACAACGAGGAAATGGCGCTCATCATCAAGAGCTTCCGCCAAATCCTCAAGCATAGGAGGGGGAAGGATTACAAGCTCAGTCACAAATGTGGTAAGCTCAGTCACTTTATTGCTAAATGTCCTATATCTAGTGATAGTGACAGGGACAACGACAAGAGGGGAAGAAGAAGGAGAAGAAGAGATATTACAAGAAGAAGGGCGGTGATGCCCACGTGTGTCGGGAATGAGATTCCGACGAAAGCACCACAGACTCCTCCTCCGACGAGGACGCCGCCAACATCACCGTCAACAAGGGACTTCTCTTCCCCAATGTCGGCCATAAGTGCCTCATGGCAAAGGACGGCAAAAAGAAGAAGGTAAAATCTAGAGCCTCCACTAATTATACGACATCTAGTGATGAGGGTAGCTCTAGTGATGATGAAGATGATTTGCTTGCTCTTTTGCCAACTTAAACATGCAACAAAAAGAAAAATTGAATGAATTGATAGGTGCCATTCATGAGAAGGATGAACTCTTGGATAGCCAAGAGGAATTCCTTATTAAGGAAAACAAAAAGCATGTTAAAGTTAAAAATGCTTATGCTCAGGAAGTAGAGAAAAATGAAAACTTGTCTAAAGAGCTTAGCATTTGCCATGACACTGTCTCTAACCTTAGAACTGAGAATGCCAAATTGATTGCTAAGGTTGAGAAGTCAAATGAATGTGATGATTCAATTGCCAATCTTAAAAATGAGAATGCTAGTTTAATTGCTAAGATTGATAAATTGAATGAATCAATTTCTAGCCTTAAGATTGAGAATGATAAACTAATTTCTAAGGCTAAGGATTTAAATGTTTGCAATGTTTCTATTTCCTGTCTTAGAGATGAAAATGACATGCTAAGATCTAAGATAGATGGATTAAATTCTTGCAAACCCTCTACATCCACTGTTGATCAAGTTTCTATTTGCATGAGATGTAGAGATATTAATGTTGATGTTTATCCATGATCACATTGCTACGATTAAACAACAAAATGATCATATAGCTAAACTAGATGCTAAAATTGCCGAGCATGAACTAGAGAATGAAAAATTTAAATTTGCTCGTAGCATGCTTTATAATGGGAGACGCCCTGGCATTAAGGATGGCATTGGCTTCCAAAAGGGAGACAATGTCAAGCTTAATGCCCCCAAGAAACTGTCTAATTTTGTTAAGGGTAAGGCTCCCATGGCTCAGGATAACGAGGTTACATTTTATATCCTGCTGGTTATTCTGAGCACAAGATTAGGAGAATTCATGCTAGGAAGTCTCATTCTGTTTCCCATCATGCTTTTATGTACAAGAATGAGGCATCCAGCTCTAGGCATTCTACCCATGTTAAAATGCGTAAAAATAAAACTCCTACTACATCAAATGAGTCTAATGTTTCATTTAAAACTTTTGATGCTTCTTATGTGCTTACTAACAAATCAGGCAAAGTAGTTGCCAAATATGTTGGGGGCAAACACAAGGGATCAAAGACTTGTGTTTGGGTACCCAAGGTGCTTGTTTCTAATGTGAAAGGACCCAAGACCGTTTGGGTACATAAGAACAAGACCTAAACTTATTTTGTAGGTTTATGCATCCGGGGGCTCAAGTTGGATTATTGATAGCGGATGCACAAACCACATGACTGGGGAGAAAAGAATGTTCTCCTCCTACGAGAAAAACGAAGATCCCCAAAGAGCTATCACATTCGGGGATGGAAATCAACGTTTGGTCAAAGGACTTGGTAAAATTGCTATATCTCCTGACCATTCTATTTCCAATGTTTTTCTTGTAGATTCTTTAGATTACAACTTGCTTTCAATTTCTCAATTCTGCAAAATGGGTTACAACTGTCTTTTTACGGATATAGGTGTTACTGTCTTTAGAAGAAGTGATGATTCAGTAGCATTTAAGGGAGTATTAGAGGGTCAGCTATACTTAGTTGATTTTAATAGAGCTGAACTCGATACTTGCTTAATTGCTAAGACTAATATGGGTTGGCTCTGGCATCGCCGACTAGCCCATGTTGGGATGAAGAATCTTCACAAGCTTCTAAAGGGAGAACACATTTTGGGACTAACCAATGTTCATTTTGAGAAAGACAGGGTTTGTAGCGCATGTCAAGCAGGGAAGCAAGTTGGTACCCACCATCCACACAAGAACATCATGACGACTGATAGGCTGCTTGAGCTACTCCACATGGATTTATTCGGCCCGATAGCTTACATAAGCATCGGTGGGAGTATGTATTGTCTTGTAATTGTGGATGATTATTCTCGCTTCACTTGGGTATTCTTTTTGCGGGAAAAATCTCAAACCCAAGAAACTTTAAAGGGATTCTTGAGACGAGCTCAAAACGAGTTCGGATTAAGGATCAAGAAGATAAGAAGCGACAACAGGACGGAGTTCAAGAACTCTCAAATAGAAGGCTTTCTTGAGGATGAGGGCATCAAGCATGAGTTCTCTTCTCCCTACACACAACAACAAAATGGTGTAGTGGAGAGGAAGAATAGAACTCTACTTGACATGGCGAGGACCATGCTTGATGAGTACAAGACTCCGGACCGGTTTTGGGTGAGGCGATTAACACCGCCTGCTACTCCATCAACCGGTTATATCTTCACCAAATCCTCAAGAAGACATCATATGAACTCCTCACCGGTAAAAAGCCCAATGTTTCATATTTTAGAGTCTTTGGTAGCAAATGCTTTATTCTTGTTAAAAGAGGTAGAAAATCTAAATTTGCTCCTAAGGTTGTAGAAGGCTTTTTACTTGGTTATGACTCAAACACAAGGGCATATAGAGTCTTCAACAAATCCACTAGATTAGTTGAGGTTTCTTATGACATTGTGTTTGATGAGACTAATGGCTCTCAAGTAGAGCAAGTTGATCTTGATAAGCTAGATGATGAAGAGGCTCCATGCGTCGCACTAAGGAACATGTCCATTAGGGATGTGTGTCCTAAGGAATCCAAAGAGCCTCCACAAGTACAAGATCAACCATCATCTTCAAATCAAGCATCTACACCAACTCAAGATGAGGTTCAGGCTCAAGACAATGAAGAAGATGATCAAGAAGATGAGCCACCTCAAGAGGAGGGCAATGATCAAGGGGGAGATGATCATGACAAAGACAAGGAAGATGATCAAGAAGAACAGGGTCAAAGACCGCCACACCCAAGAGTCCATCAAGCGATTCAAAGAGATCACCCTGTGAACTCCATCCTCGGCGATATTCATAAAGGGGTAACCACTCAATCTCGAGTCGCTCACTTTTGTGAACATTACTCTTTTGTTTCCTCTATTGAGCCATACAGGGTGGAGGATGCACTAAGAGATCCGGATTGGGTGCTGGCAATGCAAGAGGAACTCAACAACTTCACAAGGAATGAGGTATGACATTTAGTTCCACATCCTAACCAAAATGTTGTAGGAACCAAGTGTGTATTCCGCAACAAGCAAGATGAGTATGGTGTGGTGACAAGGAACAAAGCCCGACTTGTAGCCAAAGGATATTCACAAGTCGAAGGTTCGGATTTCGGTGAAACCTATGCACCCGTAGCTAGGCTTGAATCAATTCGCATATTACTTGCCTATGCTACTTACCATGGTTTTAAGCTTTACCAAATGGACGTGAAAAGTGCCTTCCTTAATGGACCAATCAAGGAAGAGGTCTATGTTGAGCAACCTCCCGGCTTTGAAGATAGTGAGTACCCTAACCATGTCTATAAACTCTCAAAGGCGCTTTATGGGCTCAAGCAAGCCCCAAGAGCATGGTATGAATGCCTAAGAGATTTCCTTATCACTAATGGCTTCAAAGTCGGTAAAGTCGATCCTACACTCTTTACTAAAACCATTGCAAATGATTTGTTTGTATGCCAAATTTATGTTGATGATATCATATTTGGGTCTACTAACAAATCTACTTGTGAAGAATTTAGTAGGATAATGATTCAAAAATTCAAGATGTCTATGATGGGGGAGATGAAGTATTTTCTAGGATTTCAAGTCAAGCAACTCCAAGAGAGCACCTTCATCAGCCAAACCAAGTATATACAAGACATACTTACCAAGTTTGGAATGAAGGATGCCAAGCCCATCAAGACACCCATGGGAACCAATGGGCATCTCGACCTCGACACGGGAGGTAAACCCGTAGATCAAAAGGTATATCGGTCGATGATAGGATCTTTACTCTATTTATGTGCATCTCGACCGGATATTATGCTTTTCGTATGCATGTGTGCAAGGTTCCAAGCCCATCCTAAGGAAGTTCACCTTAGGGCCGTGAAAAGAATTTTGAGATATTTAGTTTATACACCTAAGTTTGGTCTTTGGTACCCCAAGGGATCCACTTTTGATTTAATCGGCTATTCAGATGCTGATTGGGCAGGGTGTAAAATTGATAGGAAGAGCACATGAGGGACTTGTCAGTTTTGGGAAGATCCCTGATGTCTTGGGCTTCAAAGAAACAAAACTCAGTAGCTCTTTCTACCGTCGAAGCCGAGTATATTGCCGCAGGCCATTGTTGTGCGCAATTACTTTGGATGAGGCAAACCCTCAGGTACTATGGCTACAAATTGAGAAAAGTCCCTCTCCTATGTGATAATGAGAGTGCAATCCGCATGGTAGATAATCCCGTTGAACACAGCCGCACTAAGCACATAGCCATTCGATATCACTTTTTGAGGGATCACCAACAAAGGGGGGGATATCAAGATAGCTTATGTTAGTACTAAAGAACAATTAGCCGATATCTTTACCAAACCATTAGATGAGAAAACCTTTACCAAACGTAGGAATGAGCTAAACATTCTTGATTCTCGGAACTTTGATTAATACTTTGCACACATAGCTCCTTTATATACCTTTGATCATATCTCTTTTATGCCTATGACTAATGTGTTTTCAAGTAAATTTCTACTAAGTCATAGATTGAAAGGGAAATGGAGTCTTCGGCGAAGACAAGGCTTCCACTCCACTCTATCGGTATTATTTACTCTTCACCGACACTCTGCACCGCTCTCCACTTTGGTATAATCTTCACTCTTATTACTCATACCATTGAGCAGAAAGTAAAAATGGCTCTCAAACGACTCCGTTTTTGGTGATTAATGCCAAAGGGGGAGAAATATAGCCCAAAGCAAAAGGACCGCACCACCACCACCAATTTCAAAGTTTTTTAAAGAAGTTTTCAATTGGTATCTAAATCTCTTTCATATTGGTAAAACCCTCTTGAACACTAAGAGGAGAATTTCATCCAGGGGGAGTTTTTGTTTTAGTCAAAGGAAAAGCATTTGAAATAGGGGGAGAAAATCTCAAATCTTGAAAATGCTTCTCAAAATCTTATTCATATACCTTTGACTATTTGCAAAAGACCTTGAAAAAGAATTTCCAAAAGGATTTGCAAAAACAAAACAAGTGGTGCAAATGTGGTCCATGCATATCTAGTAAAAGTATAAATTGGTTTAATTCCAAGTAACCTTTGCACTTACATTATGCAAACTAGTTCAATTCTGCACTCATATATTTTCTTTGGTTTGTGTTGGCATCAATCACCAAAAAGGGGGAGATTGAAAGGGAAATAGGGTCAAACCTTTTCCTAAATGATTTTGGTGGTTGAAATGCCCAACACAAATAATTGGACTAACTAGTTTGCTCTAGATTATATGTTCTACAGGTGCTAAAGGTTCAACACAAACCAATAAAAAGATCTAAGTTAGGGTTCAAAAGAAAGGAGCAAAAGAAACCGAAGAGAACCCTGGTCTGGCTCACCGGACTGTCCGGTGTGCCACTGGACAGTGTCCGGTGCGCCAGGGGCCGCACAATCTGAACTCTTCACCTTCGGGTTTCTCAGACGCCACTCCGCTATAATTCACCTGACTGTCCGGTGTGCCACCGAAGCAATGTCTAGGAAGCGCAACGGTCGACTCCAACGGTCGCCTGCAACGTGAACAGTGCGCGGACAGTTCGCGTAGAGTCAGAGTAGCGCCAGAAGGTGCACCGGACAGTGAACATTGCCTGTCCGGTGCGGCACCGGACTGTCCGGTGCCCCAAGATGTCAGAGCTCCAACGGTCGAAACCGTCAGAACCCTAACGGTTGGGTGACGTGGCTGGCGCACTGGACTGTCCGGTGCGCCCATCGACAGACAGCCTCCCCAACGGTTAGTTTGGTGGTTGGGGCTATAAATACCCCCCGACCACCACCACTCCAAGCATCCAAGTTTTTCAGACATCTCATTCAATACAAGAGCTAGTGCAATCAATACAAGACACAATTCAAAAGAATCAAGGCCTCTCCAAGTCCCAAATACACTCCAAACACTTATTGACTAGAGAGAGTTTTGCTCGTGTTCTTTGAGCTCTTGTTCTTGGATCACTTCTTCTAAAGACAGTAACACCTACATCAGTAAATAGACAATTGTAGCCCATTTTGCATAATTGAGAAACAGAAAGCAAATTGTAGTCTAAAGAGTCTACAAGAAAAACATTAGAAATGGAATGGTTAGGAGATATAGCAATTTTGTCCAAACCTTTGACAAAACCTTGATTTCCATCCCCGAATGTGAAAGCTCTTTGGGGATCTTCATTTTTCTCATATGAGGAGAACATCCTTTTCTCCCCTGTCATGTGGTTTGTGCACCTGTTATCGATTATCCAACTTGAACTACCGGATGCATAAACCTACAAAACAAGTTTAGGCCTTGTTCTTAGGTACCCAAACGGTCTTGGGTCCTTTTACATTAGAAATAAGCACCTTGGGTGCCCAAACACAAGTCTTTGGACTCTTGTGTTTGCCCCCCAACATATTTGGCAACTACTTTGCCCGATTTGTTAGTAAGCACATAGGAAGCATCAAAAGTCTTAAATGAAATATTATGCTCATTTGATGCATTAGGAATTTTCTTTTTAGGCATTTTAATATTAGTGGTATGCCTAGAACTAGAAGCCTCATTTTTATACATAAATGCATGATGAGAGACATTGAGGTTTTCTAGCATGGATTATCCTAATCTTGTGCTCAGAATAGTTTGCAGGATATAAAATGTAACCCTCACTATCCTTAACCATGGGAGCCTTACCCTTAACAAAATTAGACAATTTCTTGGGGGCATTAAGCTTGACATTGCTTTGGCTCCCTTGTTGGAACCCAATGCCATCCTTAATGCCAGGGCGTCTCCCATTATAGAGCATGCTTCTAGCAAATTTAAATTTTTTATTTTCAATTTCATGATCGGCAATTTTGGCATTTAATGTAGCTATGTGATCATTTTGTTGTTTAATCATGGTAAGGTGATCATCAATAGCTTCTATATTATCATCTCTACATCTAGTACAAATGGTTACATTTTCAACAGAAGATGTAGATGGCATGCAAATGTTCAATTCATTAACCTTAGCATTTAGACTAGCATTCTCATCTCTAAGACATGAAATTGAATCATTGCAAACATTTAATTTCTCAATCTTAGAAACTAAACTAGCATTTTCATCTCTAAGACAGGAAATTGAATTATTGCAAATGCTAAGCTCCTTAGATAAGTTTTCACATTTCTCTACTTCTAGAGCATAAGCATTTTTCAACTTAACAAATTTTTTGTTCTCCTTAACGAGCAAGTCCTCTTGGCATTCCAAGAGATCATCCTTCTCGTTAATTGTCTCAATTAGTTCATTCAATTTTTTCTTTTGGTCCATGGTGAGGTTGGCAAAGAGAGAAACTAAATCATCTTCATTTTCACTAGAGCTACCCTCATCACTAGATGTAGTATATTTGGGTGTCACTCTAGAGTGTACCTTCTTCTTGCCGTCCTTAGCCATTAGACACTTGTAGCCGACGTTGGGGAAGAGAAGTCCCTTGTTGATGACGATGATGGTGGTGTCCTCGTCGGAGGAGGAGTCGGTGGAGCTCTCATCGGAGTCCCATTCCCGCCCCATGTGCGCCTCGCCGCCCTTCTTCTTGTAGTACTTCTTTTCCATTTTCTTCTTCCCCTTCTTATCGCCATCCCTGTCACTTTCACATGTATATGGACATTTTGCAATGAAATGATCGGACTTACCACATCGGTAGCACACCCGTTTGGAGCGGGGTTTGTAGTCCTTCCCCCTCCTTTGCTTCAGGATTTGGCGAAAGCTTTTGATGATGAGTGTCATTTCCTTGTTGTCGAGCTTGGAGGCGTCGATTGGAAGCCTACTTGGTGTAGACTCCTCCTTCTTTTCTTCCATTGCCTTGAATGCAATGGGTTGCACCTCGGGTGTGGAGGTGGTGCCTTGCTCCAAGTTGACAATGTATTTGGAGTCTTTGATCATAAGTTCAAAGCTCACAAACCTGCCAATTACCTCCTCGGGAGACATCTGTTTGTATATAGGATCCCCACGTATTAATTGTATTTGAGTAGGATTATGAAAAAACAAGGGATCTTAGAATAACCTTGACCATTTCATGGTCATCCCATTTGGTGCTCCCGAGGTTGCGCACTTGGTTCACCATTGTCTTGAGTCGGTTGTACATGGCTTGCGGCTCTTCCCCTTTGTTGAGGACGAATTGACCGAGTTCTCCCTCGATCGTTTCACGCTTGGTGATCTTGGTCACCTCGTCCCCTTCGTGCTCGGTTTTGAGGACGTCCCAAATTTATTTGGCGTTTCTTCAACCCTTGTACCTTATTATACTCCTCTCGACACAAGGAGGCGAGGAGTATAGAAGTTGCTTGGGAGTTGAAGTGTCTAATTTGGGCAGCCTCATCTGAGTCATAGTCCTTGTCCCCCACCTTTGGTGCCTGCGCTCAAAACTCAACAATATCCCTAATACTTTCATGGAGTGAGGTTAGATGATGCCTCATTTTATCACTCCACATGCAATAATCTTCACCATCAAAATATGGTGGTCTCCCTAGGGGTACGGAAAGTAATGGAGCGCGCTTTGAAATACGGGGATAGCGTAGGGGCATCTTACTATACTTCTTGCGCTCATGGCGCTTAGAAGTAGTCGACGACTTGGTGCCGGACGTGGAGGGTGACAAAGAGTCGGTCTCGTAGTAGACCACTTTCTTCATCTTCTTCTTCTTGTCACCTCTCCGATGTGACTTGATGGAGGAAGAGGATTCCTCCTTATACTTGTTGCCAGACTCCCTTGAGAGAGTCCTCCCCGAGCCTGCGGGCTTTTCGCCGGTCATGATCTCCCTCTTGGTATGATCTCCAGACATCACTTCGAGTTGGTTAGACTCTTAATGAAGCACTGGCTCTTATACAAATTGAAAGTCGCCTAAAGGGGGGTGAATAGGTAAAACCTGAAATTTATAAACTTAAACTTGCACTAAGGTTGGGGTTAGCATTAGAATTAAATCATAGTTCAAAAGATGGTTCTCCTTGCTTGGAGTTGCTCAATCAATGCGGATGTTGTTTGGGAGCAAACTCAAATCAATATGAGCAAGGGAACCTATTGAGCAAGAAAAACCAATCAAGTGAAGATCAACAAGTGAACATGGTGATTTGTTTTACCGAGGTTCGGTTCCAAAGAACCTAGTCCTCGTTGAGGAGCCCACAAAGGCCGGGTCTATTCCAACCCTTTCCCTCTCTCAAACGGTCACTTAGACCGAGTGAGCCTTTTCCTTAATCACACGGGTCACTAAGACCCCGCAAGGACCACCACATACTTGGTGTCTCTTGCTTAGCTTTACAAAGCACTTGAGAAATAGAATGAGAAAGGAAGAAGGCAATCCAAGCGACAAGAGCAACAAAAGAACACAAGTGATCCTCTCACAAGCCCTAAAGCAATAACGTTGATTTTGGGGACTTTGAGTGGATTGATTGTTTTGATTGTGTCTTGGAGTGTAGCACTTTGCTCTTGCAATGAATGAGAAACTCAGAATACTTGGATGCCAATGAATGTGGTGGTTGGGGGGTATTTATAGCCCCCAACCACTTCCTAGCCGTTAGCAAGGGCTGCTGGCGATGGGCGCATCAGACAAGTCCGGTGCGCCATCGGTCAGTCATTGTGCACTGTCCGGTGCGCGCCACGTTAGCACAACCGTTAGGGTTCGGAGCAGTTGACCGTTGGAGCCGTTTGTCTTCTAGCTGCACCGGACAGTCCGGTGCCACACCGGACAGTCCGGTGCCCTATGACTTCTGCGCTCTAACGTCTGCCGCGGCACTGTTCACCACTGTAGCTCTGCACAGTCGACCGTTGGCGCGCAGGGAGCCGTTGCTCCGCTGGCTCATCGGACAGTCCGGTGAATTATAGCAGAGCAGGCCTCTGAATTCTCGAGAGTGGCTGGGTTGCTGGCTGCCTTGGCTGGCGCACCGAACACTATCCGGTGCGCCAAATTTTAGCACACTCTAAGTTCTTGCTCCAATTTTTGATTGTGTACCTAATTGTATTTCTTTCTTGGTTTGTGTTGAACCTTATGCACCTGATATAATTCACATCTAGCCAAACTAGTTAGTCGATATGGTTTGTGTTGGTCGTCAACCACCAAAATCTATTTATAGGAAATGGTTAACCCTATTTCCCTTTCACTATGCGGCTACAAGGCCAACTTATTTATAGGGGTAGCCGGGGGTTGGTGGACCCAAATAAAGTTATGCCCCTGGCTACCAACTATATTCTCTAAATGCATTGTACAACACGGTAATTACAGGATCATAAGTACAGACATCCGTATTACACCAGAGTTTGTACCCTCTTTGGTCGCCGACCGGTGGACCCGAATTAGCAGAACACCATCGCATAGCGACCACATGGTGCTAGTACTTGGCAACCATCATTCTTGCGGACCGCCCTCGATCTTGTTAAGCCTTCGTGTGCTAAACGAAGGCCAGCCCCTTCGTAGGTGAGTCCATCCGGTTGTCTTCGCCGCTTGGGTGAAGGGGGCGGATCCCTTTGCCTTGGGGGTTGAAAGGGAAATAGGGTTAACCTTTTTCCCAATATTAATTTTGGTGGTTGAATGCCCAACACAAATATTGGACTAACTAGTTTGCTCTAGATTATATGTTCTACAGGTGCACAAAGGTTCAACTCAAACCAATAAAAGATTGCAATTAGGGATAAAATTCAAAGGAGCAAAGAAACTGAGTGTGCTCTGGTCTGGCGCACCGGACTGTCCGGTGTGCCACCGGACAGTGTTTGGTGCACCAGGACTGTACAGAGTCCAAGCAGCCACTCTCGGGTTTCTTCAGGCGCACTCCGCTATAATTTACCGAACTGTCCGATGTGCCACCGAACTGTCCGGTGCACCAGCGGAGCAACGGCTATCCAGTGCAACGGTCGACTGCAACGGCTACTGACGAGCGCTACAGTGCGCAACAATGTGCGGCAGAGTCAGAGCGCCGAGTCAGAGCGCACCGGACACTGAACAGTGCATGTCCGGTGCGGCAACGGACTGTCCAGTGCCACTAGAAGACAAAGCCTCCAATGGTCGACAGCTCCCAAACCCTAACGGTTGGGTGACGTGGCTGGCGCACCGCATAGTGTCCGGTGCGCCCATCGACAGCAGCCACCCCCAACGGCTTGTTGGTGGTTGAGGGCTATAAATACCCCCCAACCACCACAACTTCAAGCATCCAAGTTTTATGAGTTTCTCATTCAATACATGAGCTAGTGCATTCACTCCTAGACACAAATCAAAAGAATCAAAGCCTCTCCAAGTGCCAAATGCACTCCAACCACTTAGTGACTTGAGAGAGAGTTTGTTCGTGTTCTTTGTGCTCTTGTTGCTTAGATTGCTTTCTTCCTTCCTCATTCTTATTCCCAAGTGAATTGTAATCAAAGCAAGAGACGCCAAGTGTGTGGTGGTCCTTGTGGGGTCTAAGTGACCCGTTTGATTAAGGAGAAAGCTCACTCGGTCTAGGTGACCGTTTGAGAGAGGGAAAGGGTTGAAAGAGACCCGGTCTTTGTGACCACCTCAACGGGGACTAGGTTCTTTAGAACCGAACCTCGGTAAAACAAATCACTGTGTTCATCCGCTTTATTTCTTGGTTGATTTGTTTTCCTCCTCTCTCTCGGACTTGATATTTGTTCTAACGCTAACCCCGGCTTGTAGTGTGTGCTTAAGTTTATAATTTTCAGATTCGCCCTATTCACCCCCCTCTAGGCGACTTTCAATTGGTATCAAAGTCTGGTGCTTCATTAGAGTCTAACAACTCGAAGTAATGTCGGGAAAATCCGCTAAGAGGGAGATGGAAACCGGCAAGAAGGCCACAAGCCACGGGAAGGCTCCATCAAGGGAGTCCAGCACCAAAGCCAAGGAGGGATCCCCTCCCTGCGTCAAGTCGCATCGGAGAGGCGACAAGAAGAAGAAGATGAAGAGAGTGGTCTACTACGAGATCGACTCTTCGTTACCCTTTAGATCTGACTCTAACGCGACGTCCATCACTTCTAAGCGCCAAGAGCGCAAGAAGTATAGTAAGATGCCACTTCGTTATCCCCGTATTTCTAAGCGCACTCCATTACTTTCCGTTCCATTAGGCAAGCCACCATGTTTTGATGGTGAAGACTATTCTATGTGGAGTGATAAAATGAGGCATCATCTAACCTCACTCCACGAAAGCATATGGAACATTGTTGAGTTTGGAGTGCAGGTACCTAAGGTAGGGGACGACGGCTACGACTCGGATGAGGTCGCCCAAATCCGACACTTTAACTCCCAAGCAACTACTATACTCCTTGCCTCCTTATGTCGAGAGGAGTCTAATAAGGTGCAAGGGTTAAAAAGTGCCAAGAAGATTTGGGACGTCCTAAAGACCGCGCACGAAGGAGATGAGGTGACCAAGATCACTAAGCGGGAGACGATCGAGGGGGAGCTCGGTCGATTCATCCTCAACCAAGGAGAGGAGCCACAAACGATGTACAACTGGCTCAAGACCTTGGTCAATCAAGTGCGCAACCTCGGGAGCACAAAATGGGATGACCATGAAATGCTCAAGGTTATTCATAGATCCCTCACATTTTGTAATCCCACTCAAGTTCAATTAATATGTGGTGATCCTAGATATAAGCTAATGTCTCTCGAGGAGGTAATTGGAAAATTTGTGAGCTTTGAATTAATGATCAAAAACTCCAAACACATCGTCAACTTGGAGCAAGGCGCCACCTCAACGCCCAAGGTGCAACCCGTCGCATTCAAAGCGACAGAAGAGAAGAAAGAAGAGTCTACATCAAGTAGGCTCCCCATCGACGCCTCTAAGCTCGACAATGAGGAGATGGCGCTCATCATCAAGAGCTTCCGTCAAATCCTCAAGCAAAGGAGGGGGAAGGATTACAAACCCCGCTCCAAGAGGGTGTGCTACAAATGTGGTAAACCCGGTCATTTTATTGCTAAATGTCCTATGTCTGGTGATAGTGACAGGGGCGACGACAAGAGGGGGAAGAAGAAGGAGAAGAAGAGATACTACAAGAAGAAGGGCAGCGATGCCCACGTATGTCGGGAATGGGACTCCGATGAGAGCTCCATTGACTCCTCCGACGAGGATGCCGCCAACATTGTTGTCAACAAGGGACTTCTCTTCCCCAACGTCGGCCACAAATGCTTCATGGCAAAGGATGGCAAAAAGAAGAAGGTACAAACTAGAACCACCCCCAAGTATACTACATCTAGTGATGAGGGTAGTTCTAGTGAAGATGAAGATGACTTGCTTACTCTTTTTGCTAACCTTAACATGCAACAAAAAGAAAAGTTAAATGAATTGATAGGAGCTATTCATGATAAGGATGAACTTTTGGATAGCCAAGAGGAATTCCTTATTAAAGAAAACAAAAGGCATGTTAAATTTAAAAATGCTTATGCTCAGGAAGTAGAGAAATGTGAAAAATTATCTAAGGAGCTTAGCATTTGCCATGAATCAATTTCTAACCTTAGAACTGAGAATGCTAATTTAATTGCTAATGTTGAAAAGTTAAATGTTTGTAATGATTCAATTTCCAATCTTAGAAAAGAAAATGCTAGTCTAATTGCTAAGATTGACGAATTGAATGTTTGCAAAAAATCTATTTCCTGTCTTAAAAATGAGAATGCCACATTACATGCTAAGATAGAAGAACTAAATGTTTGCAAACCATCTACATCTACTATTGATCATTGTTGGGGACTTGTTCTCAAATGCTGTGAATTAAGAATAAGGCAACACAAAATGTTAAAGTTTAAAGCCCTTCGTCCTTTGAAGCATTATTTCCCTTAGGACATAATGATCTTCAGACGAAGGTCGTGAAGGACGAACCTTCATCATTGCAGTATATGTTAATGGAAGACGAAGCATGTAAAACATGATAAATAGCATGAATAATCATATGACATTATAATATATTTCTTGTTATATAATCATGAATGAATAAAAACAACATAAGATTACATTGTACCTTTGGCTTGATAGAAGGTATGAAAACAAACATGACGCATGAGCGAGTACAAATCAGCGTGAACAGTACGGGGGTACTGTTCATCTATTTATAGACACAGGGCGCAGCCTGTGTGAAATTACATTTATACCCTTTACAATCGATTATAATCATGACACAAACTATCATGGGTCAATCTGTCTTTTCATCTTTAAGTTGGTGTAACCCTTCGTCTTAGGCATGTCGTTATGCCAAAGTTCCCTGTAAGGTAGCTTCGGCGTTATTTGCATGCTGATCTTCCGAAGGTGTTTCTTCTTACATGACCTTCAGCTACGAAGCAGACCCCCAACAATCATGTTTCTATTTGTACTAGATGTAGAGATGTTAATGTTGATGCTATAAATGATCACCTTGCTTTAATTAAACAACAAAATGATCATATAGCTCAATTAACTGCTAAAATTAATGAGCATGAAATTGAAAATGAAAATTTTAAATTTGCTAAGAGCATGCTCTATAATGGGAGACGCCCTGGCATTAAGGATGTCATTGGTTTCCAACAGGGAAGCAATGTCAAGCTTAAAGCCCCTAAAAATTGTCTAACTTTGTTAAGGGAAAAGCTCCCATGGTTCAGGATAATGAGGGCTATATTTTATATCCTGCTAATTATCCTAAGCACAAAATTAGGAGAATTCATACTAGGAAACCTCATACTGTTTCACATCATGCTTTTATGTATAAGAATGAGGCTTCTAGCTCTTGGCAATCAACCCATGTTAAATTGCCTAAAAAGAAAACTCCTACTGCATCAAATGAGTCTAACATTTCATTTAAGACTTTTGATGCATCATATGTGCTTACTAACAAATCAGGCAAAGTAGTTGCCAAATATGTTGGGGGCAAACACAAGGGCTCTAAGACTTGTGTTTGGGTACCCAAGGTGCTTGTTTCTAACATGAAAGGACCCAAGATTGTTTGGGTACCTAAGAACAAGGCCTAAGTTGTTTTGCAGGTTTATGCATCCGGGGGCTCAAGTTGGATAATTGATAGCGGATGCACGAACCACATGACAGGGGAGGAAAGAATATTCTCCTCCTACGAGAAAAACGAAGATCCCCGAAGAGCTATCACATTCGGGGATGGAAATCAAGGTTTGGTCAAAGGACTTGGTAAAATTGCTATATCACCTGACCATTCTATTTCCAATGTTTTTCTTGTAGATTCTTTAGATTACAATTTGCTATCTGTATCTCAATTATGCAAAATGGGCTACAACTGTCTATTTACAGATGTAGGTGTTACTGTCTTTAGAAGAAGTGACGATTGAATAGCATTTAAGGGAGTGTTAGAGGGTCAGCTATAATTAGTTGATTTTAATGAGAGCACAACTGAACTCAACACTTGCTTAATTGCTAAGACTAATATGGGTTGGCTTTGGCATCGCCGACTAGCCCATGTTGGAATGAAGAATCTTCACAAGCTTATAAAGGGAGAACACATTTTGGGACTAACCAATGTTCATTTTGAGAAAGACATGATCTGTAGTGCATGTCAAGCAGGAAAGCAAGTTGGCACCCATCATCCACACAAGAACATCATGACGACCGACAGGCCACTCGAGCTACTCCACATGGATTTATTCGGCCCGATGGCTTACATAAGCATCGGCGAGAGTAAGTATTGTCTAGTTATTGTGGATGATTATTCTCGCTTCACTTGGGTATTCTTTTTGCAGAAAAATCACAGACCCAAGAGACCTTAAAAGGATTCTTGAGACGAGCTCAAAATGAGTTTGGATTAAGAATAAAAAAGATAAGAAGCGATAATGGGACGGAGTTCAAGAACTCACAAATCGAAGGCTTTCTTGAGGATGAGGGCATCAAGCATGAGTTCTCTTCTCCCTATACACCTCAACAAAATGGTGTAGTGGATAGAAAGAATAGAACTCTACTGGACATGGCAAGAACCAGGCTTGATGAGTACAAGACACCGGACCGGTTTTGGGCCGAGGCGATTAACACTGCCTGTTGCTCCATCAACCGGCTCTACCTTCACCGAATCCTCAAGAAGACATCATATGAACCCCTCACCAGTAAAAAGCTCAATGTTTCATATTTTAGAGTCTTTGGTAGCAAATGTTTTATTCTTGTTAAAAGAGGTAGAAAATCTAAATTTGCTCCTAAGGTTGTAGAAGGTTTTTACTTGGTTATGATTCCAACACAAGGGCATATAGAGTCTTCAACAAATCCACTGGACTAGTTGAGGTTTCTTGTGACATTGTGTTTGATGAGATTAATGGCTCCCAAGTGGAGCAAGTTGATCTTGATGAATTAGATGATGAAGAGGCTCCATGCGTCACGCTAAGGAACATGTCCATTGGGGATGTGTGTCCTAAGGAATCCAAAGAGCTCACACAAGCACAAGATCAATTGTCATCTTGCATGCAAGCATGTCCACCAACCCAAGATGAGGATCAGGCTCAAGATAATGAAGATCAGGAGGATGATCCACCTCAAGAGGAGGACAATGATCAAGGGGGAGATGAAGACAAGGAAGATGAGCAAGAGATTCAGGGTCAAAGACCGCCACACCCAAGAATCCACCAAGCAATTCAACGAGATCACCCCGTCAACTCTATTCTTGGTGACATACATAAGGGGGTAATGACTAGATCTCGAGTTGCACATTTTCGTGAACATTACTCTTTTGTGTCCTCTATTGAGCCATACAGGGTGGAGGATGCACTAAGAGATCCGGATTGGGTGTTGGCAATGCAAGAGGAACTCAACAACTTCACAAGGAATGAAGTATGGCATTTAGTTCCATGTCCTAATCAAAATGTTGTAGGTACCAAGTGGATATTCCGCAACAAGCAAGATGAGCATGGTGTGGTGACAAGGAACAAAGCCCGACTTGTGGCCAAAGGTTATTCACAAGTCGAATGTTTGGATTTTGATGAAACTTATGCACCTGTAGCTAGGCTTGAGTCATTTCGTATATTACTTGCCTATGCTACTTACCATGGCTTTAAGCTTTATCAAATGGACATGAAAAGTGCCTTCCTCAATGGACCAATCAAGGAAGAGGTCTATGTTGAGCAACCTCTCGGCTTTGAAGATAGTGAGTACCCTAACCATGTGTATAAACTCTCAAAGGCGCTTTATGGGCTCAAGCAAACCCCAAGAGCATGGTATGAATGCCTGCGAGATTTCCTTATCACTAATGGCTTCAAAGTCGGTAAAGCCGATCCTACACTCTTTACTAAAACTATTGCAAAAGATTTGTTTGTATGCCAAATTTATGTTGATGATATCATATTTGGGTCTACTAACAAATCTACTTGTGAAGAGTTTAGTAGGATCATGATACAAAAATTCGAGATGTCTATGATGGGGGAGTTCAAGTATTTCCTAGGATTTCAAGTCAAGCAACTCCAAGACGGCACTGTTGGTCACTTGTTCTCAAATGTTATGAGTTAAGAACAAGGCAACACAAAAAATGTTAAATGTTAATGCCCTTCGTCCTTCGAGACATTATTTCCCTTAGGATATAATGATCTTCGGACGAAGGTCATGAAGGACATACCTTCATCATTGCAGCATACGATAATGAAAAGAGAACCATATGAAATGCAAAAGATAACATGAACAATTATGTATCATTATCAGCTCATTTCTATTTTATCATAATGGAAAAATAGAAATGATATCAAGTTACAAATGTACCTTCGGCTTGAAAGAAGGTAAAGGTACGAGCGTGACGCAAAAGCAAATGCCAAGTCAGCGTGAACAGTACAGGAGCACTGTTCATCTATTTATAGGCACGGGACGCAGCCCATGTAAAATTACACCCATGCCCTTTACATTTGCTAATGACTCTATAGTGATCCATCAAGGTCTAAATAGCCTTTTCCCTTTTAAGTCGGTTCCCTTTTCTGCTATCATGCCGAAGCTCCCTTGCGCACAGCTTCGGCTCTGCGTCAACCTTCGAATTCTTCGTGCTTCTCACACTGTGGTTCTGATCCAAGTCCGAAGGTACCTGTTCATGTATTACACTCCAGAAACATTGTTAAATCATGTTTTGAGGACCTTCGGAAGACGAAGGCCCCCAACACTAGCCCCTCGCAATATTAATTTGTTAGAATAACGAATTCAGATTGCGATATGGACGAAGGCCCTAAGCCGAAGGTCCAAAAAAACACCTTCCCTTTGCTAGAATAGCAACAATCAATGACAGATGGGGCCCTTCAATTTGGAGCGCACTGGGCGTATAAATAAGAACTCACCCCGAGCACATTTGGTACGCTACTTGCCGCCTGCTTTGCTTGCTCAATTTTTTAGCTTTTGCCTACCAACGCTTGCTTGGTTTTTTAAATTTTCTAAGCTTCGGCTTTAAGAACACATTTTTCACCATTTCCGAAGAGAAGATGTCTCAAGATAAAAAAGTTGTTGCTGAGACGAAGCTGAGCGAGGAGGAGAAGCTCCTTGAGGAGAAGACTGCTGGATTTATTGAATAAATAGCAAAGACAAATACAGAAAAGATTACTAAGGAGATTCTAGAAGGCTTATCTGAAGATACCGATGATAGCGATAGTTATGATGCGGAAAGTGGGGGCGAAGACTCCGAAGATCGGCCCTGGCAACCAAGTCATGTAGTTTTCGGAAAATCAACTATTAAATAGAGTCATCTTGATAATATGAGAGGAAGGTATTTTCGAGATATGTCTATTGTGAGGGCTGACATCGGAGACAGGACTGTTCCTGTTCCCGAAGAAAATGAAGTCGTGATCTACCAAAGCTTCTTCAAAGCTGGGCTTCGGTTCCCCTTAAGCAAATTTGTGGTTGAAGTTTTAAAGATATATCAGATTTTCCTTCACCAGATTACTCCCGAAGCAATTGTCAGAATGGGGATCTTCTTCTGGGCCGTGAGGAGTCAAGGTTTGGAGCCAAGTGCAAAATGTTTTTGTAGTATGCACGAACTTTCGTATGAGACGAAGCCCTGGGGTAAAGAACAATATCATAACAATTTTGGGCAAGAAAGGGCAAGGCCCTCGCCCTCACCCAATCCACCCACCAAGAGGCCACCGAAGACAACGTTCCCCGTACCTGCGAAGACGACACTCTCTGCACCTGCGGCCCTGAAGGACAATCGCAGCCACCCTCAGGCTTTGCCCCTCTGGAGGGTGCGGACCTCACCGAGGATGGTGAAGTCCTCGGCGTCTCAGCGGAAGAACAGCTACAGCTGCACGCCCTGCGCCTCAAGAACCGCAACCTCCAGAGGCAGAAGGAGATACTCGAGGCCAAGCGCCAGCGCGTGTCCGCACTAGCCAAAGTGCGGCAAATGATACGCGACGAAGAGCAGAAGGCCCAGGACCTCGAGCGGGAGATCGCGCTGATGCAGCGCGAAGGCCACCTTGGCCTGCAGCAAGGGCCACCCCCCCCCAGCAGCGCGCACAACTGGAAGACACGCGCGAAGGCCACCTCGGCCTGCAGCAAGGGCCACCCCTGCAACACCGCGCACAACCGGAAGACCCGCGTTTCCCCCAGCGCGATCACACCTTCCCGCACGCCGCGCCATTCCAAGGGATCAACTATCTCGACGAGCGAAGTCCCTTGGCACCACACCTGCAAGTGACGCCTTGGCCAGCTAACTTCCGGGCAGGGACCTATCCCAAGTACAATGGCAGCACCGACCCGGCGCAATACATAATGAGTTATCAGGTCGCCGTTGCATCTTCCGGAGGGGACGACGCCACAATGGCGAAGTCTTTCATCATCGCCCTAGAGGGCCCAGCTCTCACCTGGTTCACCAGGTTGCCTCCGCTGTCCATTGATTCCTGGAGAAGCCTCAGGGACAAGTTCCTGCTCAACTTCCAAGGGTACCGCCCAGACACCGATGCATTGGCCGAACTCTCGCTCTGCAAGCAGCTGGAAAAGGAGACTCTGCGGGAGTATTACCGCAAATTTTTAACACTCAAGTCACAGCTGCCCTCAGTCGATGATCAGATCGCTATCCACTACGCTATCAGTGGCCTTCGCGCCGGCGTCCTTTACAGCCACTGCATCAGAGATCCGCCCAAGAACCTCCAGGAATTATATCAGCTGTTTGAAAAGTACACCAAATCCGAAGAGCTCCACCAGCGCAAGGTAGAGTCCCAAAGGAAGCCAAAAGATGCTCCACAGTCCAGCCGCACGTGGACGAGGACTCCGCAGCCGGACTCCGGTCGAGACGGCCGCAATCAACAGCAAGTGCACAACATCGCCAACCAGCACCCCGCTGCTGACGCCCCTCGTCGCCAGGAGTATCCCCCCAGGGCCCCGGAAATGGAACTCGCAGTAGGGGTCGGGGCGGGCGCAGCCGCCTCGCCGATTCTACTGCCTCTTCCATGGCGAAGACTGCGCCCACCAAACCAAAGACTGCCCAGAAACGAAGGCCACCAGAGACATGATGGCACGGGCGCAGCCTGCCGACAACCCCAGAGTTGTCGCACACACTTACCAGCAACCCCCTCCACCATATATCCACGCCCCCGTCCCGCATCCACCGCACCACGCTTACCAACACCATCCGGAAGTACAAATCGTACCTCCACCACCTCCACCACCACACCAACAACATCAAAACATCCCCCATGCTCCAAAGCAGGAAGACTTCGCCGATCAGCCATATCGCGGAGTCATTCACATGATAACTGGGGGGTCCAGCACTGACTTCGACACAAAGAGGCAGAAGCGGGACCACTACCGCAGCATTAACCACGTCGCCGTCACTGGCCCAGTCGTGCAGATAAGGTGGTCCCACATACCGCTAACCTTCGACGCATGGGACGTCGACCTGCGCAGCGCCCCCCACTGCGACGCCATGGTTATCAATTGCAGCGTGGCAGGCTGGGACCTGCACAAAGTCCTAGTTGACAATGGCAGTCAGGCGGGCATCATCTTTCTCCATGCCTTCGATCGCATGGGCATAAGCCACAGCCTGCCCAAGCCTTCGGACAACCCGTTGTATGGCTTCGGCGGCAAGGGCACCTTTCCTGTCGGCAAAATAGAGTTGCCCCTCTCCTTCGGTGTAGCACCCAATGCACGAAGTGAGCAAGTGACATTTGATATTGTGGATATGGTATATCCATACAACGCCATCATGGGCCGGGGCTCCATCAATAAGTTCGAGGCCGCCATTCACGGACTGTACCTATGTATGAAGATCCCAGGTCCGTTAGGCGTTATTACGATCTACGGCAACCAACAGACGGCGCGCAACATAGAACGGGACTTCGTGCCCGGTCAGAGAAACGTGCACTGCCTAACGGCCCAGCGCGAGGTCCCCGCGCCCGCCAGCCCAACCGACAAACAGCACGACAAGACACAGCTGCAGAGCAACGACGGGACAAAGACTGTCCCCCTCGATCAGGCCACGCCCAAGCAGACAGTCATTATCAGCGAAGACCTCACTTCGCATGAAGAGGAGAAGCTCCTCTGCTGCCTTTCAAAGAACAAAGATGTCTTCGCCTGGTCAGCCCTCGATCTGGTCGGGGTCAGCCGTTCCATAATTGAGCACAGCTTGGGAATAGACCCTTCGGTAAGGCCAAAAAAACAGCGGCTTCGCAAGATGTCCGACGAAAAGACAGAAGCCGCCAAGGCAGAAGTGCACCGCCTCCTGGAAGCCAAATTCATCGAGCCGGTGGCTTACCCCACGTGGCTCTCCAATGTAGTGATGGTGCAGAAAAAGAGCGGGAAGTGGCGAATGTGCATCGACTTCACCAGTCTCAATAAGGCATGCCCAAAGGACAATTTCCCGTTGCCGCGGATCGACAAAATAGTTGATAGCGCGGTCGGATGCGAAGTCATGTCACTCCTCGATTGCTTCTCCGGTTACCACCAGATATACATGAAGGAGGAAGACAAGGCTAGCACCAGCTTTATAACACCCTTCGGCACATATTGCTTCATCAGGATGCCGGAGGGACTCAAGAACGCCGGGTCCACTTTCTGCAGGCTTACCAAGACAGTGCTCAACGGGCAAGTTGGCAGAAATATATTCACATATGTGGACGACATTGTCGTCGCCAGCAAGAGCAAGGCGGACCATCTCACTGACCTCGCCGAGACGTTCGCGAACATGCGAGACGCACGACTCCGCCTAAACCCGAAAAAGTGTGCCTTCGGTGTTCGCCAAGGCAAAATATTGGGCTACCTGGTATCGCACCGCGGCATCGAGGCCAACCCAACCAAGATTCAGGCCATCATAAACATGACGCCTCCGCAGTCCGCCAGAGACGTCCAGCGCCTAACAGGCAGATTGGCCGCTCTCAACAGATTCATTTCCAGGTCCGCCGAGCGAAGTCTCCCCTTCCCCAAAACACTTCGTGGTGCAAAAGACTTTGCCTGGGGACCAGAGCAGGCGGCGGCCTTCACCTCATTAAAACAGTACCTGACAGAGTTGGCCGTCCTGACAAGTCCCGACTCCTCGCTCCCCCTGTTGCTCTACGTCGCGGCTTCGCCGCACGCGGTTAGCGCGGCACTAGTGCAGGAGCAAACAGTTGAGGGCGTGGTCAGGCAGTGCCCCGTTTACTATGTCTCTGAAGTGCTGACACCGTCCAAGTGCAACATGACGGAGCTGGAGAAGATTGCCTACGCAGTCGTTATGTCTTCGCGCAAATTGCGCCATTACTTCGAAGCATTCAAGGTCCGAGTCACTTCAGACAGGGGACTCGGCGAATTATTCAGAAACCCGGAGGCATCGGTGAGGATTGCCAAGTGGGCCGCCGAACTCTCCGGCTACCACATCAGCTTCGAGCCCAGGACAGCCATCAAGTCGCAAGTCCTGGCAGACTTCGTCGTAGACTGGACCGGGCCAACAACGCAGCCAGACCCGCCAGCAGAGAAGGTTTGGACGATCCATTGCGATGGCGCAAGGTGCCATGCGAGGGCAGGCGCCGCTGCAGTCATCACCTCACCAGTCGGGGTCAAGCACAGATATGCAGCACGCCTCAGCTTCGCTCTGGAATCCGACAGATGCACAAATAATATAGCAGAATACGAAGCAGTCATCCTCGGCCTCCGCAAGCTAAGGGCCCTCGGAGTCACCACCTGCATCATCAAAACAGACTCCAAGGTAGTTGCCGGCCAGGTCGAAAAAGACTATGCAGCAAAGGACCCCGCGCTTATGCAATACCTCGTGGCCATCCTAAGCCTCGAGAGACAATTCAAGGGATTCACCCTGCAGCATGTGGATCGGGCCAAGAATGAAGAGGCCGACGCATTGGCCAAGGCCGCCGCCAGAGGCGAGTCCTTGCCCTCCGACGTATTCTTTCATGTCATCGGCACGCCAGCCGTCCGGAGCCCCGAAGGGCTCCAAATAACTAATGACAGTGAGGGCCACCACATAGTCAACCTTATTATGACCGAGGACTGGCGGGCACCAATAACCCTGTTCCTACAGGGGTACTATCATCCAACCGACATCAGCGAGGCCAAGCGCCTCAGACATCGAAGCCGAGACTTCGCACTGATTGAAGGCCAACTCTACAAGAAAGGGGTCAGTCAGCCAATGCTTAAGTGTGTCACCGAAACCGAAGGCGTCCGGATCCTACGCGAAGTCCACAGTGGCACGTGCAGCTCACACGCAGGGCCAAGGGCCCTAGCTGGTAAAGTGATCCGCCAAGGCTTTTATTGGCCCGCAATGATCTGCGCCGCAAATCGGGTCACAAGGTCCTGCGAAGCCTGCCAGAAGTTTTCACCTCGGTCAGGCAGCCCCTCGCAGTATACAAAGCTGATCGCCCACACATGGCCTCTCCAGCGCTGGGGCCTGGACATTGTCGGGCCCCTGCCCACCGCTCAGGGGAACCTTAAGTTCGCCTTCGTCGTTGTCGAGTACTTCACCAAATGGATCGAGGCAAGGGCTGTTTGCACAATAACATCAAAAACTGCCCAGAAATTCTTTTGGCAAAACATCGTTTGCCGCTTCGGAGTACCGTCCGAACTAACAGTTGACAACGGCAAGCAGTTTGACAGCCAAGACTTCAAGGATTTTTGCTTCTCCATTGGCACCAAGCTTGCCTTCGCCTCAGTCTATCATCCGCAGTCCAACGGGGTCGTGGAGCGCGCCAATGGGAAAATCTTCACAGCTGTCAAAAAGATGCTCCTCGATGAAAAAAAGGCAGATGGACTGATTTGTTACCCGAGGCAGTCTGGGCTCTAAACATGACTGAGTGCAGGGCGACCGGATTTACTCCTTTCTGCCTTCTATACGGATCGGAGGCCATGACCCCACAAGAAATAAAACACGGGTCCCCGCGAACAGTTCCATCAGCCGTCCCCGACGTGGACGAGCCAACTTCAAAAGATCTCATTGACGGAGACCGAGTCTTCGCCCTACAGGCCCTAAACAAATATCAAGCCCAGACAAAAGCATGGCGCGACCACGCAGTCATCCCGAGGGAATTCAGCGAAGGGGACCTCGTACTCGTCCGAACAGCTCGGACAGAGTCCAGGGGCAAGCTGGAGCCCAAGTGGGAGGGCCCCTTCATAGTCAAGACAAAAGCTTCCCCCAGCGCTTACAGGCTCACAACGCCAAACGACGAAGACCTGGAGCACTCCTAGAACATCGACAACCTCCGCAAATTTTTTGTTTGACCCATCAGGGCTGATTTCGCCCTTGTAATCCGCAAAAACAATCTTATACCGGCCCGCACTCTTTTCCTCCTGGGGGGTGAGGTTTTTAACGAGGCGGAGCCATGTAATATATGTGTGAAAAATCCCCCGCAAAAACATGCGTCGAAAAAAGACCGCGACGACGGTCTTCGACATTCGACCAATACGAGGTCACCGCGAGGCTCAGCGCTAGCCACCCTCGCGTGCGACAAATCCGCGCAGAAGTCGCCCAAGGGTGCAGCCGGACTAGCACAACAAGTGCGAAAAAAAAACCAAAGTCCACCGCGAAGACTATCCGCGCAGAAGTCGCCTAAGGGTGCAGCCGGACTAGCACAACAAGTGCGAAAAAAAACCGAAGTCTACCGCGAAGACTATCCGCGCAGAAGTCGCCCAAGGGTGCAGCCGGACTAGCACAACAAGTGCGGAAAAAACCAAAGTCCACCGCGAAGACTATCCGCGCAGAAGTCGCCTAAGGGTGCAGCCGGACTAGCACAACAAGTGCGAAAAAAACCGAAGTCTACCGCGAAGACTATCCGCGCAGAAGTCGCCCAAGGGTGCAGCCGGACTAGCACAACAAGTGCGGAAAAAACCAAAGTCCACCGCGAAGACTATCCGCGCAGAAGTCGCCTAAGGGCGCAGCCGGACTAGCACTACAAGTGCAAAGAAACCAAAGTCTACCGCGTAGATTATCCGTGCAGAAGCCGCCTAAGGGTGCGGCCGGACCAGCACAACAAAAGCAAAAACGACAAACTGTCCGTGCCAAGACCGACAATATGCGCACCAGCACAGCATAACAAAACACACCAAACCAAGTACACAACGCCTTCGCAGGCATAGCCAAGTGTGCGGGGGCACACAACTTCATCATACAAGCCTTTACACATATACAAGCGGGGGCACCACACTCTACATCGGCTCAACCTTAGGAATAATTCCCATCTCCCTATAATTAAACAACATTATCCTAAGCTCCTCACCCGCAAAAAGACTTCGCAATTCCCCCTCACCTGTACTCCCGGCGACTGGCAAAGACAATAGTTCCTGTCGGCCGGCCCTACTCACACGAAGCCGACCTCCCTCCGCTTCACTCACTCTGCGCTTCGCAATCGCCCTTCGTCGCCGGCGCCCAGTACTAGGACCAGGCACATCTTCTGTGTCCGCAGCATGCGGTGAAGCCTCCGCCGCAGCCACATCCAAGGCCGCAAAATAGTCCAAGTCCTCCTCCGACGACTCCTCAGTCCACTCAACCGAGCTCCCAGAGTCAGCAAAATCAGAAAACTCACATGCAGAACCATCACATTTATTACCACCATCTACGGTCGAAGCCGCCAAAAATTTAGTAGTAGCGGTTGCCTGCGCAGGCCCAAAATCTTGAACCTGCGCAGCAACCAAAATTCAGCAACATATCCAAAATTCCCTAACTATCTACACCCACTACGCCACCTGCGAAGACCCTGCCGTCGCCGTTGCCTCCGCCGTTGCCTCCGCCGTTGCCTCCGCTGTCGCCTCCGCTGCCACCGTCGCAGGATCTTCAGCACTCGGCGCAGCGGCTGCGGGGGCATCCGGCGCGCCTTCGGCGGTCTCTGGGGGCAGGTCTCCGCCGGCCGCAGCGGATGCGGGAGCATCCGGCGCGCCTTCCGCGGTCTTCGGGGGCGGCTCCAGGGCGGCCCCGGACACGGCCTCCGCCGGGGTCGGCTTCGGGTCTGGCAGCGCGCTGTTCAGCGCCCCGAAGTCATCCACCCTCTCGCCACGGGCCGCCTAAGACACAACACACAAAATTCAGCAAACCCACACATAGTCCACATCCAACAAACGTCAAACGTTACCTGAGCCCTCGCCGTTTCGGCCCGCTCCCTCACCACCTCGCGACCGTGCGGACCCCACATCCGGTCGTAGATGGCTCCGGCGGATTCCTTCACTATGGGGTCCTCAACCTTGTAGATATCTCACTCAAAATCTTCATCGGCTTGGTCGAAGACCTCGAAGTGCCGGCACCCTTCGCGGGAGAGCACGTTCATCGCCCCCTCACAGGTGACCAGGGAGGCATATGACATAAACCCCTCCACAATAGTGGGGAGTGCCTGCAACTCCTCCTGCACCCACTCCAGGCAGCGAAGTCCGGGCTCTCGGTCCGGCACTTCGAAGTCACCGGTCCGCGCACCCAGCTCACGGTACGAATCCATAAGCTGTTTGCGCGTCCGCTCCGCCTCCACGCGCGACGCGGCCTCGGCCCTCTCCACACGGCTCTCCAGGGCGGTGAGCCGCTCCTGCAGCTGCTCGGCGTGCTCCCTAGCAAGATTGCCCTCCGCCCGCGCCAGGTTGGCCTCCGCCTGTGCAGCCTGCGCCTGGGCAAGGGCCTCGTTGGTCTCCCTCCTCTCCCCCACCAGTTGGCGTCGGAGGTCAGTCTTCTCCCTCTCCAGTGCGGCCACCTTGTCCGACAGCTTGCAGCACTTGCTGTCGGCGGCCGATTTTTCGCGGACGGCGTCAGCATGTTGCGTCCGAAGTCTCTCGACTTCGGCAGACACAACTGCCGTGAGGGCCCCCGACGCTATGCGGTTGGCGAAGTCAGCAACCTGTAGGACACACGTAAGACCACTGCCCCAGCAAAGCCGCCAAAAAAAACCGAAGTCTAGCTCAACGGACCTGACTTAGCGCCTCTGTCACCTCCTTCAGCCGGCGGGACGCAGCGCCCGCTTCATCCCTGACCGCCGCGAGTGCCAACATCTCGCCTCCGGCGCTAAGAGCCCCACCCTTCGCCTTCGGCACTACGGCAGTCGTCGTGGTCGTCGCGGCAGGCGCAACTATAGCAAGTTGGCCTTCGTCCGACCCTGCGACGTATCAACGAATTAAAAAAAACACGAGCCAACGGCTTACCACCAAGATAGTCATCCACACTAATATCGGTGGTGAAGTCGGCGACACGCTTGCCTGACGACGGCAACGCTCGGGCCGCCTTCGTGACCTCCGGCGGCACAGCCTTCGTCGATTTGGAGCCTCCGGTGCCTGTCGTTGCCTCCGGCGCCTTGCTCGATGCAGGGACGCCCGACTTCGCCGCCAGCGGCGGCTTGCCTCCGCCGGGGGCCGCAGCCTTCGCAGCCCCCCGCTGCCTCTTCGGCCTAGCTTCATGAAGCCTGACAACCGCCTGGCGCTTTTGTGCAGCTCCCTGGCGATCCTTGTCCATCACTGTCGACACAACAGCAGCAATATTTCGCCCGTAAGGAAAAACTCTCCATTCACGAACCATGCGAGATGTAAAAAAGTCCTCGCCAGCCGCGCAGGGGATAGGAGCATTCCTAGGCCAGCAACCCCCAGTAACCCTCAGCATCCGAGCCGAAGACTCCCGGAGCTCGGGCGAAGACATCCTTCCCCCCGGGGCTGCGTATGTCCTCATCAACTCTCTAGCAAAACCATCGGAAACCCCAAGTCCTCCCATGACAGTACCTAGTTTCCTCTTCTTAGAGGATGGGGCGACCGCCGGCGCAGGGTCGTCTCTAGTCTCCACCACCGGCTTCTTCCCACGGCGGTCCACATCGTCTTGACCGGGATAGCCGTCATACGACAATTGATTCAATTCAAAAACCCTGTTCAGACGGTCATTCGACCCGCAGATTTCCCAGCTGCGCGGGCCCTCTGTCCTCGGCACGTAACGACCAACGAGCCGCACCGCCCCATCCTCCGCCTCGCGCACAAAGGCGGCCGGATCGCAGCTTTGCAGATTCAGCGCGAAGGCGGGACTTCGCACCACCCTTCCACCATGGAAAGGCATCTGGCGAGGGCACACTTCGCCCAACGCCCAGCCATGCGCCAAGGGCCATACCCCGTACGCCACAAATTCTTCAACCAAATCGCGCCCACTGCTCAGGCCGGCGGCGCACCGAAGGGCCCCTTCGTCCGCATCCTCCTCCGCCACCTCAAAGGGCGGGTACGCTGAGTAAAAATGAGAACACATCTCGGACACGGAGCCCCTCATGGTCTTCGACGGTACCCTCAGCAACGTAAAACCAAAACTCATTCCAGTTGCCCCACTTGTTGCGGGCACAAGGAACCAACTCGACTACCTGCATCGTGGTCTTGCCGGTCTTCGGCGTAAACGTGCAGGACCCAAACTGAGCAACTTCATCTCCAATCATCCTCTTCTGCCAGTGCAAGCAATAATACTTCGCAAAGACTTCGACCGATGGCTGTCCGCCGTACGAAGTCGTCGCCCAGACATACTTCGACAGAGCCACCACGGCGTTTGGTGTCAGCTGATGTATCTGAACATTAAACCTGCGCAGGACTTCGCCAACAAATCGGTGCGCAGGCAGGCGGAGACCGGCGATGAAGAACGCCTCGAACACAACCAACTCGCCCTCTGGCTCGGGGACTTCCTCCGTCCCGGGGACACGAGCAACTCCGCCACCGAAGTAACCCAACTGCTGCATATCTTGCACGCGGACCGACGACATCCGCGACACGCCAAAATCCACATAATCGCTGGCGCACAACTCCTCCGCCATCAAACTACTCAGCGTCTCCTCAGATGAGGCGTTGGCCGGCGGCGAGGCGTCGGCCGGCGGCGAGGCGTCGGCCGGCGGCGTAGCGGCAGCGGAAGAAGAGGAGGTCGGCATCGCTACGTACCGTCGGCGACGGCGAGCGGTCTGCTTCACTCGAGCCAGATCTCCGGCGAACAAGAGCACGGCGGGCAGACGAGCAACAAGACGGTGAAAAAGGCGGCTAGGGTTTTCACGAAGCGCGGAAAGTGAAGTTCAAAAAGCGTCGACCCCCGCCCCCTTTTATAGACAGGGCGCGGCTCTTCGGGGAACCCGCAATCCAACAGGGCGTGGCGCTTCGGGAAACCCGCAATCCAACAGTACGCTGTCAATCAACGGTCATGTCAAAAACTCCCGCGGAACCACTTTGAGCGAGGGCGGCGTCTCCGCCATCTAGCGACGTCTTCGGCACCAGGTGACTTTGTCGAACTGGTCCCTCGGAGGGCAAATGTTGGGGCGAAGGCAAAGACGCCACCCTTCGCTCGAGGCCTTCGCTGCAGTCGCTGGTCTGACAAAGACGAAACGGGCAGGGACACCCTTCGGAAGATTCGGCACCAGACGAAGGCCTGCGACGGCGTTATCCCACCGTGCGGCCTCGTCCAGCTCAGAGGCCCACGTGTGATCTGGCCCATTGTAACGGGCCCTGCGTGGCCGCCGCGTGTTACGGGCCTAATTTGTAAAGGCATTCCTGTAATTACAGTTTGTAACCCCGCTTTATGGGAATATTCTGGGGATAACCTAGGTGGCTGAGGGCACATGCGTCCTTAACACAAGGCACTGGGCGCTCAGACACCTATAAATACCCCCGCATAGTGCCCGTGAGAGGCTAGGTTAACAGAGCTATTGCCCACACGCGCGAGAGCCCTGCTTGCGTCATTGTTCACCCTTGTTGGATCCCCTTGCAACTGAGAGCAAGTTCCAACATTTCTATAGCTTCGTTGCTCGTTCTGGCTCAAGCTGTCTAGTGCCAACTTTTCGGAAGAGATGGCCCGGAGACTAGATGAAAGAATGGTTCTATGTGAAGAATGATTTAAAGGCGAGAGAGGACATTACAGAGATCATCATGCGCCCCATTTGGTCCCACTTTGGCCTTCAGAAGCCAAAGGTAGAAATTGACGAAGCAGCCGAAGGGCCTTCGGCACAGTTTGATCTTTCATCGGGACAAGGGATTTAGTTCAAGAACATGTAGCCTACAGGATATGGCCACTTATAGACAGTTGGGAAATGCCAGAGGAAACCATCACTAACCCTAGCGAAGGTGGTTTGGTTCGATTGAAATATACCTTCAGGTTTGGAGACCAATTTATCGAACCAGACGATGACTGGCTGAAATATGTTGAAAATACTAGTGATGAACTACTTGGAGCATACTCCAAGTCTGAAGATAACGCACTATCTGCGGCCTTCGGGAGCCGAAAAAAGAAGAGGCTAAATAGAGTTTTTGATGCTATTGGATTCATGTACCCTGACTACCGCTACTCGTCGCGGGGGCAGAAGAGAAAGAATACAACTTCTGGAAACGTCGCTGCTTCGACTGCTCCAAGCAAGCCTGCGCCGAAGAGGAAAAAGTTGAAGGTCCTTACCCACCGACCGCGCTACATTGAACCGGCCATAGTGCCTGAATTTGGCGGTGAGACCTCTTCGGCTATTGAAGCCAAAGGACCTGCTCTTATGCAGAGGATTGAAGAGCCGGCTACAATGCCGAAGACTGACAAAATTGAAGAACCGAGAACCGAAGTGACGAAAGCATTAGAAGTTCTAAGCCCTTCGGCAGGAGTGGAGGTGCCGAAAACACAAAAGGGTCTAGCCGCGACCCCCAAGAGAAAAAGGATGGCTAGTGTACTAGATGTGTTGGAGACAATAAAAGCTTCAAGCTCTACTCCAGGGAAAATTGCCAAGGCTTCGAAAGCGCAAATTGAAATCGAGACAAAGCTAACCGAAGCCGAAGCTACAATGAGCCAGGTCTACGCCGAAGCTGGGCCTTCAGAGCCCGCCAAGGAGAAATCCTTGGAAACTGGAGAAAAAGCAGCGGAAGAAGAAGCTATAGAACAGATTATGCCTAAAAAAGATGCCACTCCTACTCCCGAAGCGCCTTCGGAAGTTCTTGATTATATTATTCGACACGCTTCGGGAAAAAGATTATCTGAAGAAGAAATTTTTGAAGCTAAACACTACGCCCGAGAAATGAAGTACCCGAAAGGGGCCTTAGTGTTCAATGGCACAGATGAAGATGACTTCTTATATTGCCTCCCAGACAACAAAGAATTATCTGTCTGCCGGGAGATGGCCAGAAGTATGGGCTTTCCGAAGCTCGAAGTTGTCCTTTGTGCCATGACGAAGGACGATCTCGCGGATAGCCTTGCGTACAACAGTCTGAAGGTACGAAAATTGTGAATTTGGAATTTTATGAATTTCGAATTAGTCTTTGGTTCTTATATTGATCCATTCATTCTTTCGTGTAGGGCTTAATACTTAGCAACGCCTTAAGGGCGCAAAAGAATGCCGAAGACGAGAGTTGCACTATTGCTCTCAATAACCTTCGAACATAGGTTATTAAGCTGAGGAACGAAGCTTTGGAAAAAGACAAAATTCTGCTTACATTGGTGGACAAAGTAAAGAGGGATGAAGCTAACTTCAAAACCCAATCTGAAGCCCAAAAAATTGAGATTGAAGACCTTCGAAAGCAACTAGCCAAAGCTAAAGAGAAGTGCGTAGTTGCAGAAGCTAAACGAGGAATTAGCGAACAGTGGACAAATCATTTAGAGAAAAACGTTGAAGAACTTCGCATATCCAAGGAAAGATGCTTTGAAAAATCTATGGACTGCGTGAAAAAGATAAAAACTAGCTTCGCCAACGTTGGCACATATTCAAGCGAGGACAACTTCATAAGAGGCGATCCTGAGGGCCCAATTGAGTGGATCAGCAGCGAAGCCGAAGCTTTTGAGGAAATTTTGAGTGACCGTGGGGACGTTTGTGCCTTCTCTGGCGCGAGAGGAGTTGCAGCTATTTTGGAGAAAGCAGGGTGCGAACATGTTAAAACTTTGGCCCAAGCCGAAGCTGCTTTCTCCATTGATGATACGAAGGACCCCTCGGCCGAAGCAAGCTTAATAGGCGAAAAAAATTTCACTGACATCTGGGAAAATGGCGGCCGAGGGATGGCTCACGAAATAATAAAGAAAAGCGAAAAAGATACTCATGACACTAGAGAAGCAACAAAAGCAGCTGAAAAGGTTGTGGAGCTTGAGAGACGAATAGGTATTACTTAATGATTTTTAACTTTGTTGTTTACTTTTGTGACTTCGAACTGATTTACATTTTCTACCGCAGCTGAACTATCTCCTCCCCCAGAGCCCTTCGAGCCACTGGCCGAAGCAGAGGCAAAGGAATCATCAGAAATTATTAACATGACCGAAATATTATTGACGAAGTCGTTACCCAACTGCTGACCGAAGTTGTAGATAAAGTTTTGAAAGAAGAAGAATAGCTATTGTAAAAACATTGCTAGATTATTAATGTAACATTTGCTGGACTATGCTTGTAATATTTGGTGCTCATGGGTTTTGAATGTAATATATGAATGGCTTTGTAATTCATTTCTTTGCGATGCATGAAACTTTTATGTACATACCGTTTTTTAGCCTTCGGCAAAAAAACACCTTCCCTTCTTTTCATGCTTCGTAAAAAAGAGCTTTTATGCTTCGTGAAAAATCCTCCAATCGTCGCAAAAACATTAATGCTTCGTCAACAATAGGTTTTTTCCTCCACATCAGAGTGCTTCGTAAAAAATCCTCCAAGCGTCGCCAAAACATTAACGCTTCGTCAACAATAGATTTTTCCTCCACATCAGAGCTGATGAAGTTGTATTTCTTCAAAACTTATTTTGTGCCTTACCACAATTTCACTTTTTCGAAGCATTCTCTGAAGGTCAACATTGTATCCCCTTCTTGTGCCATTGATGCAATATGATGTATAATGTTATGCTATGCAAAATGATATTTGTGCCGAAGACACACACTCACATACCCATAGTGAAATACACAATGTCTTTGTCGTTTATTTTTCGGCTTCACCTCTTATTTTTCGGTGTATCAGCGCTGAATTTTCGTTGTAAGTTCTGCATTCCCTTAGGAACGTCTTTTGAACTTCTTCGCCTTCTATTTCGGCGGTATCCGTGTTAACTTTTCGCGCTTCGCCTTATATTTCGGCGGTATTTGGCTCTGCATTCCCTTTGTAACGACTTTTGAGCAGAAAACTTACACTGTGCTCCCTTAGGAACGACTTTTTGTAGCTTCGGCAAACTTACGTTGCGTTCCTTAGAATGACTTTTTGTAGCTTCGGTGATACTTGCAATGTGATTTTTAGCCCTGCATTCCCTTAGGAACGACTTTTGTGCTTCAGTGACTTTTTGAACTTCGTGAGTCTGTGGAGAAGATATATTTTACTTATGGCAAGAACGAAGCTGTTACAAGAAATTGAAAATGACAAAAGAACTAGGTTTTCAATAATTGTTCCTTATTAAAAAAAGAAAATGACAACGAATGTAAAAATTGTTTCAGGGGTAGGATATCTCTTAGTAGATATGCTTCGATTCTGGCACAGTACTGTTGACTGTGCGAGCTTCGGACTCCTCCCTGAAATCTCGCTGCTGATGGGTCTGTTGACTCCCTTCTGGCTGCTGGCCTCGTGAATATGCAGGTTGTAGTGGTGGCGGAGGTGGAGGCTGTGACCAGGATGCCTGTGGCTGACTAGCCGAAGCAACAGACGCTGCAGGATGGTTACCCACATACTCTGGTATGTAGGGTGAGTGATACGAAGCAGTATGCATGACCTGCTTCGGCTGGTTCTGTTGAGCTGCAGCTTCTGCTATTTCCTTTTGTTTCTAGATGGTGACATGGCACATCCTTGTATTATGGCCCTTGTCCTCACCACAGAATAAGCAATAAATTTTCCTAGGTTGATCCCCAAACCTTCCTCCGAAGCCCCTGGAGCCTCTGCCTCTTGGAGCTGGCGGCCGAAGATAGCTTTGTTGCTGCCTCGAAGCTTGCGAGGAATATTGTGGCATCTGTTGTTGACTTCCTCTGTCGTCACTCTGGGTGGAGTGGATTGACCTGACATGCCTTGGGTGGATTCTCCCTCTGAAGCCCCTGGTCATCTCAGAGAACCTGTAGGCTTTCTCCCTTCTTTGACGAAAGTCATTGTCAGCGTGGATGTATTCATCCATCTTTTGAAGCAGCTTCTCCAAAGTCTGTGGAGGCTTTCTAGCAAAATACTGGGCAGTAGGTCCTGGACGAAGCCCCTTGATCATGGTCTCAATGACAATTTCATTGGGCACTGTAGGCGCTTGTGCTCTCAGACGCAAGAACCTTCGGACGTATGCCTGGAGATACTCCTCATGATCTTGCGTGCATTGAAACAGAGCCTAAGGTGTGACTGGCTTCATCTAAAAGCCCTAGAAACTTGTCGCCAGCATGTCCTTGAGCTTCTGGCATGAAGTGATGGTCCCTGGCCGAAGGGAGGAATACCATGTTTGAGCCACATTCTTGACTGCCATGATGAAGGACTTGGCCATGACAGCTGCATTGCCTCCGTATGAAGATATAGTTGCTTCATAACTCATCAAAAACTACTTCGGGTCTGAATGCCCATCATACATTGGAAGCTTAGGTGGCTTGTATGATGGGGGCCACGAGATAGCCTACAGTTCTGCTGCCAAGGGAGAAGCATCGTCAAAAGTAAAGATATCATGATTAAAATCATCATACCATCCATCGTCGTTGAACAAGCCCTCTTGATGAAGCTCCCTGTGTTGAGGCCTTCGATCTTGCTCGTCTTGAGCAAGGTGACGTACTTCTTCAGTGGCTTCGTAAATCTGCCTTTGAAGGTCAGCTAGTCGGGCTATCTTCTCCTTCTTCTTTTGCACTTGCTGATGAAGCATCTCCATGTTTCTGATTTCTTGGTCAACCTCGTCGTCCTGGGGTGTTGGACTAGTGGCCTTCCTCTTCTGGCTTCGGGCCTCTCGAAGAGAAAGGGTCTCCTAATTTGGGTCCAGTGGCTGCAAAGCGGCAACCCCTGTCGCTGAAGCTTTCTTTGGTGGCATGACGAAGGTCAGTGCTTGCCGAAGGTGGTCGAAAAGAGTTCACCAGAGGTGGGCGCCAATGTTGGTCACTTGTTCTCAAATGCTATGATTTAAGAACAAGGCAACACAAAAATGTTAAATGTTAATGTCCTTCGTTCTTTGAGACATTATTTCCCTTAGGATATAATGATCTTCGGACGAAGGTCATGAAGGACATACCTTCATCATTGCAGCATACGATAATGAAAAGAGAATCATATGAAATGCAAAAGATAACATGAACAATTATGTATCATTATCAGCTCATTTCTATTTTATTATCATGGAAAAATAGAAATGATATCAAGTTACAAATGTACCTTCGGCTTGAAAGAAGGTAAAGGTACGAGCATGACGCAAAAGCAAATGCCAAGTCAGCGTGAACAGTACAGGAGCACTGTTCATCTATTTATAGGCATGGGATGCAGCCCATGTAAAATTACACCCATGCCCTTTACATTTGCTAACGACTCTATAGTGATCCATCAAGGTCTAAATAGCCTTTTCCCTTTTAAGTCGGTTCCCTTTTCTGCTATCATGTCGAAGCTCCCTTACGCATAGCTTCGGCTCTGCGTTAACCTTCGTATTCTTCGTGCTTCTCACACTGTGGTTCTGATCCAAGTCCGAAGGTACCTGTTCATGTATTACACTCCAGAAACATTCTTAAATCATGTATTTGAGGACCTTCGGAAGACGAAGGCCCCCAACAGGCACCTTCATCAGCCAAACAAAGTACACTCAAGACATACTTAACAAGTTTGGAATGAAGGATGCCAAGCCCATCAAGACACCCATGGGAACAAATGGGCATCTCGACCTCGACACGGGAGGTAAATCCGTAGATCAAAAGGTATACCTGTCGATGATAGGATCTTTACTCTATTTATGTGCATCTTGACCGGATATTATGCTTTCCGTATGCATGTGTGCAAGGTTCTAAGCCGATACTAAGGAAGTTCACCTTAGGGCCATGAAAATAATCATGAGATATTTAGTTTATACTCCTAAGTTTGGACTTTGGTACCCCCAAGGTATCCACTTTTGATTTAATAGGATATTCTGATGTCGATTGGGCAGGGTGTAAAATTGATAGAAAAAGCACATCAGGGACTTGTCAGTTTCTGGGGAGATCCTTGGTATCTTGGGCTTCAAAGAAACAAAACTCAGTAGCTCTTTCCACCGCCGAAGCCGAGTATATTGCCACAGGCCATTGTTGTGCGCAATTACTTTGGATGAGGCTAACCCTCAGGGACTATGGCTACAAATTGAGCAAAGTCCCTCTCTTATGTGATAACTAGGTGAACGCCCGTGCGTTGCTACGAAATGAACATGTTATGATAAGATATATTAAAATTTAAAAAATCTAATTTTTCATTTTATCTTTTTGTTATCATCTTTTAAAGTTCTTCATTTTGTTTCCTTGTAACAAACCTATTTGGTGGACCTACACGTGCTTGTACTCAGATGCAATACATGATATTATGTATTATAAATTTCTACTTGTTATTTCTCTACCTTAGCACAAGTCGGTTGCTGATCATTGCCCAATTTTGATTAATTTAGGTTACAAGAGCATATTACTTGAGTGGTTGATAATTGCATCTTAATGTACATGGTGGATTTGTTCGATGTGTAAGACTTATGTAAAAAATCTTAACTTTAAAATATGACAACTTACAGAAGTGCTAAAATCCAGTGAGAGCAACACAGAACAGTAATAAAGTTACTGGAGCTCAAAAGAAAAACTGTGAGGGAACATATCGGGGGCCAGTCCTTCAGTAACATCCACGTAGTTCCAGCCTTCCAGGAAATGGCTGGCTCCTAGCAAGCACATCCGCTTGTCTGTTCAGTGTCCGAGACTTGTTCCACAACTGTCTTGAAGTAACTGGGGGCACACAAAACAGGAAAATAACAAACACGTATCTATGATTAGAACTGCAAATCAATCTGGGAGTCGCTAGGATTTGGCAACCTGCACGGACACAGGATGACCTGAACCCTCCTATCATCTTTTTTGCTCCCTTTTTGTTATATAAAGAATGTTCTTCTTTGCTCTTTTTTCCCAATAAAAAAACCAGTAAATGTGTTTTGGTATAACTTCAACAAGACCATAATCCAGGAAAAATGACATGGACTGAACTTTGTATCCGAACAAGAAACAGAAGACGCTTTTTACCTACATGTCTTGGTCATGCTCATGCTCCAAGGCGAGCCTAGCGATGCATAGGAAAGCAGTGTCGACGTTGTGGTCCTCCTTCGCAGAGGTCTCGAAGTATGGAATATCGCCCTTGGAGGCGCACCATTTCCTCGCTTTCTTCTCCGGAACCTGCGGGAAAGGCAAAGAGACTGTAGGGTATTTCGAATCTATATATATGAGAAAGCTTGTGCATTCAGGAAAACTGACCATCCGTTTGCTCCCGTCATCTAAATCAATCTTGTTCCCGACCAAAATGAACGGAAAGCGCTGAGGATCCGATGGGCCAGCCTGAAAGGGGGACAAGATGGTGAATCCTTCGGTTAGCGTTAGAGTACTCAGATCATGCAACACGCATGCACTGCACTTAACAACGAAACCGAAACGTAGGCAAGGTTCTATTGTTTTCTTTTATTTTCTTTTGATTTTGGGTGTAAAAATGAAGTCTATGTAAATCATAATGAACTTGTCGTGGATGCGACTATACTGACGATCATCTGAATATTTATCTTTATCTTTTGTATTTTATTCTCAACCACATGAGTAGCTGCTATTGTAACCAGACATCCAGAAAGATACATGCTCGTGGGAGATGTGGCTTACTTGATTGAGGAACTCATCATGCCAGGTATCGAGCGTATTAAAGCTTCTCCTGGTAGCTATCTTTCTTGTTGATGGGAATCTGTGGCAGAAATTTAATGTAAGTTAATAACAGACAAGATAGCTTACTAAGCGACCGATGGGGTTAGGCCATTATTACATAACTGAAAGGGAAATGTGCCCTTGGGCTATTTCTAAGTATTTTGGTGATTTAGTGTCCAACACAAGTGCCTAAGTGTAAAAAGGTGGACAAAGTACAAATCAAGAATTAAGGTATGTTTCTCAGACTTAGTACATTGTTTTATGGACTAATGTATTGTGTCTAAGTGCTGGAAACAGGAAAAATCCAATTGGAAATGTCTTGGCTCGAGCAGCCAAGAATCTGCTGAGTCTGGGAGCACCGGACTGTCCGGTGGTGCACCGGACAGTGTCCGGTGCGCCAGGCTGGCTCGAGTGAACTGGCCGCTCTCGGGAATCCACCGGCAACGTACGGCTATAATTCACCGGACTGTCCGGTGTGCACCGGACTGTCCGGTGAGCCAACGGTCGGCCGGGCCAACGGTCGGCCGCGCGATCTGCGCGGGACACGTGGCCGAGCCAACGGCTAGAAGGGGGCACCGGACTGTCCGGTGTGCACCAGACATGTCCGGTGCGCTAACGGCTCTCAAGCTGCCAACAGTCGACTTCGCTATTTAAGGAAGGAAATCGGGCACCGGACAGTGTCCGGTGTGCACCGGACTGTCCGGTGCCCCCGATGACAGAAGGCAAGAATGGCTTTCCAGATTTGTGCTCAACGGCTCCTAGCTATCTTGGGGCTATAAAAGGGACCCCTAGGCGCATGGAGGAGAACACCAAGCATCCTTTGAGCATCATTGATCACTCACACTTCATTCTTGCGCACTTGTTCGACATTCTAGTGATTTGAGCTCCGTTCTAGTGTGCTAGTCTCTTGAGCTCAAGTCTGGGTTTTGTGTGTGCGTATTCGCTGTGATCTTTGTGTCGTGTGTGAGTTGCTAATCCCTCCCTTGCTCCGTGATTCTTTGTGAACATCTTTTGTAAGGGCGAGAGGCTCCAAGCTGTGGAGATTCCTCGCAAGCGGGATTAAGAAAAGCAAAGCAACACTGTGGTATTCAAGTTGGTCTTTGGACCGCTTGAGAGAGGTTGATTGCAACCCTCGTCCATTGGGACGCCACAACATGGAGTAGGCAAGCGTTGGTCTTGGCTGAACCACAGGATAACCACTGTGCCATCTCTGTGATTGATATCTCTTGGTTATTGTGTTGTGTTGAGATCCTTCTCTAGCCACTTGGCAAATTACTATGCTAACAATTAACCAAGTTTTGTGGCTTAAGTTTTTGAAGTTCTACAGGATCACCTATTCACCCCCCCCCCCCCCCTCTAGGTGCTCTCAATTGGTATCGGAGCAGTTCTCTTCAAGAAAGGGACTAACCGCCCGAAGAGATGGATCCTAAAGGCAAGGGGATGGTGATCAACGACAAGGAGAAGGAGTCCTTCGTCAACGAGCTCAATGATGACAGGCCCACCGACTCAGGCTCGGGCCACAAAAGAAAAGACAGGAGGAAGAAGAAGACAAGGCGCATCAAGGAAATTGTCTACTACGACAGCGACGAATCTTCCTCCTCCCAAAAGGATGACGACGACTACGATAGACGAAAGACGAAAGACGGTTAACTCAAACTTTTCTTTCGATTATTCGCGCATCCCGCATAGTTCAAATGCTCAATTGCTCCCCATTCCACTTGGCAAGCCCCCTCACTTTGATGGAGAGGACTACGGATTTTGGAGCCACAAAATGTGTACTCACCTGTTTTCTCTCCATCCAAGCATTTGGGAGATTGTGGAAAGTGGAATGAAATTTGATAGCTCGGATAGCCCTGTGTTTATTAATGAACAGATTCATAAAAATGCACAAGCTACTACTGTGTTGCTAGCCTCTTTGTGCAGGGACGAGTATCACAAGGTGAGCGGCTTGGACAATGCCAAGCAGATCTGGGACACCCTCAAGATCTCTCATGAGGGGAACGACGTCACCTTTCTCACCAAAATGGAGTTGGTGGAAGGCGAGCTTGGACGGTTCGCGATGATAAGGGGCGAGGAGCCGACACAAACATATAACCGGCTCAAGACCCTTATCAACAAAATAAGGAGCTACGGGAGCACGCGATGGACGGACCACGACGTCGTCCGCCTAATGCTAAGGTCCTTTACCGTTCTTGATCCTCATTTGGTGAACAATATTCGTGAAAATCCCAGGTACACCAAGATGTCGCCCGAAGAAGTTCTTGGGAAATTCGTTAGCGGGCGAATGATGATCAAGGAGGCGAGGTACGTGGACGACGCCTTGAATGGTCCGATCAACGAGCTGCAACCCCTTGCTCTCAATGCAACAAGAAGCAAGGAGGCGCTACCTAGCAAGGTGGCACAGATTGAGGCGGCCGGACTTAATGATGAAGAGATGGCTCTCATCATCAAAAGATTCAAGACGGTGCTCAAAGGTCGCAAGGGACAGCCAAGCAAGACCAAAGCCAAGGGGAAGCGCTCATGCTTCAAATGCGGTAAGCTTGGTCATTTTATTGCTAACTGTCCCGACAATGATAGTGAACAGGACCAAGGGAGCAAAAGGGAGAAGAAGAAGGCATACAAGAAGGCAAAGGGCGAGGCACATCTAGGCAAGGAGTGGGATTCGGATTGCTCCTCCTCCGACTCTGACAATGAGGGACTCGCCGCCACCGCTTTCAACAAGTCATCCCTCTTCCCAAACGAGCGTCACACTTGCCTCATGGCAAGGGAGAAGAAAGTAAGTACTCATAATACTAGTACTTATGCTTCTTCAAGTGAGGATGAGTCTAGTGATGATGATGAGATAGATTACTCATGCTTATTCAAGGGATTAGATAGAACCAAGGTAGACAAAATTAATGAATTGATTGATGCCTTGAATGATAGGAATATGCTTTTAGAAAAGCAAGAGGATTTGTTGTATGAAGAACATGATAAATTTGTAGAAGCACAGAAATCTCTTGCTCTAGAAATTAAGAGGAATGAAATGCTCTCTAGTGAATTATCTTCTTGTCATGAAACTATTGCTAAGTTAAAAAGTTTTAATGATGATTTAAATGCTAAACTAGAAATAGCTAGTAAATCTAATTCTTGTGTAGAATTTGTTGAAACTTGTAATAGGTGTAAAGATTTTGACTTTGATGCTTGTAGTGATCATTTAGTTTCAATTTCCAAATTAAATGAGGAATTAGCTAGTCTTAATGCCCAACTTAAGACTAGCAAGAATGAATTTGACAAGTTAAAATTTGCAAGGGATGCCTACACGATTGGTAGACACCCCTCAATTAAGGATGGACTTGGCTACAAGAGGGAAGCCAAGGACTTGACAAGCCATAAGGCTCCCATCTCCGCCAAGGAGAAAGGGAAGGCCCCTATGGCTAGTAGTGTGCAAAAGAACCATGCCTTTATGTACCATGATAGGAGACAATCTATAAATGCTTATAGGAGTTGTAATGCATATAATACCTTTGATTCTCATGCCATGTTTGCTTCTAGTTCTTCTTATGTGCATGATAGAAATGTTGGTAGGAGAAATGTTGTTCACAATATGCCTAGGAGAAATGTTGTTAGGAAAGTTAATGAACCTTCTACAATATATCATGCTTTAAATGCTTCTTATGCTATTTGTAGAAAGGATAGGAAGATAGTTGCTAGAAAATTAGGGGCAAGATGCAAGGGAGACAAAACTTGCATTTGGGTCCCTAAGGATATTTGTGCTAACCTTGTAGGACCCAACATGAGTTGGGTACCTAAGACCCAAGCCTAAATTTGCCTTGCAGGTTTATGCATCCGGGGGTTCAAGCTGGATTATTGACAGCGGATGCACAAACCATATGACGGGAGAGAAGAAGATGTTCACCTCCTACGTCAAAAACAAAGATTCCCAAGATTCAATAATATTCGGTGATGGGAATCAAGGCAAGGTAAAGGGGCTAGGTAAAATTGCAATCTCCAATGAGCACTCTATCTCTAATGTGTTTTTAGTAGAGTCTCTTGGATATAATTTACTATCTGTTAGTCAATTATGTAATATGGGATATAATTGTTTATTTACAAATGTAGATGTGTCTGTCTTTAGAAGATGTGATGGTTCACTAGCTTTTAAGGGTGTACTAGACGGCAAACTTTACTTAGTTGATTTTGCAAAAGAAGAGGCCGGTCTAGATGCATGCTTAATGGCTAAGACTTGCATGGGCTGGTTGTGGCATCGCCGCTTAGCACATGTGGGGATGAAGAACCTCCACAAACTTCTAAAGGGAGAACACGTGATAGGTTTGACTAACGTGCAATTCGAAAAAGATAGACCTTGTGCAGCTTGTCAAGCAGGTAAACAAGTGGGAGGAGCACATCACAGCAAGAATGTGATGACCACCTCAAGACCTCTGGAGCTGCTGCATATGGACCTCTTCGGACCCGTCGCTTATCTAAGCATAGGGGGAAGTAAGTATGGTTTAGTCATTGTGGATGATTTTTCCCGCTTCACTTGGGTATTCTTTTTACAGGATAAGTCTGAGACCCAAGGAACCCTCAAGCGCTTCCTAAGGAGAGCTCAAAACGAGTTTGAGCTCAAGGTGAAAAAGATAAGGAGCGACAATGGGTCCGAGTTCAAGAACCTTCAAGTGGAGGAGTTCCTTGAGGAGGAGGGGATCAAGCACGAGTTCTCCGCTCCTTACACACCTCAGCAAAATGGTGTGGTAGAGAGGAAGAACAGGACGCTCATAGATATGGGGAGGACTATGCTTGGAGAGTTCAAGACCCCCGAGTGTTTTTGGTCGGAAGCCGTGAACACGGCTTGCCACGCCATCAACAGGGTCTACCTTCACCGCCTCCTCAAGAAGACTTCATATGAGCTGCTGACTGGTAACAAACCCAATGTATCGTACTTTCGTGTATTTGGGAGTAAATGCTACATTCTAGTGAAGAAGGGTAGGAATTCCAAATTTGCTCCCAAAGCCGTAGAAGGGTTTTTATTAGGTTATGATTCAAATACAAAGGCGTATAGGGTCTTCAACAAATCATCGGGTTTGGTTGAAGTCTCTAGCGACGTTGTATTTGATGAGACTAATGGCTCTCCAAGAGAGCAAGTTGTTGATCTTGATGATGTAGATGAAGAAGATGTTCCAACGGCCGCGATACGTACCATGGCGATTGGAGATGTACGGCCTCAGGAACAACTGGAGCAAGATCAACCGTCTTCCTCAACTATGGTGCATCCCCCAACCCAAGATGACGAACAGGTACCTCAAGTGGAGGCACATGATCAAGGGGGAGCACAGGATGTTCAAGAGGAAGAAGCACCTCAGGCACCTCCAACCCAAGTTCGAGCGACGATTCAAAGGGATCATCCTGTCGACCAGATATTGGGTGATATTAGCAAGGGAGTAACTACTCGCTCAAGATTAGTTAATTTTTGTGAGCATTACTCGTTTGTCTCTTCTATTGAGCCTTTCAGGGTAGAAGAGGCCTTGCTAGATCCGGACTGGGTGTTGGCCATGCAGGAGGAACTCAACAACTTCAAGCGCAATGAAGTTTGGACACTGGTGCCTCGTCCCAAGCAAAATGTTGTGGGAACCAAGTGGGTGTTCCGCAACAAACAGGACGAGCATGGGGTGGTGACGAGGAACAAGGCTCGACTTGTGGCAAAAGGTTATGCCCAAGTCGCAGGTTTGGACTTTGAGGAGACTTTTGCTCCTGTGGCTAGGCTAGAGTCAATTCGCATCTTGCTAGCATATGCCGCTCACCATTCTTTCAGGTTGTACCAAATGGATGTGAAGAGCGCTTTCCTCAACGAGCCGATCAAGGAGGAGGTGTACGTGGAGCAACCCCCTGGCTTCGAGGATGAACGGTACCCCGACCACGTGTGTAAGCTCTCTAAGGCGCTCTATGGACTTAAGCAAGCCCCAAGAGCATGGTATGAATGCCTTAGAGACTTTTTAATTGCTAATGCTTTCAAGGTTGGGAAAGCCGATCCAACTCTTTTTACTAAGACTTGCGATGGTGATCTTTTTGTGTGCCAAATTTATGTCGACGACATAATATTTGGTTCTACTAACCAAAAGTCTTGTGAAGAGTTTAGCAGGGGGATGACGCAGAAATTCGAGATGTCGATGATGGGCGAGTTGACCTACTTCCTTGGGTTCCAAGTGAAGCAACTCAAGGACGGCACCTTCATCTCCCAAACGAAGTACACACAAGATTTGCTAAAGAGGTTTGGGATGAAGGACGCCAAACCCGCAAAGACGCCGATGGGAACCGACGGACACACCGACCTCAACAAAGGAGGTAAGTCCATTGATCAAAAAGCATACCGGTCCATGATAGGTTCTTTGCTTTATTTATGTGCTAGTAGACCGGATATTATGCTTAGTGTATGCATGTGTGCTAGATTTCAATCCGATCCGAAGGAGTGTCACTTAGTGGCTGTGAAGCGAATTCTTCGATATTTAGTCGCTACGCCTTGCTTCGGGATCTGGTATCCAAAGGGGTCTAACTTTGACTTGATTGGGTACTCAGATTCCGACTATGCTGGATGTAAGGTCAATAGGAAGAGTACATCGGGGACGTGCCAATTCTTAGGAAGGTCCCTGGTGTCATGCAACTCTAAGAAACAAACCTCCGTTGCCCTATCCACCGCTGAGGCCGAGTACGTTGCCGCAGGACAGTGTTGCGCGCAACTACTTTGGATGAGGCAAACCCTCCGGGACTTTGGCTACAATCTGAGCAAAGTCCCACTCCTATGTGACAATGAGAGTGCTATCCGAATAGCGGAAAATCCTGTTGAGCACAGCCGCACAAAGCACATTGACATCCGGCATCACTTTTTGAGAGACCACCAGCAAAAGGGAGATATCGAAGTGTTTCATGTTAGCACCGAGAACCAGCTAGCCGATATCTTTACCAAGCCTCTAGATGAGAAGACCTTTTGCAGGCTGCGTAGTGAGCTCAATATCTTAGATTCGCGGAACTTGGATTGAAATGTAGCATACATGTGTTTATGCCTTTGATCATGTTCACTCTGCATTTTGTTGCTTATTGTGGTGCTCAAGTTGTACAAACACTCCCTGGACCTCACAAGTCCTTTTTGCAAGTGATGCACATATTTAGGGGGAGCTGTGCTACAACTTGACCCTTTGTGGCTAACCATGTACTTGAGTTTGGTTGTTTTAGTCTCCAAGGAAAATTGAAAGGGAAAAGGTGGACTTGGACCATGCGAGACTTCCACTGCACTCCGATGAAAAGAGTAACTCTTCCAAGTTCATCGTTATACTCTTATTGCCTATTTGCTCTTAGTTGAAGATTTTGGTGAGGCAATGGGGTTAAAGGGCCAAGATTGATCCCGTTTTGGTGCTTGATGCCAAAGGGGGAGAAAATAAAGGCCAAAGTGATAAATGGATCAGCTACCACTTGAGAGATTTTGAAAATAGTAGAATAGAGTTTTTGGTTTGTCAAAACTCTTTTGTTGTCTCTCTTGTCAAAAGTTGGCTTCTTGTGGGGAGAAGTATTGATTATGGGAAAAAGGGGGAGTTTTTGAAATCTTGAATAAATCTCTCTTAGAATGACTCTCTTTATGTCTTAACATGTGTGTTTGACTTAGAGATAGAAATTTGAGTTTGATTTGCAAAAACAAACCAAGTGGTGGCATAGAGTAATCCATATATGTCAAAATTGAATCAAAACAATTTTGAGTTCTTATTTGATTTGATTTTGTACTTGTTCTACTTGCTTTATGTTGTGTTGGCATAAATCACCAAAAAGGGGGAGATTGAAAGGGAAATGTGCCCTTGGGCCATTTCTAAGTATTTTGGTGATTTAGTGTCCAACACAAGTGCCTAAGTGTAAAAAGGTGGACAAAGTACAAATCAAGAATTAAGGTATGTTTCTCAGACTTAGTACATTGTTTTATGGACTAATGTATTGTGTCTAAGTGCTGGAAACAGGAAAAATCCAATTGGAAATGTCTTGGCTCGAGCAGCCAAGAATCTGCTGAGTCTGGGAGCACCGGACTGTCCGGTGGTGCACCGGACAGTGTCCGGTGGTGCACCGGACAGTGTCCGGTGCGCCAGGCTGGCTCGAGTGAACTGGCCGCTCTCGGGAATCCACCGGCAACGTACGGCTATAATTCACCGGACTGTCCGGTCGGCCGCGCGATCTGCGCGGGACACGTGGCCGAGCCAACGGCTAGAAGGGGGCATCGGACTGTCCGGTGTGCACCGGACATGTTCGGTGCGCCAACGGCTCTCAGGCTGCCAACGGTCGACTTCGCTATTTAAGGAAGGAAATCGGGCACCGGACAGTGTCCGGTGTGCACCGGACTGTGCTCAACGGCAAGAATGGCTTTCCAGATTTGTGCTCAACGGCTCCTAGCTGTCTTGGGGCTATAAAAGGGACCCCTAGGCGCATGGAGGAGAACACCAAGCATCCTTTGAGCATCATTGATCACTCACACTTCATTCTTGCGCACTTGTTCGACATTCTAGTGATTTGAGCTCCGTTCTAGTGTGCTAGTCTCTTGAGCTCAAGTCTGGGTTTTGTGTGTGCGTATTCGCTGTGATCTTTGTGTCGTGTGTGAGTTGCTAATCCCTCCCTTGCTCCGTGATTCTTTGTGAACATCTTTTGTAAGGGCGAGAGGCTCCAAGCTGTGGAGATTCCTCGCAAGCGGGATTAAGAAAAGCAAAGCAACACTGTGGTATTCAAGTTGGTCTTTGGACCGCTTGAGAGGGGTTGATTGCAACCCTTGTCCGTTGGGACGCCACAACGTGGAGTAGGCAAGCGTTGGTCTTGGCCGAACCACGGGATAACCACTGTGCCATCTCTGTGATTGATATCTCTTGGTTATTGTGTTGTGTTGATATCCTTCTCTAGCCACTTGGCAAATTACTGTGCTAACAATTAACCAAGTTTTGTGGCTTAAGTTTTTGAAGTTCTACAGGATCACCTATTCACCCCCCCCTCTAGGTGCTCTCAATAACACATAGCATCAGAGAGGCAAAGGAGGAAGGTTTACTTGCCTTACCCATGAAGGTTGCAAAAGCAGTCTTAAGGCCAAGCACATCAACAGATCAGCTATTCTCCTACAACAGAAAAAACATCAATACGTCTGGTCAACAATATTAATAACGACTCGTGGCATATCAAAAAATCATACTAACACTTTTATAAGGAAAATAATAGAATGTGGTTATAGAAATGTATTTTGTCACCCTTCTCCTGAGGGTTGGAACAACCTTGAAAATGCTTTCTCTCGATCTAAGATGTGAGAAATCTGCAAGAATTGCCAGTGCACATCCAGAAAAAGATGTGGTATGAACTTAAGTCCTTATTTTTGAACTTGTATGAACTTAAGTCCGAAGATTCATAGAAGTAGCAAAGCAACCTTCTTTGCGGTAGCAAGCTCTCGGTTAATTCCTCCTTGAGGATGTCAAAAACAAAATCCGATGGTTTCAGTTGTGAACACAAACCATCGTTCGACTCTTAACGGGAACATTAATGTGGTCGAGCGCATTATGTACCTGCAAATGTGGTACACTGTGAAACATGAGGTGTCTGTAAGGAGCTTTGAATTGACTATGAAGACACGAAAGTAATTCACTATAGGGACACTAAAAGTAAGTCCAACCAACACCAAGACTATCAACAATTCTCTATCCACATCTTGTGTTCTTAAGGTGGGAGAGCAGAAAATCGCAGCACTGTATCAAAACTTAGGATCACAAAAGGACAATTCGATCTCCAGGAAAATCTACAACAACAATTTTCAATTGATCACCATCAGATCAAGCTAAGAAATGCCTATGTGCAGCCGACATGAGCATTACACATAAACGTAGACATGCACATGTTGTTTAATGAGATATTTGAGTCGGCCTCAGTGTCGCAAGCGTGTCAGAAAAAGAGATACATCATTTTACTAATTAGATTAGATACTATTTTGGTAGCAATCAATGCAGTTGCACACTCTAATCCAGTAATCCTCATAGAAGACCATAGCCATCAAATCCATTTTGTTTGGTTAAAAAAGATACCCACCATATTCATTACAAAAATGGCTTCAATTAACCCCCTCCTGAACCTATATCTAGAGATTCACCTTTGTCATTCTGACATATTATATCCAAAATAAGTCCTAAACTTCATATAAATTATCTATCATTGCAATAAAAAGCTAAAGTATGTGCATGAATTGCCCTCCTCTGTTGGTACTTAAAACACTAAATAACCCCTAGATCCATATCTATATTATCCACCCACAACATTTAAATATTAAACAGTCCAAATTAACCTCTAAATTTACATAGGTTAGAAAAGTATACAAAATAATTGATGAATAAAGTTTATCGTAACTAAACAAAGGTAAGAAAGTATCTGTAGATTTATACATCGGGTATAAACTTAGAATATGGAAAAAACAAAGACAGAGGGCTAAATAAATATTTTACTTGTGGAGGCACAGGTAAATAAATTTCTGGACAAATTGGGGCAGCTATCTCTCAAACTTGCCCAATTGATGTATGAGAAATACATCTAGTTTACCTTCTGGATACTTGAGGAGTGATGTCCCATTACAAAACTGATAAATGCACTATTTCATTGTCAAGATGATTCACTTTATAAAAAGAAAATACCATAGACAAATGCATCAAGTATGTGCAAATGTGTTATCAGGTATAAACTTAGAATATGGAAAAAACAAAGACAGAGGGCTAAATAAATATTTTACTTGTGGAGGTACAGTTTCCCGGCGGTCCGTATCTGCTTCACGGCACCGCGCCTGCGGCCCCATTGAGCCGGTTGGTGAAGGTGACGCGGTACACACGGCCGGACCCGTCATGGCCGACGATGTTGGCCTCTGTCAGGCCCTGGAGTATGGACTCCTCCCCGAAACCAAGATCCACGACGAAAGGCATCATCTTCCAGTCGCCCCGCGCCGCGACGCGGTGCTGTTTCCTGATGTCGCAGGCCACGAAGAAGGTGATGGTCGTGGCGATGAGGAGGAGCGTGGCGCCAGCGACGAGGAGGCCCGTGCGGAGCGCATGCGAGACGCCTCCGGAATAGCCTCTATCTTGCGACCCCGGATCCCCGGATCCAAGGATAGTGCGGAGACGACGGGAGTAGGGGAAGGGGCGCCTTTGCGAGACGACGGGCCCTTGCGCGGAGACGACGGGCGCTTGCGAGACGACGTTGGCAGGGGAAGGGGCGTCGAGGACTTGCGCGTAGGAGGGCAAGGATGGCGGGGGCGGGTGGGGGCAAGGATGCCGGAGAGCGGATGAGGGCGAGAATGGTGGGGTAATCCTTGGAATGGCGCCTTTCCTTCGATGGAGAGCGGGGCGAGGGCGAGGATAGTGACAGAGACGCGAATCGTGGAGGAGGGGCATGGCAGAACCGTGCACCAACCTAACCTGTGGACGCCTACACTAACGTCTTAAGGAGTAGTAGAGATGAGAGTGCAGTTCGTATGGCGGATAATCCCGTTGAACACAGCCGCACTAAGCACATTGACATTCGGTATCACTTTTTGAGAGATCACCAACAAAGGGGGGATATCGAGATAGCTTATGTTAGCACCAAAGAACAATTAGCTGATATCTTTACCAAGCCATTAGATGAGAAAACCTTCAACAAACTTAGGAATGAGCTAAATATTCTTGATTTTTGGAATTTTGATTGAAACATTGCACACATAGCTCATTTGTATACCTTTGATCATATCTCTTTCATGACTACGACTAATGTGTTTTCAAGTGTATTTCTATGCTAAGTCGTAGATTGAAAGGGAAATGGAGTACTCGATGAAGACAAGGCTTCCACTCTACTCTAACGGTATCATATATCCTTCGTCGCTACTTCGCTCACTCCAAATTGGTATAATCTTCACTCATATTTTATTTACCAATGGGGGAGAAAATAAACAGGGCTCTCAAGAGTCTCCGTTTTTGACGATTAATGCCAAAGGGGGAGAAAATATTAAGCCCAAAGCAAAAGAACCGCACCACCACCATTTCAAAATTTTCGAAATGAAAGAACTAGTTGGTATTCATAAAGGTTTTGTTTTTCAATTGGTATCTTGTAATAACAATCTCTTCAAATTAGTATATTTTCAAAGTCGGTATCTATTAAAACCCTCTTGAAAACTAAGAGGAGAATTTCATTCAGAGGGAGTTTTGCTTAGTCAAAGGAAAAGCATTTGAAACAGGGGGAGAAAATTTCAAATCTTGAAAATACTTCTTGCAATCTTATTCATATATCTTTGGCTATTTGCAAAAGACTTTGAAAAGATTTTCCAAAAGAATTGGCAAAAACAAAACATGTGGTGCAATCGTGGTCCAAAATGTTAAATAGAAGAAAGCAATCCATTCATATCTAATGAAATTATAAATTGGTTTAATTCTAAGTAACCTATGCACTTACCTTATGCAAACTAGTTTGCTCTAGATTATATGTTCTACAGGTGCACAAAGGTTCAACTCAAACCAATAAAAGATTGAAGTTAGGGATAAAATTCAAAGGAGCAAAGAAACCGAGTGTGCTCTGGTCTGGCGCACCAGACTGTCCGGTGTGCCACCGGACAGTGTCCGGTGCACCAGGACCGTACAGAGTCCAAGCAGCCACTCTCGGGTTTCTTCAGGCGCACTCCGCTATAATTCACTGGACTGTCCGGTGCACCACCAGAGCAACATCTATCCAGCACAACGGTCGACTGCAACAGCTACTGATGAGCGCTACAGTGCGCTGCAGAGTCAGAGCGCACCGGACACTGAACAGTGCCTGTCCGGTGCGGCACCGGACTGTCCGGTGCCACTAGAAGACAAAGCCTCCAACGGTCGACAGCTCCCAAACCCTAAAGGTTGGGTGACGTGGCTGGCGCACCGGACTGTCCGGTGCGCCCATCGACAGCAGCCACCCTCAATGGCTTGTTGGTGGTTGAGGGCTATAAATACCCCCCAACCACCACAACTTCAAGCATCCAAGTGTCCTGAGTTTCTCATTCAATACAAGAGCTAGTGCTTTCACTCCTAGACACAAATCAAAAGAATCAAAGCCTCTCCAAGTGCCAAATCCACTCCAACCACTTAGTGACTTGAGACAGAGTTTGTTCGTGTTCTTTGTGCTCTTGTTGCTTGGATCGCTTTCTTCCTTCCTCATTCTTGTTCCCAATTGAATTGTAATCAAAGCAAGAGACACCAAGTGTGTGGTGGTCCTTGTGGGGTCTAAGTGACCCGTTTGATTAAGGAGAAAGCTCACTCGGTCTAGGTGACCGTTTGAGAGAGGGAAAGGGTTGAAAGAGACCCGATCTTTGTGACCACCTCAACGAGGACTAGGTTCTTTAGAACCGAACCTCGGTAAAACAAATCACCGTGTTCATCCGCTTTATTTCTTGGTTGATTTGTTTTCCCCCCTCTCTCCTGGACTTGATATTTGTTCTAACGCTAACCCCGGCTTGTAGTGTGTGCTTAAGTTTATAATTTTTAGATTCACCCTATTCACCCCCCCCCCTCTAGGCAACTTTCAGGGGTCCATTGCTTAGTCTTCGCTTCTTCCCTGTGGTTGTGGCCCTATACCCGGCACTTCAACATTAGGTTAGTGTGCAAAAGTAAAGGGATCAAGGGGGCATTTTGTATTCGCTCCAATCATATGATTTGGTCCATTTATTTCTAATAAGTTGGTTTTCTAGGTAAAATTGCTTTGGTACTTGTAATGTGGTCCATGTTTGTGGGGATCATTTGTTGGGGTGGCTCTAGATTTATTTGAAGTGGTGGATTATATAGTGTTAGTGATGTGTTTTGTAGAGACAAGTTGAGTTAGGTCACAATAATAATGATTGATTGGGTATATGTGGTTTTCATGTCTATATTAATGGTATTCAGTCATTGCTTTTCAAACAATGGCCAAGAAGATTGAGAATCTGCTAGTTCTAAATGTTAATAGAGTTGATATACGTATAGATTAGCTATAAACATTTATTTTCCTCATGTCATACTATGAAGAAGGCATGGATGGGTAGATTGATCTAGTAAGTTTAGTGACGTGTGGTGATGCGCACTTGTGAAATCTAGCACTAAGTAGCCCTATGAAAGACTAAGAGAAGTTTGAGATTGCATCTGACTCGAGAAGTGTTTGAAACAAGCAACTTGGTGGTGTTGCAATGGCATTGGACATGTACGGTATGCATAAGACAAGTGGCACCGACCACCGAGCAAGAGAGTGCTTTGTTTTACTAAGGGTCTAAAAGCATCTAAGCCCTAGTTGATTCTAGTGATTAATGACAATGTAAGATTATTTGTGACTAATGTGTGCTTTCAAAGCAAATGGTAAGTTAGGTCACAATACAGAAAGTTAGGCTCCAACTAGTGAAAACAATCCCTCAGATGATAACTTGAAGCGACGACTGAAAAAGACGAATCAAAAGATGAAGGTCTTCATATCCTAAGTGTCGAAAGAGTTATGGGACACTTGGTATAGAGTTAGGACTTCTATTTTTACTTTAGACATATTATAAAGAGGGGTTGTGGATGAGTAGTTTGACCAAGAGATAACTAGTGTAGTGGCGGTGCATTTTTCGCAGTCAAAACTAGTGCTAGGTGTCACTCAAGATCTCACTCACAAGTTAGAATCAAAATCGGTTTAGAAAAATCCTAGATAAGAAACGAGTGTTACAACTGCAAGGGCGCCAGATTGTCCGGTGTGCACCGGACTATCCGGTGATCGCTGGCCATAGAGCAAGCCAAACTCGAGAACAAGCACTTGATGCCAGCCAGATTTTAGATAGGCACTAGACTACCCGGTGTGCACTGGACAGTCACTGTGCAGTGTTTGGTGCTCCTCAGTGTAACGGCTAGCTGTCAGAACTAGTCGTTTGAAGAGCATCATTGGCACACAGTTGGCCCACCGGACCGTCTGGTGCGTCCATGCGTAAAGAGCACATTAACGACAAGTTTGGGGGTGGTTGGGGGTATTTATATCCCCTCCACCAGCCATAGTTATGGTCTTGTTGTCCCAACCAACTAGAATTCATTGCTACAACATTGCAAGTCCACAAAGCCTAGTGAAGTAATTAGCAAAATCATAATCTCATGTTAGGACCTCATTAGTGCGCATGAGAGCCACCTAGAGAACACACCGCTTGAATTAGGCTTCTCTTGGTCAAGTGAAAGTCTACAACTTATTACTCTTGGTGATCGGTATCACCTAGATGGCTCGGCGGCGATTGGAGCTTAGTGATCACCCTGGAGGATTTGTAGGTGACCCAACTCGGTGATTATACGCGGTCGTGAGAGATCCACCGCGTCGGAGAGGCAAAAGATCATCTCATAGTGAAGGACCAAGGGTGAGCGATACCCTTGCACGGGTGCTCCAACGAGGACTAGTGGAGAGTGCTAACTCTTCGATGCCTCGGGAAAAATTGGAGGAGTTTTCTTGTCCCTAGTTTACTTTCCGTATTTACTTTGAGAAATTTACTTTGTGTATTTGCTTTGCTAGTTTTTGCCATAATGACTTAGGGTTTCTTTCCATTTCATAGCTTTTATATTCTAGCTAGTAGATTGGGTGAAGTTGGGCTCTTGTTTAGGGTTTAATCTTTCGCAAGAATTTTAGAAAAGCCCAATACCACCTCTTGGGCATTGTGATCCTTTCAGGGTCAACTTTGACCTATCAAGTGTGCATCATATATGGTGCATCAAATAGGGCACCCAAAGAATGTTAAATACGAGTGTGAGAGGCTCTGATAGGCCACTCAGAGAGGGATATAACTATGCACCTCGAGCGTTATACTCATCGAGTGTCTGGTGATACACCAGTCATAGCACCAAATATCGATTTAATAACGACTAGCTTCTAAAGTAGTCGTTTGAGTACTAGTAGAACATGTCTAGTGCAAGAGGTAGGTGTGCACCAAACATGTTCGGTGCACTCATGAAAGTGAGTGGAGGGGCAATGACTAGTTCCTTGCATTGTGGCTATATGCCCTTCCATCTCGTCCATTTGAGGTATCTTGCATATTTGTTTAGCTTAAGAAATCTATTGGACTAAAAGGGGGAGCCTTTGCCTAGTGAAGTAACTGAGATTTTATAATCACAAAGTTAGTGGCCTCATTAGTGCATTGGGAGTAGCAAAGGTGCATCCATTGTTCTCGTTAGTCTTGGTTAGGCCAAGTTAGAGCTTGAGCTTGTTACTCTTGGTGATTGACATCACTAGATGACTTGATGGTGACTAGGAGTTTGTGAAAGTCGCCTAGAGGGGGGGTGAATAGGGCGAATCTGAAATTTACAAACTTAAGCACAACTACAAGCCGGAGTTAGCGTTAGAAATATAAATGAGTCCGAAAGAGAGGGCGAAAACAAATCACAAGCAAATGAAGAGTGAGACACAGTGATTGGTTTTACCGAGGTTCAGTTCTTGCAAACCTACTCCCCGTTGAGGTGGTCACAAAGACCGGGTCTCTTTCAACCCTTTCCCTCTCTCAAACGGTCACTTAGATCGAGTGAGCTTCTCTTCTCAATCAAATGGGACACTAAGTCCCACAAGGACCACCACACAATTGGTGTCTCTTGCCTTGGTTACAATTGAGTTGGAATCAAGAAAGAATGAAGAAGAAAAGCAATCCAAGCGCAAGAGCTCAAATGAACACAAGAATCTCTCTCTCACTAGTCACTATTTGATCGGAATTGTCTTTGGACTTGGGAGAGGATTTGATCTCTTTGGTTGTGTCTTGTATTGAATGTTATAGCTCTTGTAAGGTGTTTGAAGGCTGAAAACTTGGATGCATTGAAGTGTGGTGGTTGGGGGGTATTTATAGCCCCAACCACCAAAAGAACCGTTGGTGAGGGCTTTTGTCGCATGGCGCACCGGACAGTCCGGTGCACCACCGGACACTGTCCGGTGCGCCAGCCACGTCACTTGGCCATTGGATTCTGACCGTTGGAGCTTCTGACATCTGGGTCACCAGACAGTCCGGTGGTGCACCGGACAGGTCCTGTAGACTGTCCGGTGTGCCTTCTGGCTCTGCTCTGACTTCTGCGCGCACTGTAGCGCATTAACTGCTGTTGCAGACGACCGTTGGCGTTGTAGTAGCCGTTACTCCGCTAGCACACCGGACAGTCCGGTGAATTATAGCGGAGTGGCTCCCAGAATTCCCGAAGGTGAGTAGTTCGGAGTCAGGTTCCCTGGGGCACCGGACACTGTCCGGTGCGCCAGACCAAGGCACATTTCGGTTGTCTTTTGCTCTCTTTATTTGAATCCTTTCTTGGTCTTTTTATTGGTTTGTTGTGAACCTTTGACACCTGTAGAACTTATAATCTAGAGCAAACTAGTTAGTCCAATTATTTGTGTTGGGCACTTCAACCACCAAAATCAATTAGGAAAAGGTGTAAGCCTATTTCCCTTTCAATCTCCCCCTTTTTGGTGATTGATGCATTGAGGAAGGCACTTTTCACGTCCATTTGATAAAGCTTGAAGCCATGGTAAGTAGCATAGGCAAGTAAAATGCGAATTGACTCAAGCCTAGCTACGGGTGCATAGGTTTCACCGAAATCCAAACCTTCGACTTGGGAGTATCCCTTGGCCACAAGTCGGGCTTTGTTCCTTGTCACCACACCATGCTCATCTTGCTTGTTGCGGAAGACCCACTTGGTTCCTACAACATTTTGGTTAGGACGTGGAACTAAATGTCATACCGCATTCCTTGTGAAGTTGTTGAGCTCCTCTTGCATCGCCAGCACCCAATCTGAATCTCGAAGTGCTTCCTCTACCCTTTGTGGCTCAATAGAGGAAACAAAAGAGTAATGTTCACAAAAATTAGCAACACGAGATCGAGTAGTTACCCCCTTATGAATATCGCCGAGGATGGAGTTCACGGGGTGATCTCGTTGTATTGCTTGGTGGACTCTTGGGTGTGGCGGTCTTGGATCCTCATCATCTTCCTTGTCTTGATCATTAGCATCTCCCCCTTGATCATTGCCTTCCTCTTGAGGTGGCTCATCTTCTTGATCTTCATCTTTATTATCTTGAGCTTGATCCTCTTCTTGAGTTGGTGGAGATGCTTGCATTGAGGAAGATGGTTGATCTTGTGTATGTGGAGGCTCTTCGGATTCCTTAGGACACACATCCCCAATGGACATGTTCCTTAGCGCGACGCACGGAGCCTCTTCATCATCTAGTTCATCAAGATCAACTTGCTCTACTTGAGAGCCGTTAGTTTCATCAAACACAATGTCACAAGAAACTTCAACTAGTCCAGAGGACTTGTTAAAGACTCTATATGCCCTTGTGTTTGAGTCATAACCTAGTAAAAAGCCTTCTACAGCCTTAGGAGCAAATTTAGATTTTCTACCTCTTTTAACAAGAATAAAGCATTTGCTACCAAAGACTCTAAAATATGAAACATTTGGCTTTTTACCGGTTAAGAGTTCATAAGATGTCTTCTTGAGGATTCGGTGAAGATATAACAGGTTGATGGCGTAGCAAGCGGTGTTGACTGCCTCGGCCCAAAACTGATCTGAAGTCTTATATTCATCAAGCATGGCCCTTGCCATGTCCAATAGAGTTCTATTCTTCCTCTCCACTACACCATTTTGTTGTGGCGTGTAGGGAGAAGAGAACTCATGCTTGATGCCCTCCTCCTCAAGGAAACCTTCAATTTGAGAGTTCTTGAACTCCGTCCCGTTGTCGCTTCTTATTTTCTTGATCCTCAAGCCGGACTCATTTTGAGCCCTTCTCAAGAATCCTTTCAAAGTCTCTTGGGTATGTGATTTTTCCTGCAAAAAGAACACCCAAGTGAAGCGAGAATAATCATCCACAATTACAAGACAATACTTACTCCCGCCGATGCTTATGTAAGCAATCGGGCCAAATAAGTCCATGTGGAGTAGCTCAAGCGGCCTGTCGGTCGTCATGATGTTCTTGTGTGGATGATGAACACCAACTTGCTTTCCTGCTTGGCATGCGCTACAACCCTGTCTTTCTCAAAATGAACATTGGTTAGTCCCAAAATGTGCTCTCCCTTTAGAAGCTTATGAAGATTCTTCATTCCAACATGGCCAGTCGGCGGTGCCAGAGCCAACCCATGTTAGTCTTAGCAATTAAGCAAGTGTCGAGTTCAGCTCTATCAAAATCTACTAAGTATAGCTGACCCTCTAACACTCCCTTAAATGCTACTGAATCATCACTTCTTCTAAAGACAGTAACACCTATATCCGTAAAAAGACAGTTGTAGCCCATTTTGCATAATTGAGAAACTGAAAGCAAGTTATAATCTAAAGAATCTACAAGAAAAACATTGGAAATAGAATGGTTAGGAGATATAGCAATTTTACCCAATCCTTTGACCAAACCTTGATTTTCGTCCCCGAATGTGATCGCTCTTTGGGGATCTTGGTTTTTATCATAGGAGGAGAACATCTTCTTCTCCCCTGTCATATGGTTTGTGCACCCGCTATCGATGATCCAACTTGAGCCCCCGGATGCATAAACCTACAAAACAATTTTAATTCTTGATTTTAGGTACCCAAACGGTTTTGGGTCCTTTGACATTAGATACAAGAACTTTGGGTACCCAAACACAAGTCTTTGACCCCTTGTGTTTGCCCCCAACATACTTGGCAACTACTTTGCCAGATTTGTTAGTCAAAACATAAGATGCATCAAAAGTCTTGAATGAAATACTAGGTTCATTTGATGCACTAGGAGTTTTCTTCTTAGGCAATTTAGCATGAGTGGATTGCCTAGACCTAGATGTCTCACTCTTATACATGAAAGCATGATTAGGGCCAGAGTGAGACTTCCTAGAGTGAATTCTCCTAATTTTGTGCTCGGGATAACCGACAGGGTATAAAATGTAACCCTCGTTATCCTGAACCATGGGAGCTTTGCCCTTAACAAAGTTTGACAATCTTTTAGGAGTGGCATTAAGTTTGACATTGTCTCCCTTTTGGAAGCCAATACCATCCTTGATGCCAGGGCGTCTCCCATTATAAAGCATGCTTCTAGCAAATTTAAAATTTTCATTTTCTAAGTCATGCTCATTAATCTTAGCACTAACACTACAAGAAACTGATAAATGTTCGTGGGTTTTGTTAAGAACGTGGGTACCGACGTTCTTAAATCAGTTAAGTTCATGTGTTTTTTTAAGAACGTGGGTACCCACGTTTTTAAATTAAGTTCGTGGGCCCTAGCCAAAACCGTCGAACTTAATTTAATAGGAACGTGGGTACCCACGTTCTTAAATTAAGTTCGTGGGCCAACTCGAAACCGTCGAACTTAACCCAAAATACCTAGATCCCTATCCCGCGCCGCGAGTCACTTTCACCATCTCTCACTCTTATCCGCCCGCGCGCCCACCGCCGCGCGCAGCATCGCGCCGCCCACCCGCGCGGCCACCGCGCCCACCCCAGCGCCCCAAATGCCGCTCCAACCCTAGCCTCCCGCCACGCCTTTGGATCTCGGGCGGCCATGGGCAACTGCTGCCGCTCGCCGGCCGCCGTCGCGCGGGAGGACGCCAGCTCTTTGCACTTCCCCGCATCCAACGCGAAGAAGAAGCCGCACCAAGCGTCGTGTCCCTGCGGGAGGCGTGCGAGGACGAGGGCGCCGTCCACCTCGTCATGGAGCTCTACGAGGGCAGCAAGCTCTTCGACCGCATCGTCGCGCAGGGGCACTACACCGAGCGCGCCGCCGCCAATGTCACCCGCATCATCGTCGAGGTCGTCCAGCTCTGCCATCAGCACGGCGTCATCCATCGCGACCTCAAGCCGGAGAACTTCCTCTTCGCCAATAAGAAGGAGAACTCGCCGCTCAAGGCCATCGACTTCGGTCTCTCCATCTTCTTCAAGCCTGGTGAGTCACACCAACCGAGATCCTTTCCCAATTTCAGACGATTTTCTGCGCACTTCCGTGATTTCTGGTTTTAGTGGGAGGAAACTTGACGGTAGAGCTCAGAGTAGCAAAATGTACTTCTTTTTTCCTGCAATCCATAAAAAATGTGGTTATTACTAGCTCTGGAACCCGGAAACAATTTGGTGGTTCTTTCATAGGCAATTGGCTATTACTAGCTGCAAGATAGTATCTGGTAGTGATCCGGTAGATACTGTTAATCTCCTTTTTTCAGGATAATATCTAGTGGTACTGACGATAATTTTCAGGACATCGGTTCAGCCGGGCTCTTTCTTCCCTATTACAGAGCATTTTGGTTTGATGAAGAATGAAAATATATTGTGTTGGGCTTTGCCTGGTTGGTACATCAAAGTCTTAGGATGTTTGTGGTGTGGTACACACTTTTGTCATTTAGATTTGCAACTTAAATGTTGATTATTTTATGAAATACTGTGTACACAACACGAGGAAAGTCCACTCTGACTTAACTTACCGAGTCACTTGAGTATTCAGCTCATGGAGCAGATTTATATGTCACCGTGCAGACTTTGTTTTAAGGAAAAATGGTCTTATGCTGCTGAAAACTTGTCGCTTAGGTTATATGCCGTAGAAAGAAATTGGTACACTCAAATACCATCCAAAGTCTGCTCGGTTATACTTTATTACTCACGTCAATTTAGTCCTAGATGGTGGTAATACTGATGGTTTGCCGTGCAGAAACAAACTGCTAAAAATGGAGGCCAGGTGACATCTAGCTATGAACGATTGGCATCAAAGTCCACTGACCCTCTCTCTCTCTCTCTCATATATATATATATATATATATATATATATATATATATATATATATATATATATATATATATATATATATATATATATATATATATATATATATATATATAGTTTTTGTTACCTCATTTCCTTGTGACAGAGCTGAGCATTTGTCAGAATTTGAAAGGAGAGCTTTTGGAGTATTTTTCTTGAATCTAGACCAATTTAGAACTGGTGGAATTATTTTCATTAAAAAGCAAACATACACCTAGATTCGCTTCAACTGAGGCCCAGGCATTCAACGTTTACTTAAAATTTTGTATTTATGGGATGTGTTTTCCTCTCCTCGTAAGGAATGCTAGATAGATTTTTTTTGCTTGCAAACATTTGTAGGCAAGGTTTTTCACCATAGAGAGTAAATAGCTAAGCTTTGGAAATTTATTATTGACTTTGCTTAAAGGTTTTATTTTGGAGGTAACTTCTGGTTACTAATATCTCAGACTTACAATTTGGAAAATATCAGTCAGTTAGGAATTCCGTATTTACTGTTAACCATGAAGAACATGAGGTGTAAAAGGTATTTGGAGAAGAAACAAGCTGGCATGGAAAAAGGAATCAAGATTTGATCACAACCAAATCCTTCTTTGTTAGAATTCTAGAAAATGTGTCCTTGTATTATTTCAGTTTCATACGTATTCATGGTTTAACAATGCACACTAGGATAATGACGCTCAGTATCAAAGGCATGGAATTTGTTCTTTAACTCAAAAGGAACAACTGCTCTACATGGTTTTCTTATTTCTTTTGTTTTCTGCTATAAAGTTTTTTTAGATGTCCATTTTGGAACTGTAAAGGTCTTTTTTATGGTTCATGTGAATATTTTATCAGTCTAATCATTTTTCCCTGGGAGAAGATGTACGATTTTCTTAATATTCAGCTAGAAAGTGATTTAAATCTAAAAAGAAGTAAGAGCTCTCTGCTTTCCTCTTCTATCAAGCTATTTTTTTCTATTTCCTGTAACTGATTGCACAAGCTGTTGTGGGAGCAAAATCAAACGAATTTCAATAGCTCTTTGTTTCACTCACAGTGCAAGTCAGGGCATAGCTCCTGCAAACTATTCTATCTTTTTATCAAAACAATCTATTGTGTCCAGCACCATTTTTTCTTATATACAGCTTATGTTTAGTAACTTGTAACTGAAAAAAGCTTTGTCCCTGCAGCACCCTACCTGTGTAATTTTCTGTATGTTTTTTGAAGCCAGCTGTTGTATATTCTGACACCATCGCACAGTACATCAAATGCATTTTATAACTTAGCAGTTCCTGAAATATGTGTTTTTTGCAATAAACTGGAGGATGAGATGCACGAGGATGAAGGTTTACCTCCTTTTCTGATTACTCAATCAACTATGTTTCCAAGATACTGAAGTGATTTCTGATATTATGTTTTATTTGTAGATGATAAACGATATTCATCTGAGCCTATACCTCAACAGACAGATAACCAATTTGAAGAGGAAGATGGATCCTTTTCTCCACAGCTAATGCATGGCAACGAAGATGAAGATGCAATTGATCCTGAAGAAGACAAAGATGAGCTGGTAGAGTTCTATGTTAGGGCAAAAAGTTCTACTGAGATTTTCTTTCATTTAGACAAACTTTCAAGCTTGTGCAGGCCTCCCTGTGTGTCTTACCCTAAGAGAGGACATTGATTCATTTAGATCTTACTTTTGATGGCAATGCTCCTTATGGTGGCTTAAATTTGAGGGCTTTCATTTTTGTATTGTATATGATATTCTGTGTTGCATGCGATTTTATGTTTGTCTAATTTTTCATTTATGTAATTTTTATTTTTTTTCTGGAAAAGGGATAAGAACGTGGGTACCCACGTTCTTAAAGTTAAGAACGTGGGTACCGTCGAACTTAATGTGCAACCCACGCAGACCCACGCAGGCCACATAAGTTCGACAGCCACGCGTCCCCGTCGAACTTAATAGTAAGAACGTGGGTACCGTCGAACTTACTTCTCTAAATTCGACGGTCCCCGTCGAACTTAAAAACGCACGTTCTTAATGTTAAGTTCGACGGTACCCACGTTCTTAATGTTAAGTTCGACGGTACCCACGTTCTTAAAGTTAAGAACGTGGGGGCCGTCGAACTTACTTCTCTAAGTTCGTCCAAAAATCGCCGTCGGCTATATTCGTCGGTACACCCACGTTCTTACGGTAAGTTCGACGGCTTATTACATTAAGTTCGACGGTTTGTCACCCACGTTCTTTAACCAGTTTCTTGTAGTGTAAGTTGAGCTATGTGATCATTTTGTTTCTTAATTAAAGCTAGGTGATCATGAATAGCATCAACATTAATGTCTCTACATCTAGTGCAAATAGTAACATGCTCAACGGTAGATGTAGAGAGTTTGCAAGAATTAATTCAACAATCTTAGCATGTAATATGACATTTTCATCTCTAAGATTGGAGATGGAAACATTGCAAACATTTAAATCTTTAGCCTTAGCAATCAATTTTTCATTCTCAATTTTAAGGCTAGATAGTGATGCATTTAACTTGTCAATCTTAGTAATCAAACTAGCATTATCATTCCTAAGACTAACAAGAGAATCATCACAAACATTTAAATTCTCAACCTTAGCAATTAATTTAGCATTCTCATTTCTAAGGTTGGAAATAACATCATGGCAAGTGCTTAGCTCACTAGTTAATTTTTCACATTTTTCTACCTCTAGAGCATAAGCATTTTTAACCTTAACATGTTTTTTGTTTTCTTTAATTAGGAAGTCCTCTTGACTATCTAAGAGTTCATCCTTATCATGAATAGCACTAATTAATTCATTTAATTTCTCCTTTTGTTGCATGTTTAGGTTGGCAAATAAGGTGAGCAAATTATCCTCATCATCACTAGAATTATCCTCATCACTAGAAGTTGCATACTTAGTGGAGGATTTTGATTTTACCTTCTTCCTTTTGCCGTCCTTTGCCATGAGGCACTTGTGGTCGACGTTGGGGAAGAGAAGGCCTTTAGTGACGGTGATGTTTGCGGCGTCTTCGTCGGAGGAGGAGTCGGTGGAGCTCTCGTCGGAGTCCCACTCTCGGCAAACGTGAGCATCGCCGCCCTTCTTCTTGTAGTACCTCTTCTTTTCTCTTCTCTTTCCCTTCTTGTCGTCGCCCCTGACACTATCACTAGATAATGGACATTTTGCAATAAAATGACCGGGCTTACCACACTTGTAGCAAACTTTTTTGGAGCGGGGCTTGTAGTCCTTCCCCCTCCTTTGCTTGAGGATTTGGCGAAAGCTCTTGATGATGAGCGCCATTTCCTCATTGTCGAGCTTGGAGGCGTCGATGGGGACCCTACTCGTTGTAGAGTCTTCTTTCTTCTCCTCCGTTGCCTTGAATGCAACGGGTTGCACATCGGGTGTGGAGGAGGCGCCTTGCTCGATGATTTTCTTGGAGCCTTTGATCATCAACTCAAAGCTCATAAATTTTCCTATTACTTCCTCGGGGGACATTAGTGTGTATCTAGGATCACCATGAATTAATTGAACTTGCGTAGGGTTAAGGAAAACGAGTGATCTAAGAATAACCTTGACCATTTCATGGTCATCCCATTTGGTGCTCCCGAGGTTGCGCACTTGGTTCACCAAGGTCTTGAGCCGGTTGTACATTGCTTATGGCTCCTCCCCTTGGTGAAGCATGAAGCGATCGAGCTCTCCCTCGATCATCTCCCGCTTGGTGATCTTGGTCACCTCGTCTCCTTCGTGCGCGGTCTTGAGCACGTCCCAAATTTCCTTTGCGCTCTTCAACCCTTGCACCTTATTATACTCCTCTCGACTTAGAGAGGCGAGGAGTATAGTAGTGGCTTGGGAGTTGAAGTGTTGGATTTGTTCGACCTCCTCCGAGTCGTAATCCTTGTCTCCCCTTTTTGGTACCTGCGCTCCATATTCAACAATATCCCATATGCTTTTGTGGAGTGAGGTTAGGTGATGCCTCATTTTATCACTCCACATAGAATAATCTTCACCTTCAAGCATAGGTGGTTTGCCTAATGGAACGGAAAGTAATGGAGTGCGTTTTGAAATACGAGAATAGCGAAGGGGCATCTTACTATACTTCTTGTGCTCATGGCGCTTAGAAGTGGCGGATGCCGATTCCGAGCCGGAGGTGGAGGGTGACGAAGAGTCAGTCTCGTAGTAGACCACTTTCTTCATCTTCTTCTTCTTGTCACCCTTCCGTTGGGACTTGATGGAGGAAGAGGATTCCTCCTTGTGCTTGTGGGCAAACTCCCTTGAATGTGTTCTTCCCGAGCTTGCGGACTTGTCGCCAGTCCCGATCTCCCTCATGGCGGATGCTCCCGACATCACTTCGAGTGGTTAGGCTCTAATGAAGCACCGGGCTTTGATACCAATTGAAAGTCTCTAGAGGGGGGTGAATAGGGCGAATCTGAAATTTACAAACTTAAGCACAACTACAAGCCGGGGTTAGCGTTAGAAATATAAACGAGTCCGAAAGAGAGGGCGAAAACAAATCACAAGCAAATGAAGAGTGAGACACGGTGATTTGTTTTACCGAGGTTCGGTTCTTGCAAACCTACTCCCCGTTGAGGTGGTCACAAAGACCGGATCTCTTTCAACCCTTTCCCTCTCTCAAACGGTCACTTAGACCGAGTGAGCTTCTCTTCTCAATCAAACGAGACACTAAGTCCCACAAGGACCACCACACAATTGGTGTCTCTTGCCTTGGTTACAATTGAATTAGAATCAAGAAAGAATGAAGAAGAAAAGCAATCCAAGCGCAAGAGCTCAAATGAACACAAGAATCTCTCTCACTAGTCACTATTTGATTGGAATTGTCTTTGGACTTGGGAGAGGATTTGATCTCTTTGGTTGTGTCTTGTATTGAATGTTATAGCTCTTGTAAGGTGTTTGAAGGCTGAAAACTTGGATGCATTGAAGTGTGGTGGTTGGGGGTATTTATAGCCCCAACCACCAAAAGAACCGTTGGTGAGGGTTTCTGTCGCATGGCGCACCGGACAGTCCGGTGCACCACCAGACACTGTCCGGTGCGCCAGCCACGTCACCCAACCGTTGGATTCTGACCGTTGGAGCTTCTGACATCTGGGTCACCGGACAGTCCGGTGGTGCACCGGACAGGTCCTGTAGACTGTCCGATGCGCCTTCTGGCTCTGCTCTGACTTCTGCGCGCACTGTAGCGCATTAACTGCTGTTGCAGACGACCGTTGGTGCTGTAGTAGTCGTTACTCCGCTGGCACACCGGACAGTCCAGTGAATTATAGCGGAGTGGCTCCCAGAATTCCCGAAGGTGAGTAGTTCGGAGTCAGGTTCCCTGGTGCACCGGACACTGTCCGGTGGCGCACCGGACAGTCCGGTGCGCCAGACCAGGGCACATTTCGGTTGTCTTTTGCTCTCTTTATTTGAATCATTTCTTGGTCTTTTTATTGGTTTGTTGTGAACCTTTGGCACCTGTAGAACTTATAATCTAGAGCAAACTAGTTAGTCCAATTATTTGTGTTGGGCACTTCAACCACCAAAATCAATTAGGAAAAGGTGTAAGCCTATTTCCCTTTCAGTTTGGTTATCACTTTGTGGAGATTATGGGTGGTACAGTTCAAGGTGTAAATGGTTGTGGGTGATTCACCATGCTAGAGTGGTAAAGAATCAATTCATATAGAGCACTAGAACCTTACGCGAATGGTGGACGATGACATCCTTGTGCAGAAGCTGCAATGAGGAATAGTGGAGAGTATCGACTCTCCGATGCCGTGGGAAAACATCACTGTGTTTCTAACCCTTCTTAACTTTGAGCATCTATATCTAGGAAATTTAATTATTGTCTTTATACTACTAGAATTAACATGCTAAAATAGGGTTAGAACATAGGGTGAATTTTTTTATGATCGAACAGAAAACACTCTTAGGCATAAGAGGTGAAGTGGATTATCTAATAGGATTTATTTGTTAGAGTTTTTTAGTTTATCCCAATTCACCTCTCTTAGACATCTGAATTCTTTCAATTGGCATCAAAGCCTCGTGCTCATTGGTTTAGGCATCATTCACTTAGACAAAGATGTCCGATGGTGATGGACCCCTCCCATGTTCGAGGGAGATGATTTTTCTTGTTACAAAAATCATATAGAGGCATATCTAGTTGCCATTGATGTGAAAGTCTTTAGAGTCACCATAAAAGGACTTCCAAAACATAAGGACCCACCATCCTAGTTGGTGATAAGGTACACTATGAGAAGTGGAATGCACATGCCAAAATCACTCTCTTTATATGTCTTTGCAAGGCTTGTTTTAATCAGGCATGGAACCACGAGGATGCCCATCCATTATAGTCGTACATTTGTACACTCTATGAGAGAACAATGAGTGACCATGAGGAACAATATCATCTTGTAATGAAGAAATTAAATTCCTAATATTATGCTCACCACTATCTCAACTTTTCTAGCCTTTTCATCCATAGGAAAATCAACTAAAACGCACAGACACGGATATATACAAACTCACATCCATAGGCTAATCTGAAGGTGAAAAAACATAGAAAAGAACTAGGAATAGAATAGGTTATTGATACTAATCTTAAAAATATAAAAGTTAAAGTAATAGTGGAACGAATGAGCCTCTAACTTAACATAGAAAATAACGAAGAATAGAATATGTTACTTATACAGATACTAAAAATATAAAAAGATACAATAATAGTGGAACGAATGAGCCTGTAAGAGCACCTTCAAGAGTATTTTTAAATTTCACTCTCTAAATTATCATTTGGAGAGTCATTTATATTAAAACCACTTTCTATATATTTTCAATCTCCAACGGTAAAATATCTATTTATATAGATTATGAAGGATATAAAGAGTCTCTTGGAGTTGCTCTAACTGATATAGTTGTCGTCCAGGGTTAATCTCATTTTACTTATCCATAATTTAGAATATTAGTATAAATATAGATAGAGAAGAAATTAATTATCAACAAAAAAAATCATACAATGTATATCGTTCTATATCTTTGTTTCGTACAATTTTTTTTTTGCGCACCGCACCGCACGGACCTAGTTAAGGAGATAAACCAATTAGCCGCTGCACATGCGTACAGGGCAACAGGCCCGTCACCAGTTTGGAACAAGAAGGCCCATTAAGGGCCCAACTAAACCAGCCAGATATATATTACTGCGAAGTAACCCTAACCGCCAACAGTCTCGGCCTCTCCTCCCGGCTTCCTCACACGGCACTCCAGCCGCTAGCCCTCACTCAACCAGACAACCAGTACACCACCGCCACCAAGCCCGGGCCGAATAACTCTGCCGGGCAACCGCCGCCCTTCGCCGGCAAAGAACGCCCACCAGGTATTCCCACCCATCTCGTCCCGGTCTGCAGTGCGAAACTGACTTTTCAAACCCTAACATCAAGTTATTTGGCTGTTTCATGCTTATTTACCTTCTACCTTTTTGCTGAAAAACTATGGTGGTATTTACGCCCATCTCCCTCTACTAGATCCACCCCGGCCTGCTATGGAGTCCGCGGTGAACCCGAAGGCGTACCCGCTGGCTGATGCGCAGCTGACGATGGGTATCCTCGATATCATCCAGCAGGCCGCCAACTACAAGCAGCTCAAGAAGGGAGCGAACGAAGGTACCGTACCAATACCTTGTGCACGTCTCCTGACCTGTACTCTGTTAATTCTGGGGTTTATACTTATTCAATTTGTGTCTTTTGTGTTTGCGCGCAGCGACGAAAACCCTGAATAGGGGGATATCGGAGTTCGTTGTGATGGCGGCGGACACGGAGCCTCTCGAGATCCTGCTCCACCTCCCCTTGTTAGCCGAGGATAAGGTACTGATTTTTTCTCTCTCCTCTTTTGTTTTGTAATGTAGTGCTGTGTGATTATTGTTTTTTTTGGATTATAGTGTTTTTTGTTATTAGATCTTTTTCTGTGTGATAAGGTAGGTAGTTTGGACGCCACTATCTGTCATGTTGGTTGTGAATACATCATATTATCAGGCGCATCTTTGCCACATAACTCTGGATGCAGCTGAAGTTGTCTTGACTGCCCTTTATTTACTGTTACATGGAAAACAAGAATTTGTTGTATTGTGAGTGACAATGAACGTCGTTGACTGCTTAAGCTACATAGGATTTATTATTTGCTTTGATTGAAATGAAGCCAATCTTTTGATGATAAACATCGTGGATACTTGCAACATTATGTTGTCAGATACTGTCTTACTATGTCCACAAACTAATTACTTCAACTATGTTTCTCAGATACTCCCCACGTTAGAGAATATAATGCTCATTTTACATCGTTTTCAGCTAACATTTTTTCTATTAGCATATACTTTTTGTGTCGCGAGGTTGATATCATGAGATACGTACCCAAAACGTTTTTTATGACTAACATTTGATAACATAATAAGATACTTATGCAGTAATTGTTGGTTAATTTTGTCATAACAAAATGGAATATATCTTTCAAGGGGTTTGAATTGAAATGCCTCAAAGCCAGGAGTTTTTTTTTACAAATTTAGTGCTAGCAGGTTAGATGCTGTTGAGTAACAGATATGCAATGATAGTTCAATTCAGCCCGGCAATGCAGTCATGTTAGTTGATTTGGCTTGTGTTTAGTTAGTTCTACATGATTCTTTGTGCTCTCTTTATCCTGCTTGGTTGATGACCTACTTGTACACTTAATGTTAGCATACATAATGACTATGGCAGCATTCATCATTGGATCTTATGCAAACAAAAAGATTCACCATTGGCTAATAAATTTGCCTTATGGTATGTGCAGAACGTCCCATATGTATTTGTTCCATCGAAACAAGCTCTTGGCCGTGCTTGTGGTGTGACAAGACCCGTCATTGCTTGCTCAGTGACCAGCAATGAGGGTAGCCAGCTGAAACAACAGATACAGGGTCTCAAGGTACTTAATGTTCTGTCATGTAGCACTTGTTAATACTTTATATTTTAGTGTTTTTATATATGAATATTATGATTGTGTAATATTTATACGCTGTTTAATAGCCTTATCGTCATGTTCTTGTATACATCTGTGTAGATTAATCAAATTTAATGAAATTACAGGACTCGATTGAGAAGCTTCTCATCTGATTTACCTAAGATCTTTCAGTGTGATGGGCCTCGGCGACACATTTTTCAGAGGCTTGGACTGGTGATGGTGTCTTGTTTACATTACGCTTTCCAAACTATATTTGAACACTGCTAAGTCAATCATATTTGAATTGTGCTTCACTTTATATTTGTGATTGTCATGTATCCTCAAGATGCCTCTGTATCGTGGTGGCTGGTTTCTGTTCTGGATCCGACCACATCATTGTGATGGCTGATTGCTATGTTTTTGAGTATTGGATCGTTCCCATCGATTAACTTCTGTGATGACGAATCAGCGCAAATAAAGTCACTTATATGTGATCACGAGCAGCGCAAATAAAGTTGTATGTGGGGGCATAAATAACTGAACTGAAGAATTGGTTCATTAGAACAGCCCCAGATCGCAGGTAACAAAAACATTCTGGTTCCTACACTCGGATAACTTGGTAGGGAACCAAACTGGATACAAAGCAGCCTGGCCTGGGCGGTTGATTGCTTGGCTGTATACTTTTGGTCCTGGCATAGTTCGCCAGTTGCAAAATGCTCTGTAGTGTTCGTTCGGTTAGTCTGGATTGGATTGGAGGGCAGGAACCATTCCAGCTACAATGTAATACAAATGTGTGAACCATTCTAACCCTAAACTATTCTAGGCACTGGTTCCGGAGCAATCAAGCGGGGCCTTCGGCAGCCTAGGAACTACTGTTCCAGGCCGAGATTCAGTGCATCCGGGTGTGTCACTCTTTCCAGGCAGAGAACTGTTCCAGGCCGGGATTTAAAGGCCTGTTCGGCAGGCTAGGATTGAAGAAGGCTGTTTTATAAACACAGAACATATTTGAACAATCTGACACTGCTGCTTTATAAACGCAGTGAATAATCAACCAATCTGACAGTCCATCATTCTTTCTACCATAGGATAGCATGCTGCCGAGACAATCTGGCAGTCTTGCTACCAAAATAAGACAATCAAGAAACATAGAACAATCTTGATAGACTGACATCTTCAACACATGCGCTAAGAAGAAACAGAACATATGTGTTGCGAAGAAACATCACTTTAGAACTAAGCATATCATTTCAAAATAAGAAACCTCAACATATGCTAAGCATCACCGATTAATCACCCAAACCTGTCCAAACAAATGGAACAATCAGATTGGAAGATAAAGGCCCAAGTGAATATGGTTAAGTGGAAGGTAAAGACATAAATATTATACTCTTTCCGTTTTTTTATTTGTCGCCATTTAGTTTAAAAATGAACTAGGGACGATAAATATTCGAGAACGGATGTTGTACAATGCTAAACCATCTCATTTCATAGCAGAGGCAATCAACATCTGTAGCTGGTGGCTCAGGACCTCGTATGCACCTCAACCTGGCCATGTATCCATTTCTACTGTGCAGTGCAGTAAGAAACATAAAGAGGCAGAATTCCGTTGCCATTGTCATGGCTAAAGGCTTAAAGTAAGACACTTCATCTAAATGCAAAGGCAGCTAGCAGGGCATATTGTAAAACCAGTAACGGTGACCAGTGTTTGGCGTCCGCCTTAGCATTGGGGGGAGAGATAAACGTGTCACTGAATCTGAATCTATGCCTGTTTTTCTCATGAACAATGCTACTACTACTACTGCTGTTGCACTACTGCATCAATGAAGCAGTTCAGTAAACAATGCTACGGCCGTGACGAGAAGCGCCGCCAGAACATACACAGGTGCCTGAAAACACGTAATCCACGGAGCAGATGGTTTCTTGAATCCAATACTCTGCAGCACCAAGATTTGTCTTCTTCTACAGATCAATACTCTGCATACACAGCTGGCTGCAGCTTAACGCAAAGAGATGCAAACTGGCGCAAACACTCTTTTACTTCCAATTGGTTTTGGAATATGAGCTCCAAGCAAACTCATCCCTCAAGCTTACTCACCTACAAAAAAAATTCAAAGTACACCGTTGCAATTACACAAAATGATGAGTAATTCAGGGTCATCTTGCTACAAAAAAGCAAAACTAGCAACATAGAGCACGCACACTACTGATTTACCCTTTCCTTTTTAATTTTTTGACTGTACTTCAAACTGATGGTCCCTTGATTTTTTTGTATCTTTTCCTGGTGCTACTGTCTTCTTGGTTATCGTCTCTGTCCTACTACCTACCTATCTCTGTTGATGCATCTCTATGTCACTATGTGATTCTAACAACCAAGATGCACACGTGCCCTCTGTTCAATACACCACAAAAAGTTGAGTCAATCCTATTTTTCCCTGGTAAGAAGGTGCACTTGCAATCTCAGAAATGACGGTACAAAACCTCACATAATAAAATTCCGTTTATTTTTCTTCTCATTTGCAGACACAGACACACCTTGAACCAATGCTTCAGCTTTTCCTTGCTCCAAAACTATCAGTACCTCTTACATAAAATCACATGCTTCACTGTCAATGCAACAAATTAAAGGCCTATTTGAATCCCATGAACTAATTTAGCCACTTTGTGAGCTAAAAATCCAAACATAAAGAGCTAAAAGTAACTAAAATGGTAAAAGATATTCTTTTAGTCATTTTTAACTCTTTCTGTTTCAATATTTAGCTTCTAGAGTGACGAAACTTGCTCTAGCTCAAGGGATCCAAACATGCCCTAAGTAGTTGTGTTCTCAGCTTTTAGTGCAACGTGGTTAGATTTGTCAGGATTATATCTTCTTCTTCAAATAGAACAATCTTATACACATTATTTACATCAATGTGTATACAAATTACAATCATTTCTATCCATGATGTAGCGCAGGTAAATGGGTTGATCCCAGATCCCACATTGATAGTCTTCTTAGTATAAACTCATGTATGCGGACTGGCCCAACTCAGACAAGAGCGCGGCAACACCGCGCATATACATGGAATGAGAAGGGCTCAGCTACAGCCAAGCGAATAAATATACTGTGAATTAACCCTAACCTAACCGAAGCGTCCGCCTCCCACACACGGGACTCCGGCCGCGAGAACCCGCGACTAAGCCAGGACGCGGGACGCCACAGCCACCGGCCTCAGCATCCGCCTAGGACGAATAACCCTTCTAGGCTGCCGCCGCCGCCGTCCTTAGCTCATATTGTTGCCGGCGAAGAGCGCCCCAGGTATTCCCAGCCCCTTCTCTTTCCTGTCCGCTGCGCAAAACTGAATTCTCGAACTCTCAACCTCAAGTTATTTGGCTACTTCTAACTTTTTGCAAAAAATTATCGGGTCCCTTTACTAGATCCGCCCCTGCTATGGAGTCGGCGGTGAACCCGAAGGCGTACCCGCTGGCTGATGCGCAGCTGACGATAGGTATCATCGATATCATCCAGCAGGCCGCCAACTACAAGCAGCTCAAGAAGGGAGCTAACGAAGGTACCGTGCCAATCCCTTGTGCACGTCTCCTGACCTGTACTCTGTTAATTCTGGGCCTTTCTTACTCAACTCGAGTCTTTTGTGTTTGGCGTAGCGACGAAGACCCTGAACAGGGGGATATCGGAGTTCGTAGTGATGGCGGCGGACACGGAGCCGCTCGAGATCCTCCTCCACCTCCCCTTGCTAGCTGAGGATAAGGTGCTTATAATTTGCCCTTTGTTTCACGTACACTAGTGCTGTGTGTGATTATTGTTTTGTTTTTGCCCTTTGTTGTATTGTTAGTGAGAATGAACGGTCCTTTGTTAACTGCTTAAGTTATAGAGGATTTCTTAGTTGCTTCGAATGCAATGAAGCCAATCTTTTGAGTTATGGATGCTTGCAACATTGTTGTCAGATACTCATTGTGTGTGACTCTGACAAAAAAATAATTACTTCAACTGTGTTTCTTAGTTAATTTCTTATTTAATTAACTGTAAATGGTACTCCCTGCGTTTGAAAATATATTGCTCAATTTGCATTCCCTTCAATCAACAATTTTTCCATTAGTATATAATTCTTGTGCTGCAAGGTTGGTATCATTAGATTCATATTCAAAACCTCTTTCTTATGTTTATACTTTTTGACAACACAATAATATATTTATAGAGTAATTGCTGGTTAAATTCTGCCATAACAAAATGAAACATACCTTTTTTTTAAAAAAATGAGAGGGGTATGAACCCTCAATGCCTAGGAGTTGAATTTCTTGTGAATTTAGCGCTAGCAGGTTATATTTCGTTATGTAACAGACATGTAGTGACAATTCAGCCTGGCAGTGCACTCCTGTTAGCTGATTTAGCTTGTGTTTATTAGTTCTACGTCCTTTTTTTTGTGCTCTCTTTATTCTGCTTGGTTGATGACATGAACCACCTGTATACATCACTTCTGTTAGTAGACTTCTCAATGAATATGGCAACATTCACCATTTTTTTTCGAACACGCAGGAGAACTGTGTATCATTATATTAAGAAGAAAGAAAGGTCTAATATAGACTGATTACAAGCGCCTCAAAAGGCAGCCACACATAACCATACTTCCCAAGCTACACCCACAACCTTCTAAGAGCAGAAGCTCCAGAAATACCCCATAAGCTAGCATCCCCATGAATCTTCTGCAAAAGAGCGTTGATGTTAGGGGAGGATGCATCAAACACACAAGCATTTCTATGTTTTCAAATCCTTCAGGCAACATCACCATTGGCTAATAAATTTATTCTATGCTATTTGCAGAACGTGCCATATGTATTTGTTCCATCGAAACAAGCTCTTGGCCGTGCTTGTGGTGTGACAAGGCCTGTCATTGCTTGCTCAGTGACCAGCAATGAGGGTAGCCAGCTGAAACAACAGATACAGGGTCTCAAGGTACTTAGGGTGCGTTTGGTTGCAATGACAGGACGGGATGAGACGAGACGATTCCTCAAATAGGGTTGTTTGGTTCAGGGTCAGGGGTTGGGACAGGACTATCCCAGTGTTGTCCCCAGTTATCCCTCAAAATTGGAGGGACGAGAGAGAACGCCAGGGGACGTCCCTGTCCTGGCTGTCCCGCAACCAAACACACCCTTAATGTCCTGTCTTGTAGTAGTTGTTAATACTTGATATGTTGCTATTTTTATATATGAATATTATGATTCTGTAATATTTATATGCTGTTTAATAGTCAGTCTTATCATGTTCTTGTATGCATATCTCTGTGGATTAAACAAATTTAATGAAATTGCAGGACTCGATTGAGAAGCTTCTCATCTGATTTACCAAAGACCTTTCAGGGTGATGGGCCTCAGCGACACATTTTTCAGAGGCTTGGACTGGTGATGGTGTCTTGTTTACTAGATTTTACGTCTTTCCAAACTATGTTTGAACACTGTTAGGTCGACCATACTTGAATTGTGCTTATATATTTGACTGTCATGTATTCTGAAGATGCATCTGCATTCTGGTGCCTTGGTTTATGTTGAGATTCTGACCATCATTGTAACGGTTGATTACTATGAGTTTGAGAATTGGATCGATTGGATGGTTGCAATTTCCATGTGACCAGGACAGATAAAATCTTACTGATTCAGTTTGTCTCATGGTTTCTCGGATATTACTTATGTGTGCATAGTTTATTTCATTAACCTAGTTGTGCTGCCAATGTTGTATTAAAGGGGATGATTGGTTTCTTTGGTCATCCTCTTAAACTTTAGAGACTAAAGTTTAGTCTCTAGAAATTCTATTTGGAAGACCTATTTTAGTCACTTCGATTGGTATTTAAGGACTAAAGTTGACTAAATTTTTAGGAGATGGGAACCAAACACCCTAATTGATTTTCGTCGTTCTAATATGGACTTTTGTTGTTAAAATGTTGGCCTTTATGCTGCATGACCTCTAAGTCCAGTCCTAATTGAGGTTTTATTTCTTGTGTGTTACAAAGTTTGTATAGGGTTTAAATTTTGTTGACGTGAAACTTATTTTTCATCTCATTATGCTTTTGCCATTGCAATTTATATTATATCATTCCCTAGTTCCGTTGAGACTGGTCGAATTTAATAGTAGTTTTATATAAATCGGTCGAACTTTGGGTGATAGATTTTGTAAATTAGGGTTTCAAATTGGTCTGCTTGCTGTTAAATCAGTCCAACTTTCGTGCTATATGTTAGACTACCCGTCTAGTCTAGGGTTTGGGTTGTAATTACCGTCTTACCCCTCACTGTAATGGGCCTGGCCCAGTTACTTCTCTATTAATACTACTCCCCATCCCTGGTTAAGGTATGGGTACACATTCCAACATGGTATCATAGAGCTAGGGTTAGTTTTCCAGCCGCCGGCCCTCCTCTCCAGCCGCCGGCACCCCAGCCGCCGGCCTCCCTCTCCCTCCCAGCCGCCGGCTTCCCAGCCGCCGGCCTCCCTATCCCTCCCAGCCGTCGGCTCCACCGCCGGTCCCCTGCCCAGGCGCGGAGCGCCCCTCTGCCCCTACGCGCCCGTCGCCGGCCTCCCTCTTCCCCGACGCGCCTCCCGACGCCCCTCCCCTGCGTGCTCGTCGCGCCCAGGGCCCCTGCCCCTGCGCGTTCGCCGCCGCCGGACCCGACCCCGGACGCCGCCGGCGGCCTCCCTCGGCCGCCGGTCTTCCTCCCCTGCGCGCTCGTCGCGCCCAGGGCCTCTGCCCCCGCGCGTCCGCCGCCGCCGGCCTTCCCCCTGGGAGCGGCGCCCGACGTCCCACCTCGACCAGGCACCAGGCCCGCAGGGAGCGGCGCCCGACGTCCCTGCACCTCCTCGACCAGGCGCCTGGCCAGGCTGCGCCCCTGCCCCTGCGTCTCCGCCGACATGGACGACAGCACCACTGCCGCCACTGGCACTATCGCCCCCGCTGCGATCGGCAGCGAGCCCGCCCATGGAGGGGCCCCTTACATCATCGGCCTCGGTCCGCTCCACGCCTCCTCCCCGCTGCCCCTGCATCGCACCTCCCCGCCGGGCTTCCCCGCCTTCGCTTCACCCACCTGGAGTCATCGTGTCGCGCCCTCCACCATCCCCACCACCGACCCCCCGCTCGTCAGCACCCTCGCCTCGATCCAGGCCGCTGTGATGGCCTCGCGGGAGCGCGAGCGCGCTGCCTCCCTCGCCCTGGAGCGTGAGCGTGCCCTGGGCGCTGCTCTGGCCACCCAGATGGCCACCACGCAGCGTCTCCTCGGCCACCCGACTCTCGCCGATGCGGAGCCCCCAGAGGACCCCCACGCCTCTGACCTCGACGCCGACCTCATCGCTGCTCTCCACGCTCAAGCAGTCGGCCTGCACAACATCCGGGCCCTCGTGTCCGTGGTGTTGGATCCGGCGTCTCCCCACTACTCCCGTTGGCGAGGACAGGTCCTTCTCACACTGCGGCGGTTCGTCCTCGACGACCACGTCCTCATCGACCATGACACTCCGTCGCCTCGCTCCTGGTGCCTCATGGACAGTGTTGTCCTCTCGTGGCTCCACGACACCATCACCGTCGAGCTACAGGACATCATCCGCGACCAGGCGGACACTGCGCGCCAGGCGTGGCTCGCTCTCGAGGACCAGTTCTTCGGGAATCGAGATGCTCGGGCACTCCACCTCGACGCCCAGTTCCACCTGTTCTCTCAGGAGGGCCTCTCCGTGGGCGAATACTGCCGCCAGATGAAGGGCCTGGCTGACTCTCTCCGCGATCTCGGCGAGCCCGTTGCCGATCGCACCCTGGTGCTGAACCTCCTGCGTGGCCTCAGCCCCCGCTACGGCCACCTGAAGGCTCTCATCAAGAGGAGCGTGCCCTTCCCCACCTTCCACGTCGTGCGGAACGAGCTTCTCCTCGAGGAGCTTACCATGGCGAATGAGGCACCCACTCCTGCCTCGGCCCTCTACACCACTCCTACCAGCGGTCCGCCGCCTTCAGGGGGCCAGGCCACCCGCCCTCCGTCGACCCGGGCTCCCACCCGCCCCCCACCTGCCGTCCCGGCGGCCCCTCGTCCGACTTCCACGACCGACGGGGGTCGTCGCTCCCGCAAGGGCGGCCGTGGGAGCGGCGGCTCCTCTCGTGGTGGTCCCTCTGGCCGGGGTGGCGGCCCCGCGTGGCCGTCATTCTACAACCCCTGGACCGGGACCATCGCCATGTGGCCGGGCCAGGCACCGAGTACCCCCCGTCCTCCGGCGCCAGCCCTCCTGGCTACACCTCACTACGGTACACCTCCTTATGGTGTTCCCGTCGTGCCCCAGGCTCCGCCCGCGCTCCTGCCCCCGGGGACCCACACCTCGACGCCTTGGTCCCCGCCGACCGGTGGTTGGGACAGCGCCTCCCTCGCTGCGGCATTCAACACCATGACGATGACCCCACCCTCCTCCGACTGGGTGATCGACTCCGGTGCCTCGTACCACACCACTCCCATGGCAGGCACGCTCTCTCGCTCTCATCCCCCCCTCCCCTCTTACCCATCCTCGATCGTCGTTGGAAACGGTTCCACTCTACCAGTCACCTCAGTAGGTGCCTCGGTTCTCCCTGGGCCGTTTTACCTCAACGATGTTCTCGTAGCTCCCCACATCACTCACAACCTTCTTTCTGTTCGTCGATTCACCACTGACAACTCCTGTTCCATTGAGTTTGACCCCTCTGGTTTTTCTGTGAAGGATCTGGCCACCAGGACCCTTCTCGCCCGCTGTGACAGCTCGGGGCCACTCTACACGCTCCAGCCCTCCACCGCCGGCGTGTCTCCACCTCCTGCCCTGGTCTCCACCACCTCTTCCACCACATGGCATCGACGTCTCGGCCATCCTGGACCCGACGTCATGACCAAGATTATCAGTAGTCTAGATCTTTCATGTAGTAGGGGACATTTTGAGGGTCTCTGTCATGCTTGTCAGTTAGGCCGACATACTCGTCTCCCATTTACTACTTCTTCTTCTCGGGCTGAGCAGGCTTTTGACCTGGTTCACTGTGATCTTTGGACCTCCCCTGTACTCAGTCTTTCTGGCTATAAATACTACTTGGTGATTTTGGATGATTTTTCCCATTTTCTCTGGACCTTCCCGCTTCGCTTGAAGTCGGACACATTCACCACTCTCACACACTTCTTCACCTGGGTATCCACTCAGTTTCGTCGCCCGGTCCGTGCTCTGCAGTGTGACAATGGCCGCGAGTTCGATAACAACGCCTCTCGCTCTTTCTTCCTCACTCATGGCGTCCAGTTGCGTCTCTCATGCCCCTACACTTCTGCACAAAACGGCCGAGCCGAACGCATGATCCGCACCACCACTAATATGCTCCGCTGCCTCCTCTTCCAGGCGTCTCTCCCTGCCAGCTACTGGGCAGAGGCCCTGCACACTGCCACCCACCTCCTAAACCGTCTTCCCTCGAAGGCGGTTCGCCACCCTACCCCTCACTTCGCCCTATACGGCACACCCCCTTCCTATGACCACCTTCGCGTGTTCGGTTGTGCCTGCTATCCTAACACTTCCGCTACCGCTCCACATAAGCTTTCTCCTCGCTCCACCCGCTGTCTATTCCTTGGCTACTCCCCTGACCATAAGGGGTACCGGTGTCTGGACCTCACCTCCCACCGCATCATCATCTCTCGTCATGTCATCTTTGACGAAGATGTGTTTCCCCTTGCTGGCTCCACCCCACCCACCGACCTTGACTTCCTCCTCGAGTCCGATTCGATTCCTCCCCCACCTCCGGCTCCCCGTCTTGCGCCGTTACCTGCTCCTCGTGCGGCCCCCAAGACCTCTTCCGCGCCACGCGCGGCCCCGTCGACCCCGCCTGCGCCACGCGCGGCCCCGTCGACCCCGCCTACACCACACGCGGCCCCGTCGATCCTGCCTGCGCCACGCGCGGCCCCGCCGACCTCGCCTGCGCCACGCGTGGCCCCGTCGATCCTGCCTGCGCCACGCGCGGCCCCGTCGACTCCAGCTCGATTCGCCAACCCCGCCCTCGTCTACCATCGCCGCGGCCACGCCACCACCTCGGCGCCCCCCGACTCGAGCCCGTCCACGAGCGCGGCCCGATTCGCCGACCCCGCCGTCGTCTATCACCGCCGTGAGCCGGCCCCACCAGCCGCTCCCGACGTCCCGGCGGTTCACTCCGAGTCGTCTGTATACCACCCGGTCGTCATCCACCGCGACCCCAGGCACGTCCACCCGATGGTGACTCGGCGCGCTGCTGGCGTTCTCCGCCCCGTCGACCGACTTATCCTGGCAGCTGCTACGACTAGCACTCCACCCGACGCTTCCCCGGTACCCTCCTCCGTTCGCACTGCCCTCACCGACCCACATTGGCGTCGTGCTATGGAGGAGGAGTACGCGGCCCTCTTGGCCAACCACACCTGGGACCTGGTGCCGCGTCCACCAGGCACCAACGTGGTCACCGGCAAGTGGCTATTTCGCCACAAGCTGACCTCGGACGGCTCCCTCGACCGCTACAAGGCCCGGTGGATCCTTCGGGGCTTCACCCAGCGCCCCGGAGTGGACATCCTGGAGCGGGCTGGCATGTCTGACTGCAAGCCCTGCTCCACGCCTGTCGACACTCAGGCGAAGCTCTCTGAGGACGACGGGCCTCCGGTCGCCGACGCGACGTCCTACCGGAGATTCACTGGCGCGCTCCAGTACCTCACGTTCTCCAGGCCCGACATCGCTTACGCTGTCCAGCAGGTGTGCCTGCACATGCACACTCCGCGGGAGCCCCATCTCACTGCGCTCAAGCGGATTCTTCGCTACCTCCGCGGCTCCCTCGACTACGGCCTCCTACTCCGCCCATCCCCGACGTCGGAGCTCGTGGTCTACACCGACGCTGACTGGGCTGGCTGTCCCGACACGCGCCGGTCCACCTCCGGCTACGCCGTGTTCCTGGGCGCCAACCTCGTCTCTTGGGCCGCCAAGAGGCAGCCCGTCGTCTCTCGCTCCAGCGCTGAGGCCGAGTACCACGCCGTGGCCAACGGTGTGGCCGAGGCCTCCTGGCTGCGCCAGCTCCTCCACGAGCTCCACAGTCCTCTTCAGCGCGCCACACTCGTCTACTGCGACAACGTCAGTGCGGTCTACCTCTCCACCAACCCCGTGCAGCATCAGCGCACGAAGCACGTAGAGATCGACCTTCACTTCGTCCGCGAGCGTGTCGCTGCCGGTGACGTTCGGGTTCTCAGCGTCCCCACCACGCTGCAGTTCGCCGACATCTTCACCAAGGGACTGCCGTCGAGCGTATTTCTAGACTTTCGATCCAGTCTCAACATCTGTACATGATAGAGTTGTGACTGCGGGGGGGTGTTAGACTACCCGTCTAGGAGTCTAGGGTTTGGGTTGTAATTACCGTCTCACCCCTCACTGTAATGGGCCTGGCCCAGTTACTTCTCTATTAATACTACTCCCCATCCCTGGTTAAGGTATGGGCACATATTCCAACACTATAGAGTAAATTTTTAAGTGAGGGTTTCAAATTAGTCTGCGTGATATTTGAGTCGTTGGAGAACAGGCCCTGTAATTTTTAGCTCTTGGTCTCGCGCACATGATAAATTCTTCTGTACCACTTGCGTGCGACTAGCCGCCTAGCGAATCGCGATTCGTTCGGCACCGCAGATCCTCACTAGAGATGGCAATGGGTAAATACCCACCGGGTATTACTACCCCATACCCATACCCACGACACAAAAATAACCCCATCGGGTCACCCATATACACTGGCGGGTATGGATTTACCCCCATACCCATACCCATGTGGGTATGGGTCACCCATCGGGTCACCCGTACCCACGAAAATTAAACAACTATCAAAAAATTATATTATACAAATGGCAAGTATATCCATATAAATACCATTACAAAATTTTCTAGCATCATTTAACCATCCATTCAACACACCAAAGATAATTGGATAAACTAGTAACACTATGATAGTACTACATAGCACATTACATGTTCCATTACATGGTCATTAAATTGTTGTTAAATAGTAAAAAAGTTGGATGACTAAAGTCCAAGTTCATGCTTCGGATAAGTTTATATTGGGTATTTTAAACCCACGGGTTAACGGGTATGGGTGAAGGCGGAACGTTCTAATACCCGTTTACCCATTGGGTAAAGATTTTTGCCCAATAACATACCCACGGGTAGAATATTTAGCCCATATACATACCCTAATGGAGTAAATACCCATCGGGTATCGGGTCGCGGGTACCCATTGCCATCTCTAATCCTCACCACCCACGTGTGCTGATCCGTGATTGCGGGTTGGCGACGGTTCTAGGGGCCTGTTTGGTTCAGCTTTTTTCTGACTAGCTTTTCTGAAAATCTGGCTGTGGGGAGAATCTGGCTGTAGGGAGAATCTGGGTATCATTACGATTACCTGTGGAGGAAGATAAAGTTGTTCATAAGGCGCATGATCTAGAAAGTGACGGATTCCTACTATTACAACGACTCAACCGATTATGTGTTTATGTTGATTTTGGATGGTTTTTGCCCCCAACGAATTTTGTAGAAGCTGGCTGAAAAGCTGAGCGTTTGGCAGTCCGCAGCAGCTTTTGGTGGCCAGAAGCTGCCAGAAGCCGAAACAAACATGGCCTAGGTCGGTTCAGCGCAGTGGGCCCAGATTCACGTTTCGTGCGCCCCTGCCCCCGGGCCCCGGCCGGTTCCTGCAAGCGGGACCCACACGCTCCTAACCTAGCTCAACCCGTGACGCGGAGGTGCAGCGCACGCACATAGATCTGTACCACTGACATAACGTCCCACCACCGACCTGTGCCATGCTGTCAGGGACTCCGTCCCGGAAAAACGGATACGGACCCGCTAGTTCCCCTCACTAGTCGGCCTCCTCTCGCCCGGCTTTAAATAGCGGTCTATCCCTTACCTAGGAAGCCTTTTAGTTTCCTTCTCCCACCGCGGCCCCGGAAAATTTCCCCCTTCCCCGTAGCGAAACCCTAGCCGCCGCGCCAAAACCAAATCCCGCCACGCCCGAAAATTTCCGGTGGTTTCCTTGCCGCGAATCGATCGATTCCGAGCGATTCGGTTGATTTGATCGATTTCGGGTGCTTCGCGATTGATTAGGCCGGCAAAGCCGCCAATCCTTGTGATCTCTCGAAGGGGTAGAGCGCGGTCGACCGTCGGTCATGTCGAGGTGCTTCCCCTACCCGCCGCCTGTGTACTTGGGAAACCCAGTGGCCGTGGCCGAGGCGGAGTCGACCGCTAAGGTTTGTTGAACCTTCGGATTTACACACGCACACCGGATCGTTTGTTCTTCCTGGTTGTTGCTGCTAGGATCTGTGGGTTGTGCGTGTGTGATTTGGGTATCGCACGTGCTGGGAAAGCTAACCTGCTTGTTCGGTTCTACCCCAATCCATATGGATTGTGGAGGTTTTAATCTCTATTAAGTCAAAATCTCTCACAATCCGTATCAATCCCCTCCAATCCATATGGATTGAAAATAACCGAACAAGCCCTGAGTCGGAGCCCGGAGTCAGAGGGAAGTGTCTGAATTCTGTGTAGCTTAGCTACTCGATCTCATTCAGATCGATTTAAAATTTTAAGTTGGATGGCCGCTAGTCGAGATTTATTGAGTCCGATTTTCGAATATTCGTCCTGTGTAGCTTAGCTACACGATGACATTCAGATCGATTTAAAATTTTAAGCTGGATGACCGCTAGTCCAGATTAATTAAGTCCGATTTTCGAATTCTGGACCTGTGTAGCTTAGCTACTCGATGCCATTCAGATCGATTTAAAAATTTAAGTTGGATGGCACCTATTAGAGATTGATTAAGACCGATTTTTGAATACTGGTTGCATGATTATCAGGAACATTGAAAGAATGCTAGGACAAGAAATTTGATTCGACACTGTTGTATCTCACATTTAGCCGCCCTAGCATTACATCGGCGTGAGCTGGAGGGATCTGTTATGGCCAAATTTGCATGGTTAGAATATGACGCATGGGTGCTTTTGTGACTGTTTAATTAGATGTTGCACAAAATTTTCTGTGTAAATAGTGGGGGATGAAAATGGATACTTATTTGGATATTTATTTATTTTTCTTTGATTGCGAATAAATAAGATATATAATCTTCTATGCAAATTTGTATTTTTTGTTTTTGCCATTGAGCCTGTAAAGATTAATAAAAGGTAAATCTTATTTGTATCATATATTTTCTCAAATGATAGGTATGAAATTCGGATACATATAAAAATATGGAATCAGATATTTTCTTTTCATCTTTTTTGCTGTAAGGAGCGAAAAATGCATAAAACAATTTATACAAATTTTATTCTAATTATAATTATGTGTTTGATAACATAAGAAAAGATCATCATGAAATTTCATACATATCTATTTTAAAATATTAAATTTGTCTAAACAATTTGGATATCCACTTTCATCCCTAAGTGTGTGTATGTCAATTCTTAGTTGAATTTTAAATTAATTTTTATACAATATCATATTTTGGTAAAAGGATCGGTTGCCATGTTGTGCTGTTCTTTTTGTGTTCCTTAGCACGGGGTAGCATTAGTATTTGACGCCCTTTTGTGTTGTTGGAAAGACAAATTAGTTTGAATGGGAATTACATATCTTGTTTTACTGTTTTAGGGTTCCTTCTTTGCTACTGTGCTCCTGTGGGTCGGTACTGCATTTATGTTTCTTTTTTTTTTCTGGTCTGATGTAATTTGTGCCACTATTCTGTTGGCAAAGGAGTTCAGGATTATTTTGGCCGTGTATAGCAATAGCAACTGACACCTTTTGTGTTCATTGAAAGTTTTTGTTCTAGAGTGTGCAGTGTTGCAGGTCTTAACTGTTGTCAAGAAAGTAATGTGTTCAACATGATTGTAAACTGAATGCAATTCTTTGGCTAACTGTGTAATTATAAGTCAATGATAATTGAACAATCTTTGTGAAGCATCACTGTCTGAACTGTGCAAATGCTACAACCATTTCTTGTGTCCTTGTAAATATCAAAATTCATATATTGCAAAAATACTGCATTGCATCCCGTCGTCTGTTCTAAATCAGAATTGACGATTGCTCTGGTGGCTGAAGCTTCAGAAAGAAAGGGAAAGGGCTCACAAGAAGAAAGATAAAAGGAGTGACAAGAAAGCTCCCCAACTGGGTGAGACGTCCAAACATTCAAAGCACAACCATAAGAAGAGAAAGCTCGAAGATGTCAGCACAGGTGATCAGGAGCCCAAAAAAGTATTCAAAGAATCAGCTGAGCTATTGGAGAAGAGTGGACTCTCAGAAGAGCATGGAGCTCCTTGTTTTGTACAGATGTTTCGTGACTCTCCTGAGAGCTCGCAGGACAGCAGCAAGAGAAGAAAGGCTGTCCTGCCCAGTCCCAGCCAAGCTAAGAATGGTGAAACTGTTTTCTTGTTTTTTATTTTGTTTTTGAGTAGATACCAATCACTTGTTTCAGGATTTTATTCACACAAACTTGTCATTTTACAGGTAACATCATTCGCATCAAGCTAAAAAGTAACCAAGATCCCCAATCAGTTCTTTTGGAGAAACCAAGGGTTCTGGAGCAACCACTGGTCCAACAAATGAGTTCGGTTTCATCCCTGTCGAGCAAACAAAATTCAATCAATCGTAAGGTGAATGTGAGATCTACAGCTGGCCAGCAGTGGGTCAATGGTGACTCCCAAGCAGTACAAAAATCTTTGGTTACAGAAACCCTGTCAAGGGCAATGCAGAGAACTGTCCCCCAGCCTGCAGTGAAGGTCACACGTCGGGCTGATCCCCAGCTATCTGTTAAGGCGCCGGTTGGAAGATCTGACCTACCTCCAAAGTTTTCGGGAAGTGTGGGCCCTTCACCTGCTAGAGTGACCGGAAGATTTTGTCCTGCACCTGTTAAGACGCAACAGAGAATTGAGCATCCACCTTCCATGGTGTCACAGAGAGTTGATCCTCAGGCGAAGGTGTCACAGAAGGAAATGGGATCTGCTGTTTGCCTGCCACAAGCTCCACATCCTCCTGTTTTGCAGAAACCCAAGGACTTGCCTGTTCCTAAACAGCGGGAGCCTATCAACTCTTTGCCAAAAGAAGAGCCTTGTTTCTCTGGAAGGACTGTGGAAGCAGATCAAGGGAAGGAAGCTAAGCTCTCCCGTTCAGATCGGAAGAAAATCCACAAAACTGAGAAGAAAAATAAGAAGTTCAGAGATCTGTTTGTTACCTGGAATCCGCTATTGATGGAGAATGAAGGTTCAGATTTGGGTGGTCAAGACTGGCTGTTCAGCAGTACAAGAAGCTCTGATGGTAGCATGGCTCAACCCACAGTACCTGATGGTTTAGGGCCGATTCATCCGATGGTGCAGCAGCAGCCTTATTTGCAACCCAGGGCAACTTTTTTGCCGGACCTTCATATCTATCAGCTGCCTTATGTTGTACCGTTTTAAGTCTGTTCGTAGATGAGAAGTAGATGAGATGTTGTGAAGGAGCTGTGTGGATGTGGGATATAATGGTTCCCTGCCGCAATTTTCCAGCTTTGTTAGCAAGATTGTAATGTAATGTTGGTTAATTATTTTGCTCATTTATGTAAGCAGTTGAACTGCAAAATCTTCTTTCTAGGCAGTTACTGTAATACGACACGCAATATTTGTTTTTATCCATAATAATAGCCTTGCCACAATATAAATGGATTAATTGCAGCAACTGACAAGTGATCAGCATTTATCTGTTAGCCAAAATAACAATAACAGGTCTCGCTATGATAATGATATTGTACGGTCTAGATGGTGTGTAAATAATTATGTGATTTTAATTACATTGGCTAACTAAAATAGATGTCGAATTGAAGCTGTTAGGGCGCTACGTATGATGGTTACAATTGGACGATGGCTAACAAAAACAGTTTACAATTGTTTTTATCCACAAATATAAAGGAACAGGGTGATCACTTGCACCTAAGACCTACAATTGTCGATTGTTGGCAATCAGGTCTTAAATGTAAGCATATACATGAGCATTTTGGTCCAAGATCATGATCCAACCTTACGTATGTCATATTTAAAATTTGACACCTCCCGTTTTATGTACCTTTATAAAAAAAATTCCTATCAAACCATAGTTATATTTACAGTTGGATCATAATCTAATGAACCAGAATGATCGCTTATGTGCTTGCACCTAAGAGGACTGTTATGCAATAAGATCTTAACTGTAAGCGTGCAAGCAAGTATTTTAGTCAGTTGGATCATGATCCGACCATATATCATATTTAACACTTGAACTCTTCGCCCACCAGCTCGTGTAGGTTTATAAAACCCCTCTTAACAAACCCCAATTATATCTATGGTTGGATCGTAATCTAACGGATCAAGATGATCACTTGCACGCTTGCATCTAAGACCTAATTGCATAGCACTCGTTGTCTCAGATAGAACAACTTCAATTTGGCATAGTACAAACACTACTCACACTACATAAACACAACTAGAGAGCTGCAAGCCTACAACTATTTAACTATACATATACACAAGCTAGCTAATAAGAGAGGAACTACTTTACTATACGAATAAACGAGGAACAAACAGTCACTAACACAAGTATATGAACATGTAAAATAAACTAGTGCGAGAAATTTGTCCTAAGGTTCGATGGTTTGACAACCACTTAATCCTCTTGCTAGTAGTAATCACACAAGATTACTCTCTCCAACAAAGTTAGTGCTCACACAAGAGCTTTAGCACTTTGATCCATCTAGACCACTTGGCGCTCTTCACACCTCGTTCAACTAGAGTTTCTTTTCGTGATCTACTGCAGGGCGAGCACAACACTCCTCACTTATTCTTCTTCAGAGCCACACAAAACCTTCACGCGGGCTTTACAATGGAGATAAGGCACCAAATAGACTAGGAGGTGGCAACCTCTAAAAATAACAATCGGCTTACAATACTTTACCTAATGCCACTCAATCAAATTACTCAATGCAATATGTTGGCAACGGTCACCCACTATAGAGCATGAACAGTATTGATCACTAGTGAGTTCGAGGGCACTAAGTCACTCAAAAATGTACAACCCCATTGGCTCAGCCCAACGATCCTCTCTACATAAAGAGAGAGAAAAACTGATCGTTGAAGGCTTTTTAGCCTCTAACTTGGATTTTTTCGGCTCATTGCCCTTGGAAATTTCGGAGCAATTCAAATCAACTCCAATGATGGGTCAACATGGTCATCATCCACGCATGCTCTCGCATCAGAATTTTTGGCCTACTCGCCTCACAAATACCAGGGCAACTATCCACGACCCAACGATCAATCAAAGTGGTCAAACCACGTTAGAATTTCTGGCCACCTAGTCTCAAAAATTTTGGGGTGCTACCCACATGGCCAACAAAGTCAGTTTGTTCCAAAATTTGGCCAAGTGTGCGGAAAATTCGAGCAACACTCTCCAGCTCAACTAGAATTCTAGAAACATCCATAACTTCTTCACTCAAACTCCAACTAGAATTCTAGAAACATCCACAACTTCTTCACTTAAACTCCAATTTCGATGATCTTAGATTTCTCGGAAAGCTTATTCAAAGAGATACATATCCCAATTGAATAATTGATCCAAAACACAATGGATCAGCCCATAATTCCCATCCAAAGATCCAACCCTCAATTAGGAGCATACCGAAAAACCTTTTTCCAATCAAATGACTACCGATGGGATGATCAATCACATTAAACCTTATTTAGTATTTTTAAAGGTTTTTCTCTTAAAATGCAATCACCACTTGATCCTAGCAACATATGTAAACTTAGATATCTCAAGTGGCCCTAGACGACTGTTGAGCACTAAAATGGCTTGGCGGACTGTCCACCCCTAGGGCCAGACGATTCGTGGTCCAGACTGTTCACGGTGGCGGCGCGGACAGCCGCGTGTGCGTAGAATCAATTATGGTTTCTTGTTTCTTGCGGGATTTGTTAGCGATGCCCACATGATTAGCTTGGGAACAAACTTGTAACGGGTCCAGACCTCCCCCTTATATAGATGAAGGGGTACGACCGTTTGAACCCCACACAATCGATCTAATCAATTCTACTTATCATTTTTACCTTATGTATTAGGAGTAGCGCTAGTTGAACCTTCCTCTACTTCAAAATATTCACCTCTCTTTGGCTCTATGTCGACTAGTGGCGTCTTGGACGCCCTACCGACCCCAAAACATACCATGGATCTCTCTGGGACACCCTCAAGATTTCTCATGAGGGGAACGACGCCACCATGATCACCAAGATGGAGTTGGTGGAAGGCGAGCTAGGAAGGTTCGCAATGATCAGGGGAGAAGAGCCAACACAAACGTACAACAGGCTCAAGACCCTGGTCAACAAGATCAGGAGCTATGGAAGCACGAGATGGACGGACCACGACGTCGTCCGACTTATGCTCAGGTCCTTCACTGTTATTGATCCTCATCTTGTGAACCTCATCCATGAAAATCCCAGGTACACAAAGATGACTCCCGAGGAGATTCTTGGGAAATTTGTGAGCGGGCGGATGATGGTGAAGGAAGCGCGATACGTTGATGATGCTCTCAATGGCCCTCTACCCGTCTACGAGCCTCAACCTGTTGCTCTCAAAGCAACAAGCAGCAGGGAGGCGCTACCTAGCAAGGTGGCACAAGTTGTGGTGGCCGGGCTAAACGAGGATGAGATGTCCCTAATCATAAAGCACTTCAAGACCACATTGAAAGGACGCAAGGAGTACCCTAACAAGAACAATGCAAAGGGAAAGCACTCCTGCTTCAAGTGCGGTAAGACTGGTCATTTTATAGCAAATTGTCCCGATAACTCTAGTGACCAGGAACAAGGAAAGGGCGGGAAGAAAGAGAAGAAAAAGAGCTATAAGAAGGCAAAGGGCGAGGCACACATCGGAAAGGAATGGGACTCGGACTGCTCGTCTTCCGATTCCGATGACGAAGGACTCACTGCCTCAGCCTTCAACAAGTCCTCTCTCTTCCCCAACGAACGCCACACCTGCCTAATGGCAAAGGAGAAAAAGGTAAGCATTCGAGAAACTCCTAAGTATACTACTTCAAGTGATGATGACTCTAGCGATGATGAAGTATATCATACCGATTTATTTAAAGGCTTAGATAGAGCAAAGGTAGATAAAATTAATGAATTAATTGATGCCTTAAATGAGAAGGATAGACTTTTGGAGAAGCAAGAAGACATTTTGTATGAAGAGCATGCCAAATTTGTTAGTGTACAAAAATCTCTTGCTTTAGAAACTAAAAGAAATGAAATTCTATCTTCTGAAATATCTGCCTGCCATGAGTCTATTTCTAGCTTAAAGAGGGTTAATGATGAATTAAATGCTTAGCTAGAAGTAGCTAATAAATCTAGTTCATGTGTAAAACATGTTGTAATTTGCAATAGATACAAGGATTTTAATGTTGATGCATGTGATGAACATTTAGTTTCCATTTCTAAATTAAATGATGAAGTAGCAAGTCTTAATGCTCAACTTAAGACTTGCAAAAGTGACTTTGATAAATTAAAATTTGCTAGGGATGCCTACACGGTTGGTAGACACCCCTCAATTAAGGATGGGCTTGGCTTTCGAAAGGAAGCCAAGAACTTAACAAGCCAAAGGGATCCCATTCCCGTCAAGGATAAAGGGAAGGCCCCTATGGCTAATAGTGCTCAAAGGAATCATGCTTTCATCTATAGTTATAGAAAATTTTCTAGAAATGCTCATAGGAGTTATGCTTATGATTCACATGCTATGATTGCTTCAAGTTCTTCTTTTGTGCGTGGTAGAAATATGACTAGGAAAATGTTGTTCATCATATGCCTAGGTAAGTATGTAATGAACCCTCTACAATCTACCATGCTTGCAATACTTCTTTTGCAATTTGTTGTAAGAATAAGAAAGTGGTTGCTAGGAAGTTGGGGGCCAAGTGCAAGGAAGACAAGACTTGCATTTGGGTCCCAAAGACTATTGTGACTAACCTTGTAGGACCCAACAAGAGTTGGGTACCTAAAACCCAAGCATAAATTGTCTTGCAGGTTTATGCATCTGGGGGCTCAAGCTGGATTATCGACAGCGGATGCACAAACCACATGACGGGGGAGAAGAAGATGTTCACCTCCTACGTCAAGAACAAGGATTCCTAGGATACGATTATATTTGGAGATGGGAACCAAGGCAAGGTCAAAGGCTTGGGCAAGATAGCCATCACAAATGAGCACTCTATCTCTAATGTATTTTTAGTAGAGTCGCTAGGCTATAATCTCCTGTCTGTTAGTCAATTGTGCCACATGGGCTACAATTGTTTGTTTACAAATGTCGATGTATCTGTCTTTAGAAGGAGTGATGGTTCATTAGCATTTAAGGGTGTACTAGATGGCAAACTCTACTTAGTTGATTTTTCGAAAGAGGAGGCCGATCTAGATGCATGCTTAATTGCTAAGACTAGTATGGGCTGGCTGTGACATCGTCGTCTAGCACATGTTGGGATGAAGAACCTTCACAAACTTCTAAAGGGAGAGCATTTGTTTGGACTAACCAATGTATGCTTCGAAAAGGATAGACCTTGTGCAGCTTGTTAGGCAGGAAAACAGGTGGGAAGCACTCATCACAACAAGAATGTGATGACTACATCAAGACCACTGGAGTTACTACATATGGACCTCTTCGGACCCGTTGCCTACCTTAGCATCGGGGGAAGTAAGTATGGTCTTGTTATTGTTGATTTTTCCCGATTCACTTGGGTATTCTTTTTGCAGGATAAATCAGAAACCCAAGGGACCCTCAAGCGCCTTCTAAGGCGAGCTCAAAACAAATTTGAGCTCAAGGCGAAAAAGATTAGAAGCGACAACGAATCCGAGTTCAAGAATCTTCAAGTGGAGGAATACCTTGAGGAGAAAGGGATCAAGCACTAGTTCTCTGCTCCCTACTCACCATAGCAAAACAGTGTGGTAGAGAGGAAGAACAGGACGCTTATTGACATGGCGAGGACGATGCTTGGAGAGTTCAAGACGCCCGAGCGGTTTTGGTCGGAAGCTGTGAACACAGCTTGCCATGCCATAAACCGGCTCTATCTCCATCGCCTCCGCAAGAAGACCTCGTATGAACTACTGACTGGTAACAAACCCAACGTTTCATACTTTCGTGTATTTGGGAGTAAATGTTACATTCTAGTGAAGAAAGGTAGAAATTCTAAATTTGCTCCCAAAGCTATAGAAGGTTTTTTACTAGGTTATGACTCAAATACAAAGGCGTATAGAGTCTTCAACAAATCATCGGGTTTGGTTGAAGTCTCTAGCGACGTTGTATTTGATGAGACTAATGGCTCTCCAAGAGAGCAAGTTGATCTTGATGATGTAGATGAAGATGATGTTCCAACGACCGCAATATGCACCATGGCGATTGGAGATGTGAGACCACAGGAACAACAAGAATAAGATCAACCTTCTTCCTCAACCATGGTGCATCCCCCAACTCAAGATGATGGACAGGTTCCTCAAGAAGAGGTGTGTGATCAAGGGGGAGCACAAGAAGAACAAGTTATGGAGGAAGAAGCACCACTGGCTCCTCCAACTCAAGTCCGAGCAACGATTCAAAGGAATCATCCCGTCAACCAGATTTTGGGTGATATAAGCAAGGGAGTAACCACTCGCTCTAGATTAGCTATTTTTTGTGAGCATTAATCGTTTGTCTCTTCTATTGAGCCTTTCAGGGTAGAAGAGGCCTTGCTAGATCCGGACTGGGTGTTGGCCATGTAGGAAGAGCTCAACAATTTCAAGCGAAATGAACTTTGGAGCCTGGTGCCATGTCCCAAGAAAAACGTTGTGGGAACCAAGTGGGTGTTCCGCAACAAGCAAGACGAGCATGGGGTGGTGACACGAAACAAGGCTAGACTTGTGGCAAAAGGTTATGCCCAAGTCGCAGGTTTGGATTTCGAGGAGACTTTTGCTCCTGTGGCTAGGCTAGAGTCTATTCACATTCTATTAGCCTATGCCGCTCACCACTCTTTTAGGTTGTTCCAAATGGATGTGAAGAGCGCTTTCCTCAATGGGCCAATCAAGGAGGAAGTGTACGTGGAGCAACCCCCTGGCTTTGAGGATGAACGGTATCCCGACCATGTGTGTAAGCTCTCTAAGGCGCTCTATGGACTTAAGCAAGCCCCAAGAGTATGGTATGAATGTCTTAGAGATTTCCTAATTGCTAATGCTTTCAAGGTTGGGAAAGCCGATCCAACTCTTTTCACTAAGACTTGTGATGGTGACCTATTTGTGTGTCAAATTTATGTCGATGACATAATATTTGGTTTTACTAACCAAAAGTCTTGTGAGGAGTTTAGCAGGGTAATGACGCAGAAATTTGAGATGTCGATGATGGGCGAGTTGAACTATTTCCTTGGGTTCCAAGTGAAGCAACTCAAGGATGGCACCTTCATCTCTCAAATGAAGTACACACAAGACTTGCTCAAGCGGTTTGGGATGAAGGACTCCAAGCCCGCAAAGACACCAATGGGAACCGACGGATATGTCGACCTCAACAAAGGAGGTAAGTCTGTTGATCAAAAGGCATACCGGTCTATGATAGGATCCTTGCTTTATTTATGTGCTAGTAGACCGGATATTATGCTTAGCGTATGCATGTGTGCTAGATTTCAATCCGATCCAAGGGAGTGTCACCTTGTGGCCGTTAAGCGAATTCTTAGATATTTAGTTGCTACACCTTGCTTCAGGATCTGGTATCCAAAGGGGTCTACCTTTGACTTCATTGGATATTCAGACTCCGATTAGGCTGGATGCAAGGTTGATAGAAAGAGTACATCAGGGACGTGCCAATTCCTGGGAAGGTCCCTGGTGTCTTGGAGTTCTAAGAAACAAACCTGCGTTGCCCTATCCACCGCTGAGGCCGAGTATGTTGCCGCAGGACAATGTTGCGCGCAACTACTTTGGATGAGGCAAACCCTCCAGGACTTTGGCTACAATCTGAGCAAAGCCCCACTCCTATGTGACAATGAGAGTGCAATCCGTATGGCGGATAATCCTGTTGAACACAGCCGCACTAAGCACATAGACATCCGACATCACTTTTTGAGAAACCACCAGCAAAAGGGAGATATCGAAGTGTTTTATGTTAGCACCGAGAACCAGCTAGCCAATATCTTTACCAAGCCTTTAGATGAGAAAACCTTTTGCAGGCTGCGTAGTGAGCTAAATGTCTTAGATTCGCGTAACTTGGATTGATCTATAACATACATGTGTTTTATGCCTTTGATCATGTTACCTTATGCATTTATATGATTTATTGCTTATTTATGGTGCTCAAGTTGTGCAAGAAATCCCCGGACCTCACAAGTCCATGTGTGAGTGATGCACATATTTAGGGGGAGATGTGCTAAAACTTGACCCCTTGAGACTAACCATGTGTTTGAGTTTACTTGATTTAGTCTCAAGAGTGAATTGAAAGGGAAAGGTGAACTTGGACCATGCAAGACTTCCACTGCACTCCGATGTGAGGGTAATTCACTCCAAGTTCATATCTATGCTCTTATTGCCTTTTTGCTCTTAATTGACAATTTTGGTGAGGCAATGGGGTTAAAGGGCCAATAATGATCCTGTTTTGGTGCTTCATGCCAAAGGGGGAGAAATTAAGGCCAAAGCAAATGGATCAGCTACCACTTGTGAAAAGTTTAAAAAGAGTAGAGTAGAACTTTTTGATTTGTCAAAATACTCTTACTATCAAAAAGTTGGTCTCTTGTGGGGAGAATGTTTGATTATGGGAAAAGGGGAGTTTTTGGCTCTTAATCATTTTTCCTCTTGGATTACCTCTCTTTGTGCCCAAACAAGTGTGTTTGACTTAGAGATAGGAAAATGAATTTGATTTGCAAAAACAAACCAAGTGGTGGCAAAGAACGATCCAAATATATCAAATCTTGTCAAAGACTATTTGTGTTCTCAATTGCATTGATGTTGCATTTCTATTTGTTGCTTTTTGATGTGTTGGCATAAATCACCAAAAAGGGGGAGATTGAAAGGGAAATGTGCCCTTGGGCCATTTCTAGTATATTTTGGTGATTAAGTGTCCAACACATATTAAGTGGGTTATTATATGCCAAAAGATGAATGAAGTGCAAATCAACAAGAAGGTATGTTTCTAAGACTTAGTACGTTGATTTGGGTACTAATGTATTGTATCTAAGTGATAGAAATAGAAGAAAAAGGATTGGAAAAGAGTTGCCTGTGTACAACAAACTGCTACTCGGTCTGGGTGCACCGGACTATCCGGTGGTGCACCGGATAGTGTCCGGTGTGCCAGACTGGTTTCCGGCGAACTGACCACTCTCAGGAAAACTTCGGCGGCGTATGGCTATAATTCACCGGACTGTCCGATGGTGCACCGGACCGTCCGGTGAGCCAACGGCCGCCAGCGCAACGGTCGGCCGCCAAATCCGCGGGCGACGCGTGGCTCGCTGCAACGGTCGGCAGGGGGCACCGGACTGTCCGGTGTGCACCGAACAGTGTCCGGTGCGCCAACTGCCACCAATATGCAACGGTCGGCTGCGCCCGATTTGGAAGGGAATCGGGCACCGGACATGAACAGTAGCTGTTCGGTGGCGCACCGGACTGTCCGGTGCGCCACCCGACAGAAGGCAACTTTGGCCTTCCAAGATTGCCTCCAACGGCTCCTAGCTTCCTTGGGGCTATAAAAGGGACCCCTAGGCGCATGGAGGAGTTACCGAAGCATTCTTTGATCATTCCTAAGCACCAAGACTCCATTCTCGCGCATTCGATTCTTTGAGATAGTGACTTGAGCCCCATTTGAGTAGAGAACTCCTCGAGTTGTGTTGTGAGCTCAAGTTGTGGCTTTGTGTGCGTGATTGTGCTCTTGCTTTGAGTCTTGTGTGTGTTGCTCTTCCCTCCCTTACTTCTGTGCTTCTTTGTGATCATCAATTGTAATGGCGAGAGGCTCCAAGTTGTGGAGATTCCTCGCAAACGGGAGAAAGTATAAGAAAGGAAAACACTATGGTATTCAAGCTGATCATTGGATCACTTGAAAGGGGTTGAGTGCAACCCTCGTCCATTGGGACGCCACAATGTGGAGTAGGCAAGTGTTATACTTGGCCAAACCACGAGATAAATCACCGTGTCTTTTGTGTTGTTTTTCTTTGTGATCATTGTGTTTAAACAAAAGCTCGGTCGTTAGCCACTTGGTCCTATTGCACTAACTCTTAACCAAGTTTTGTGGCTACAAGTATTTGATTTTTACAGGATCACCTATTCACCCTCCCCCCTCTAGGTGCTCTCAGACGCCACCAACATCGCCGTCACCAAAGGCCTTCTCTTCCCCAATGTCGGCCACAAGTGCCTCATAGCAAAGGACGACAAAAAGAAGAAGGTAAAATCTAGAGCTTCCACTAAATATGCAACATCTAGTGATGAGGCTAGCTGTTGGGGACTTGTTCTCAAATGCTATGAGTTAAGAACAAGAGAACACAGAGAATGTTAAACGTTGAAGTCCTTCGTCCTTCGAAGCATTATATCCCTTTAAGATATAATGATTTTCGGACGAAGGTTGTGAAGGACGTACCTTCGTCAAAGCAACATATAAACGAGGAAAGAAACATATGGGACATAAAAGACAATATTAAAAGTTATTAATTATCATCATTTCTATTTTATTATTAAAGGAAAAAATAAAAATAATAACAAGTTACAAAAATACCTTCAACTTGAAAGAAGGTAAAAGTACAAGTGTGACGCAAAAGCAGATGCTCAGTCAGCGTGAACAGTACGGGAGTACTGTTCATCTATTTATAGGCACGGGACGCAGCCCATGTAAAATTACATCCAGGCCCTTTGCATTTGCTAATAACTCTATAGTAATTCATCGGGGTCTAGATAGTCTTTTCCCCTTTAAGTCAGTTTCCTTTTTTCTGTCATCATGCCGAAGCTCCCTTGCGCACAGCTTCGGCTCTGTTCCATCCTTCGTTTCCCTTGTGCTTCTTCACACTGTGATTTTGACTCAAGTCCGAAGGGTCCAAGTCCGAAGGTACCTGCTCATGTATCATACTCCAGAAACATTGTTAAATCACATTTTTGAGGACCTTCGAAAGCCGAAGGCCCCCAACAGTAGCCCCTCGCAATATTAATTTGTTAGAATGAAAAATTCAGATTGCGATATGGACGAAGGCCTTAAGCTGAAGGTCCGAAAAAACACCTTCTCTTTGCTAGAATAGCAACAGTCAATGACAAGCGGGGCCCTCCCACTTGCAACATACTTGGCGTATAAATAAGAGCGCACCGCGAGCACATTTGGCACGCTTTCTTGCCATCTGCTCTTGCTTTCCCAATTTTTAGCTCTTTGCACACCAACGCTTGCCTGACTTTTTAGATTTTTTAGCTTCGGCCTTAAGAGCACGTTTTCAACATTTCCGAAGATGTCTCAAGATAACAAAGCTATCACCGAAACAAAGCTGAGCCTTTCTAAAGAGAAGAATCTTGGGTTTCTTGAATCGATAGCAAAGACGAATACAGAGAAGACCACTAGGGAGATTTTAGAAGGTTTATCTGAGGACACTGGTGAAAGTGACAATTATGATATGGAAAGCGGAGATGAAGACTCCGAAGATCGACCGCGGCGACCCAGTCACACAGTCTTCGGAAAATCGAGTATTAAACAGAGTCATCTCGATAACATGAGGGGAAGATATTTTCGGGACATGTCTACTGTGAGGGCAGATGACGGAGAGAGGACTGTGCCTACCCCCAAAGAGAATGAAGTTGTGATCTTCCGAAGCTTTTTTAAAGCTGGGCTTCGATTTCCATTAAGCAAATTTGTGGTTAAGGTTTTAAAGATCTATCAAGTCTACCTTCATCAAATTACTCCCGAAGCAATCATAAGAATGGGAATCTTCGTCTGGGCCGTGAGGAGCCAGGGCTTGGAGCCAAATGCAAAAAGTTTCTGCAATATGCATGAACTGTTATATGAGACGAAACCCTGGGGCAAAGAGCAATATCATAACAATTTTGGCTGTTATAGCTTCGTCGCTCGCTCTGGCTCGAGCTGTCCCATGCCAACCTTCCGGAAAAGATGGCCTGGGGACTGGATGAAGGAATGGTTTTACGTGAAAAACGATTTAAAGGCACGAGAAGACGTTAAAGATATTATCATGCGTCCTATCTGGCAGCGCTTCGGCCTTCAGAAACCGAATGTGGAATTTGATGAAGCGGCCGAAGAATGCCAAAAGGCCTTCGACATAGTCTGTTCTTTCATCGGGACGAGGGATTTAGTCCAAGAGCACATAACCTTCAGAGTGTGACCGCTTGTAGAGCAGTGGGAAATGCAAAAGGAAACTATCAGCAAGCCTGACGAAGGTGGACTGGTTATGTTGAAATACACCTTCAGATACGAGGGTAAGTTTATTGAGCCAGATGATGATTGGCTGAAGTGCATCGAAGCTACAAGCGACAAATTGCTTGGACCATACTCAAAGACAGAAGATAACGCGCTATCTGCAACCTTCAGAGGCCGGAAGAAGAAGAGGCTGAATAGAGTTTTCGATGCTATTGGGTTTATGTACCCTGATTACCGCTACCCGTTGAAAGGGCAAAAGAGAAAAAGCGCAACTTCTGGAAAAGGTGATGCTTCGGTTGCTCTAAGTGAGGCCGTGCCAAAGAGGAAAAGGGTGAAGGTCCTTACTCACCGACCGCGCTTCATCGAACCGGCCTCAGTGCCCGAATTTGGTGGTGAGACCTCTACGACTACTGAAGCCAAAGGACCTGCTCTTACACAGAAGAATGAAGAGTCGACTGCAACGCCGAAGGCTGAAAAAATTGGAGAGCCAAGAGCTGAAGGGACAAAAACATCAGAAATTTTAAGTCCTTCGGCAGAAGTTGAAGTGCCAAAACCCCAAAAAGGTCCAGCAATGACCCCCAAAAGGAAAAGGATGGTTAATGTTCTGGATGTACTGGAGACAATAAAGTCTTCAAGTTCTACTCCGAAGAAAATTGCCGAAGTTCAAACAACACAAATTGAGACAACAGCCTCTGAAGCCGAAGCTATAAAGCACCAGGCTGAGACTGAAGCTGGGCCTTCAGAGCCCGCCAAGGGGAAATCCTTGGAAACCAGAGAAAAAGAAACAGAAGCGGCATAACAAATTTTGGCTGAAGAAACTGCCACTGCCACCCCCGAAGCATTTTCCGAAGCTCTCGATTATATTTTATGACATGCTTCGGGGAAAAAGCTGACTGAAAAAGAAAAGCAAGAAGCTCAGCTCTATGCCCAAAAATTGAAATATCCGAAGGGGGCATTGAGTTTCAACGGCAGCGGAGAAGAAGACTTCTTATATTGTCTCCCAGACAGCAAGGAGATCTCTGTCTGCCGGGAGATGGGAAGAAGCTTCGGATTCCCGTCGTTAGAAGACGGGCTCCCAGTGTTATCAAAAGATAAATTGGCCGACAGCTTAGCATACAACAACTTTAAGGTGAAAGAATAAGATTTTTGTACTTAAAAACAAAAAAAAATTCGTTTGCTTATACTTAATACCACACCCCTTTGCAGGGCCTTATTCTTAGCAACGCCCTCAGGGCGCAAAAAAGCGCTGAAGACGAGGGATATACCATGGCCTTGAATAACCTTCGTTCTGAAGTAATTGAACTAAGAAACGAAGGTCTTGAAAAAGACAAAATATTAAACTCATTGATAAACAAGATAAAAGAAGACGAGGCTACTTCAAAAGCCCAAGCTGAGACCCAAAAACGCGAAATTGAAAATCTTCGGAAACAGCCGGCAGAAGAAAAATTAAAATGTGCAATTGCCGAAGCTGACCGAGATGCCAGTGATTACTGGAAAAATCATTGGGAGAAAACAACTGCAGAACTTCGGTCTTCAAAAGAAAGATGTTATGAAAAATCCATAGAGTGCGTGGGAAAAGTTAAGACTAGGTTCGCCAGCGTCGGCGCATATTCAAATGAAGACAACTTCGTATTGGGCGATCCCGAAGGTCCAATCGACTGGATCAACGGCGAAGCCAAAGCTTTTGAGGAAGTTTTGAGTGGCCATGGAGATGTCTGTGTCTTCTTAGGTGCCAGGGGAATTGCAGCTATTTTGGAGAAGGCAGGATGCGAACATGGAAGATTCTGGCCCAAGCCGAAGCTGCGTTCTCTGTTGAAGATATAAAAGACCCCTCGGCCGAGGCAAGCTTTGTTGGTGGAAAGTTTTTCACCGACATCTGGGAAAGTGGTGGCCGAGGGATGGCTCACGAAATTATAAAGAAAAGTGAAAAAGATACCCACGATGCTAGAGAAGCAGCAAAGGCAGTTGAAAAAACTGCAGAACTTGAAAGGCGGATAGGTATTGTCTAATTGCTTTTGACTTTATGTTTTATTCTTGTGACTTCGAACTTATTCATGTTTTATATCGCAGCCGAATTATCTCCTCCCCCGGAGCCCTTCGAGTCACAAGCCAACCCCGAAGCAAAAAATGAAGATGAAATTACTAAGATGGCCGAAGCTATTATGGACAAAGTTGTGACTCAACTACTAAACAAAGCTGCGGAAGTAGTTTTAAAAGAAGAATAGCTATTGTTGTAAAAACATTCGGAATACTAATGTAATATTTGCTGAACAAAGTGTGTAATATTCTATAGTTTTGAAAGTAATATATAAGCTGTATGTAATTCAGTTCTTTACGATGCATGAAACTTTTACATACATATCGTTTTTGAGCCTTTGGCGAAAAAACACCTTCCCTTCTTTTCATGCTTCGTGAAGAATATCCATATTCGTGAAAATATTATGCTTCGTAAGCAATATATCTCCTCTGATACTAAAGTTGACGAAATTGTACTTCTTTAAACTTTATTTTGTGCCTTGGCACAATTTCTTCGAAACAATTTCCGAAGGTTAACATTGTATTCCCTTCTTGTGCCATTGATGCAATATGATTTATGATGTCATGTTATGCGAATGATGTGATGATGCTATGATATGCAAAATGATATTTGTGCCGAAGATACACACACGTTCCCACGGTAGAACACAGTCTCTTTGCCGTTTATTTTTCAGCTTCACCGTTTATTTTTTGGTGTTTCAGCGTTGACTTTTCGCTGTAAGCCTCCCTTAGGAGCTTATTCGCCTTTTACTTCGGCGGTATCAGCGTTTATTTTTCGCTGTAAGCCTCCCTTAGGAGCTTCTTCGCCTTTTACTTCGGTGGTATCAGCGTTTATTTTTCGCTGTAAGCTCTGCATTCCCTTTGGAACGACTTTTGAGCAGAAAACTTACTCTGCATTCCCTTAAGAACGACTTTTGTTGCTCCGACAAAAACTTACACTGCGTTCCTTAAAACAACTTTTTATAGCTTCGGAGATACTTTCTGTAGCCATGAGCTCTTAAGAACAAGTTTTCATGCTTCGGCAACTTTTTGGATTCCGTATATTTGTGTATAAGATATATTTTCACTATGACAAGAACGAAGCTGTTACAAGGAATTGAAAACAACAAGAAAAACTTAGGCTTTCAATGATTGTTCCTTATTAAAAAGAAAATGGTAACAAATGCAAAAACTATTTCAGCAGCAGGATATCTTCTAGTAGATGTGCTTCGACTCTGGTACAATATTGTTGACTGTGCGAGCTTCGGACTCCTCTCTGAAGTCTCGTTGCTGATGAGTGTGCTGGCTCCCTTCTGGCTGCTAGCCTCGTTGTATTGGTGGTGGAGGTGGAAGCTGTTGCCAAGATGCCTGAGATTGGCTTGCTGAAGCAACAGAAGCTGCAGAATGGTTACCCACATATTCTGGAATGTACGGTGAGTGGTACGAAGCAGTATGCATAACTTGCTTCGGCTGGCTCTGTTGTGCTGCAGCTTCTGCTATCTCTTTCTGTTTCTGGATGGTGACATGGCACATCCTGGTAGTATGGCCCTTGTCCTCACTGCAGAATAGGCAATAAATTTTTCTGGGCTGATCCCCAAACCTTCCTCCGAAGCCCCTGGCGCCTCTGCCCCTTGGAGCTGGGGGCCGAGGATAGCTCTGTTGCTGCCCCGAAGCCTGGGAGGAATATTGTGGCCTCTGTTGCTGGCTTCCTCTGTCCTCATTCTGAGTGGAATGAATTGATCTGACGTGCCTAGGATGGACTCTCCCTCCGAAGCCCCTGGTCATTTCGGAGAATCTGTAAGCTTCCTCCCTTCTCTATCGAAAGTCATTATCAGCTCGGATGTATTCATCCATCTTCTGAAGCAGTTTCTCTAGGGTCTGAGGGGGTTTCCTAGCAAAGTATTGGGCTGTAGGTCCTGGCCGAAGCCCCTTAATCATGGTCTCAATGACAATTTCATTGGGCACCGTTGGCGCCTGGGCCCTCAGTCGTAAGAACCTTCGGACATACGCCTAAAGGTATTCTTCGTGATCCTGGGTGCACTGGAACAAAGCTTGAGCAGTGACTGGCTTCGTCTGAAACCCTTGGAAACTGGTGATAAGCATGTCCTTCAGCTTTTGCCATGATGTGATTGTTCCTGGCCGAAGAGAGGAGTACCAGGTTTGTGCAACATTTTTGACTGCCATGACGAAGGATTTCGCCATGACTGCAGTATTGCCACCATATGAAATATGGTTGCTTCGTAGCTCATCAGAAATTGCTTCAGATCTGAGTGTCCATCGTACATGGGGAGCTGAGGTGGTTTGTAAGACGGAGGCCAAGGTGTAGCCTGCAGTTCAGCTGACAGAGGAGAAGCATCGTCAAAGGCAAAATTTCCATGGTGGATGTCCTCATACGAGTCATCCTCGTTGACGAAGCCCTCTTGGTGAAGCTCTCTGTGTTGGGGCCTTCAGTTTTGCTCATCCTGAGCAAGATGACGAACTTCTTCAGAGGCTTCGTCTATCTGCCTTTGCAGGTCAGCTAGCCGAGCCATCTTTTCCTTCTTTCGTTGCACTTGCTGATGAAGCATCTCCATATTCCTGATTTCTTGGTCCAAGTCATCCTCCTGAGGCGTTGGACTGGTGGCCTTCCTCTTCTGGCTTCGGGCCTCCCGAAGAGAAAGGGTCTCCTGGTTCGGGTCCAGCAGCTGCAGAGCGGCAGCCCCTGTTGCTGAAGCTTTCTTTGGTGGCATGACGAAGGTCGATGCTTGCCGAAAGTGGTCGGAAAGGGTTCACCGGAGGTGGGCGCCAATGTTGGGGACTTGTTCTCAAATGCTATGAGTTAAGAACAAGGCAACACAGAGAATGTTAAACGTTAAAGTCCTTTGTCCTTCGAAGCATTATATCCCTTTAAGAGATAATGATTTCCGTACGAAGGTTGTGAAGGACGTACCTTCGTCAAAGCAACATATAAACGAGGAAAGAAATATATGGGATATAAAAGACAGTATTAACAGTTATTAATTATCATCATTTCTATTTTATTATTAAAGGAAAAAATAAAAATAATAACAAGTTACAAAAGTACCTTCAACTTGAAAGAAGGTAAAAGTACAAGTGTGACGCAAAAGCAGATGCTCAGTCAGCGTGAACAGTACGAGAGTACTGTTCATCTATTTATAGGCACGGGACACAACCCATGTAAAATTACATCCAGGCCCTTTGCATTTGCTAATAACTCTATAGTAATTCATCGGGGTCTAGATAGCCTTTTCCCCTTTAAGTCGGTTTCCTTTTTCTGTCATCATGCCGAAGCTCCCTTGCGCACAGCTTCGGCTCTGTTCCATCCTTCGTTTCCCTTGTGCTTCTTCACACTGTGATTTTGACTCAAGTCCGAAGGGTCCAAGTCCGAAGGTACCTGCTCATGTATCATACTCCAGAAACATTGTTAAATCACGTTTTTGAGGACCTTCGGAAGCCAAAGGCCCACAACACTAGCTCTAGTGATGATGAGGATGATTTGCTCACACTTTTTGCCAACCTCAACATGCAACAAAAAGAAAAATTGAATGAATTAATTAGTGCTATTCATGAGAAGGATGAACTCTTGGATAGCCAAGAGGACTTCCTTATTAAGAAAAACAAGAAGCATGTTAAGGTTAAAAATGCTTATGCTCAGGAGATAGAAAAATGTGAAAAATTGACTAGTGAGCTTAGCATTTGCCATGATACTATCTCCAACCTTAGAAATGAGAATGTTAAATTAATTGCTAAGGTTGAGAAATTAAATGTTTGTGATGATTCTCTTGTCAAACTGAAAAATGATAATGCTAGTTTGATTGCTAAAATTGACAAGTTGAATCAATCATTTTCTAGCCTTAGGATTGAGAATGATAAATTAATATCTAAGGCTAAAGATTTAAATGGTTGCAATGTTTCTATTTCCAATCTTAGAAATGAGAATGCCACCTTACATGCTAAGATTGATGAATTAAATGCTTGCAAACCCTTTACATCTAATGTTAATCATGTTACTATTTGTACTAGATGTAGAGACATTAATGTTGATGCTATCCATGATCACCTAACTTTAATTAAACAACAAAATGATCACATAGCTCAACTTAGTGCTAAAATTAATGACCATGACTTAGAAAATGAAAAATTTAAAGGGCAATGGCTTCCAATAGGGAGACAATGTCAAGCTTAATGCCCCTAAGAAATTGTCTAACTTTGTTAAGGGCAAAGCTCCCATGGTTCAGGATAACGAGGGCTATATTTTATATCATGCTGGTTATCCCGAACATAAGATTAGGAGAATTCATTCTAGGAAGTCTCACTCTGGCTCTCATCATGCTTTTATGCATAAGAGTGAGGCATCTAGTTCTAGGCAATCCACTCATGTTAAATTGCCTAAAAGAAAAACTCCTACTGCATCAAATGAGCCTATTATTTCATTTAAGACTTTTGATGCTTCATATGTTTAACTAACAAATCAGGCAAAGTAGTTGCCAAATATGTTGGGGGCAAACACAAGGGGTCAAAGACTTGTGTTTGGGTACCCAAGGTACTTGTTTCTAATGTCAAAGGACCCAAGACCATTTGGGTACCTAAGAACAAGGCCTAAACTTGTTTTGTAGGTTTATGCATCCGGGGGCTCGAGTTGGATCATTGATAGCGGGTGCACAAACCACATGACAGGAGAGAAAAGAATGTTCTCCTACGACAAAAACCAAGATCCCCAAAGAGCTATCACATTCGGGGATGGAAATCAAGGTTTGGTCAAAGGACTTGGTAAAATTGCTATATCACCTGACCATTCTATTTCCAATGTTTTTCTTGTAGATTCTTTAGATTACAATTTGCTTTCTGTTTCTCAATTATGCAAAATGGGCTACAATTGTCTTTTTACGGATATAGGTGTTACTGTCTTTAGAAGAAGTGATGATTCAGTAGCATTTAAAGGAGTACTCGAGGGTCAGCTATACTTAGTTGATTTTAATAGAGTTGAACTCGATACTTGCTTAATTGCTAATACTAATATGGGTTGGCTCTGGCATCGCCGACTAGCCCATGTTGGGATGAAGAATCTTCACAAGCTTCTAAAGGGAGAGCACATTTTGAGACTAACAAATGTTCATTTTGAGAAAGACAAGGTTTGTAGCGCATGTCAAGCAGGGAAGCAAGTTGGTGCCATCATCCACACAAGAACATCATGATGACCGACAGGCCGCTTGAGCTACTCCACATAGATTTATTCGGCTCGATAGCTTACATAAGCATCGGCGGGAGTAAGTATTGTCCTGTAATTGTGGATGATTATACTCGCTTCACTTGGGTGTTCTTTTTGAAGGATAAATCTCAAACCCAAGAGACCTTAAAGGAATTCTTGAGACGAGCTCAAAATGAGTTTGGCTTAATGATAAAAAAGATTAGAAGCGACAATGGGACGGAGTTCAAGAACTCACAGATAGAAGGCTTTCTTAAGGACGAGGGCATCAAGCATGAGTTCTCTTCTCCCTACACACCACAACAAAATGGTGTAGTGGAGAGGAAGAATAGAACTCTACTTGACATGGCGAGGACCATGCTTGATGAGTACAAGACTTCGGACCGGTTTTGGGCGGAAGCAATCAACACCGCTTGCTACGCCATCAACCGTCTCTACCTTCACCGAATCCTCAAGAAGACATCATATGAACTCCTCACCGGTAAAAAGCCCAATGTTTCATATTTATAGTCTTTGGAAGCAAATGTTTTATTCTTGTTAAAAGAGGTAGAAAATCTAAATTTGCTCCTAAGGCTGTAGAAGGCTTTTTACTTGGTTATGACTCAAACACAAGGGCATATAGAGTCTTTAACAAGTCCACTGGACTAGTTGAAGTTTCTTGTGACATTGTGTTTGATGAGACTAATGGCTCTCAAGTAGAGCAAGTTGATCTTGATGAACTAGATGACGAAGATGCTCTGTGCGTCGCGCTAAGGAACATGTCCATTGGGGATGTGTGTCCTAAGGAATCTGAAGAGCCTCCACAAACACAAGATCAACCATCATCTTCAAATCAAGCATCTCCACCAACTCAAGATGAGGATCAAGCTCAAGATAATGAAGATGAAGATCAAGAAGAGCCACATCAAGAGGAGGACAATGATCAAGGGGGAGATGCCAATGATCAAGACAAGGAAGATGATCAAGGTCCAAGACCACCACACCCAAGAGTTCACCAAGCAATACAACGAGATCACCCCGTGAACTCCATCCTCGGCGATATTCATAAGGGGTAACCACTCGATCTCGTGTTGCTCATTTTTGTGAACATTACTCCTTTGTGTCTTCTATTGAGCCATACAGGGTGGAAGATGCATTAGGGGATTCAGATTGGGTGTTGGCAATGCAAGAGGAACTCAACAACTTCACGAGGAATGAGGTATGGCATCTTGTTCCACGGCCTAATCAAAATGTTGTAGGAACCAAGTGGATTTTCCGCAACAAGCAAGATGAGCATGGTGTGGTGACAAGGAACAAAGCCCGACTTATGGCCAAGGGATATTCACAAGTCGAAGGTTTGGATTTCGGTGAAACCTATGTACCCATAGCTAGGCTTGAGTCAATTCGTATATTACTTGTCTATGCTACTTACCATGGCTTCAAGCTTTATCAAATGGACGTGAAGAGTGCCTTCCTCAATGGACCAATCAAGGAAGAGGTCTATGTTGAGCAACCTCCCGGCTTTGAAGATAGTGAGTACCCTAACCATGTGTATAAACTCTCTAAGGCGCTTTATGGGCTCAAGCAAGCCCCAAGAGCATGGTATGAATGCCTAAGATATTTCCTTATCACTAATGGCTTCAAAGTCGGTAAAGCCGATCCTACTCTCTTTACTAAAACCATTGCAAATGATTTGTTTGTATGCCAAATTTATGTTGATGATATCATATTTGGGTCTACTAACAAATCTACTTGTGAAGAGTTTAGTAGGATAATGATTCAAAAATTCGAGATGTTTATGATGGGGGAGTTGAAGTATTTTCTAGGATTTCAAGTAAAGCAACTCCAAGAAGGCACCTTCATTAGCCAAATGAAGTACATTCAAGACATACTCACCAAGTTTGGAATGAAGGATGCCAAGCCCATCAAGACACCCATGGGAACCAATGGGCATCTCGACCTCGACACGGGAGGTAAATCCGCAGATCAAAAGGTATACTGGTCAATGATAGGATCTCTACTCTATTTATGTGCATATCGACCGGATATTATGCTTTCCATATGCATGTGTGCAAGATTCCAAGCCGATCCTAAGGAAGTTCACCTTAGGGCCGTAAAACGAATCTTGAGATATTTAGTTCATACACCTAAGTTTGGTCTTTGGTACCCCAAGGGATCCACTTTTGGTTTAATAGGTTACTCAGATTCTGATTGGGCAGGGTGTAAGATTGATAGAAAGAGCACACAGTGACTTGTCAGTTCTTGGGAAGATCCCTGGTGTCTTAGGCTTCAAAGAAACAAAATTCAGTAGCTCTTTCTACCGCCGAAGTCGAGTACATTGCCGCAGGCCATTGTTGCGCGCAATTGCTTTGGATGAAGCAAACCCTTAGGGACTATGGCTACAAATAAACCAAAGTCCCTCTCCTATGTGATAATGAGAGTGCAATCCGCATGGCGGATAATCCCGTTGAGCACAGCCGCACTAAGCACATAGCCATTCGGTATCATTTTTTGAGGGATCACCAACAAAGGGGGATATCGAGATTGCTTTTGTTAGCACCAAAAAACAATTAGTCGATATCTTTACCAAACCACTAGATGAGAAAACCTTTACCAAACTTAGGAATGAGCTAAACATTCTTGATTCTCGGAATTTTGATTGACACTTTGTACACATAGCTCATTTATGTACCTTTGATCATATCTCTTTTTTGTCTACGACTAATGTGTTTTTAAGTCTATTCCTATGCTAAGTTGTAGATTGAAAGGAAAATAGAGTCTTCGGCGAAGACAAGGCTTCCACTCCACTCCATCGGTATTATTTACTCTTCGCCGTCACTCCGCACCGCTCTTCACTTTGGTATAATCTTCACTCATATTTATTTGTACCATTGGGAAGAAAGTAAAAGGGATCTAAAAGACTCCGGTTTTGCGATTAATGCCAAAGGGAGAGAGAGTATTAGCCCAAAGCAAAAGGACCGCCCCACCACGCCAATTTCAAAAAATTTCGAAACAAGTTTAAATTGTTAAATGTTTTTCAATTGGTATCTTTGAAATTACTATTCCTCTAAGAAATTCTATCTCAATTGGTATCTATACTTTAACGAGGAGTTTTTCAAAAATTTGGTATCTAAAATATTTGATCTTCTTTCAATTGATAAAACCCTCTTGAACACTATGAGGAGAATTTCATTAAGGGGGAGTTTTGTTTAGTCAAAGGAAAAGCATTTGAAACAGGGGGAGAGAATTTCAAATCTTGAAAATGCTTCTCAGAATCTTATTCATTTACCTTTGACTATTTGCAAAAGAACCTTGTGAAAGTCGCCTAGAGGGGGGTGAATAGGGCGAAACTGAAATTTACAAAGTTAATCACAACTACAAGCCGTGTTAGCGTTAGAAATATAATTGAGTCCGCGAGAGAGGGTGCAAAACAAATCGCAAGCGAATAAAGAATGTGACACGCGGATTTGTTTTACCGAGGTTCGGTTCTTGCAAACCTACTCCCCGTTGAGGTGGTCACAAAGACCGGGTCTCTTTCAGCCCTTTCCCTCCCTCAAACGGTCCCTCGGACCGAGTGAGCTTTTCTTCTCAATCACTTGGAACACAAAGTTCCCACAAGGACCACCACACGATTGGTGTCTCTTGCCTCAATTACAAGTGAGTTTGATCTCAAGAAAGAATGAGAAAGAAAGCAAGCGATCCAAGCGCAAGAGCTCAAAAGAACACAACAAATCACTTTCACTAGTCACTAAAGCTTTTGTGGAATTGGGAGAGGATTTGATCACTTGGGTGTGTCTTGTATTGAATGCCTAGCTCTTGTAAGTGGTTGGAAGGTTGAAAACTTGGATGTCTTGAATGTGGGGTGGTTGGGGGTATTTATAACCCCAACCACCAAACTAGTCGTTTGGTGGAGGCTGCTGTCGCATGGCGCACCGGACAGTCCGGTGAGCCACCGGACAGTGTCCGGTGCGCCAGCCACGTCACCAGGCCGTTGGGTTCCGACCGTTGGAGCACTGACTGCTGGCCCGCCTGGATGTCTGGTGGCACACCGGACATGTACTGTGAATTATAGCGGAGCAAATTCCCGAAGCTGGCGAGTTCCAGAGTTGCTCTCCCCTGGGGCACCGGGCATGAATTATAGTGGAGCGCTTCTGGATTTTCCCAAAGGTGAAGAGTTTAGCGTGAAGTCCCCTGGTGCACCGGACACTGTCCGGTGGCACACCGGACAGTCCGGTGCGCCAGACCAGGGCACACTTCGGTTATCCCTTGCTCTCTTTGTTGAACCCAATTCTTGGTCTTTTTATTGGCTAAGTGTGAACCTTTGGCACCTGTATGACTTATACACTAGAGCAAACTAGTTAGTCCAATTATTTGTGTTGGGCAAATCAACCACCAAAATCAATTAGGAAATAGGTGTAAGCCTAATTCCCTTTCAATCTCTCCCTTTTTGGTGATTGATGCCAACACAAACCAAAGCAAATATAGAAGTGCATAATTGAACTAGCTTGCATAATGTAAGTGCAAAGGTTGCTTAGAATTGAGCCAATATAAATACTTATAAGATATGCATTGATTGTTTCTTCATTTTTAACATTTTGGACCACGCTTGCACCACATGTTTTGTTTTTGCAAATTCTTTTGTAAATCCTTTTCAAAGTTCTTTTGCAAATAGTCAAAGGTAAATGAATAAGATTTAGTGAAGCATTTTCAAGATTTGAAATATTCTCCCCTTGTTTCAAATGCTTTTCCTTTGACTAAAACAAAACTCCCCCTAAATAAAATCTCCTCTTAGTGTTCAAGAGGGTTTTGATATATCAATTTTGAAATACTACTTTCTCCCCCTTTTGAACATAATAGGATACCAATTTGAAATTTCCAATTGAAAAAATCATTTTAAAATTAGGTGGTGGTGCGGTCCTTTTGCTTTGGGCTAATACTCTCTCCCCCTTTGGCATGAATCGCCAAAAACGTAGTCATTAGAGCCCTTTTGAATTATTGTCTCCCCCTTTGGTCATAAATAAATGAGTGAAGATTATACCAAAGACGGAGTCCTTCTCCCCCAAAGGTGGAGAGTGGCTCGGAGCAACGGCGAATGGATGAGTTACGGAGTGGAAGCCTTTGTCTTCGCCGAAGACTCCAATTCCCTTTCAATATACCTATGACTTGGTTTGAAATAGACTTGAAAACACATTAGTCATAGCACATGAAAGAGACATGATCAAAGGTATATGAATGAGCTATGTGTGCAATTTAACAAAAGAAGTTCCTAGAATCAAGAATATTTAGCTCATGCCTAAGTTTGTTAAAGGTTTGTTCATCAAGAGGCTTGGTAAAGATATCGGCTAATTGATCTTTAGTGTTAATATATGAAATCTCGATATCTCCCTTTTGTTGGTGATCCCTTAAAAAGTGATACCGAATGGCTATGTGTTTAGTGCGGCTATGCTCAACGGGATTATCCGCCATGCGGATTGCACTCTCATTATCACATAGAAGAGGAACTTTGGTTAATTTGTAACCATAGTCCCTAAGGGTTTGCCTCATCCAAAGCAATTGCTCGCAACAATGGCCTGCGACAATATACTCGGCCTCGGCGGTAGAAAGAGCGACCGAATTTTGCTTCTTTGAAGCCCAAGACACCAAGGATCTTCCTATGAACTGGCAAGTCCCCGATGTGCTCTTTCTATTAATTTTACACCCTGCCCAATCGGCATCTGAATAACCAATTAAATCAAAAGTGGATCCCCTAGGATACCAAAGCCCAAACTTAGGAGTATAAACTAAATATCTCAAGATTCGTTTTACGGCCGTAAGGTGAGCTTCCTTAGGGTTGGCTTGGAATCTTGCACACATGCATACGGAAAGCATAATATCCGGTCGAGATGCACATAAATAGAGTAAAGATCGAATCATCGACCGATATACCTTTTGATCGACGGATTTACCTCCCTCATCGAGGTCGAGATGCCCATTGGTTCCCATGGGTGTCTTGATGGGTTTGGCATCCTTCATCCCAAACTTGCTTAGAATGTCTTGAGTATACTTTGTTTGGCTTAGGAAGGTGCCCTCTTGGAGTTGCTTCACTTGAAATCCTAAGAAATACTTTAACTCCCCCATCATAGACATCTCGAATTTTTGTGTCATGATTCTACTAAACTCTTCACAAGTAGACTCGTTAGTAGACCCAAATATAATATCATCAACATAAATTTGGCATACAAACAAGTCATTTTCAAGAGTTTTAGTGAATAGAGTAGGATCGGCCTTTCCGACTTTGAATCCATTAGTGATAAGAAAATCTCTAAGGCATTCATACCATGCTCTTGGGGCTTGCTTGAGCCCATAAAGCGCCTTAGAGAGTTTATAAACATGGTTAGGGTACTCACTATCTTCAAAGCCGAGAGGTTGCTCAACATAGACCTCTTCTTTGATCGGTCCATTTAGGAAGGCACTTTTCACGTCCATTTGGTAAAGCTTGAAGCCATGGTAAGTAGCATAGGCTAATAATATGCGAATTGACTCAAGCCTAGCTACGGGTGCATAGGTTTCACCGAAATCCAAACCTTCGACTTGGGAGTATGCTTTGGCCACAAGTCGGGCTTTGTTCCTTGTCACCACACCATGCTCGTTTTGCTTGTTGCGGAAACCCATTTGGTTCCTACAACATTTTGATTAGGACGTGGAACTAAATGTCATACCTCATTCCTAGTGAAGTTGTTGAGCTCCTCTTGCATCGCCACCACCCAATCCGAATCTTGAAGTGCTTCCTCTATCCTGTGTGGCTCAATAGAGAAAACAAAAGAGTAATGCTCACAAAAATGTGCAACACGAGATCTAGTGGTTACCCCCTTTTGAATGTCGCCGAGGATGGTGTCGACGAGGTGATCTCGTTGAATTGCTTGGTGGACTCTTGGGTGTGGCGGCCTTGGTTCTTCATCCTCCTTGTCTTGATCATTTGCATCTCCCCCTTGATCATTGCCGTCATCTTGAGGTGGCTCATTTGCTTGATCTTTTCCTACATCAACTTGAGCCTCATCCTCATTTTGAGTTGGTGGAGATGCTTGTGTGGAGGAGGATGGTTGATCTTGTGCATTTGGAGGCTCTTCGGATTCCTTAGGACACACATCCCCAATGGACATGTTCCTTAGCGTGATGCATGGAGCCTCTTCATCACCTATCTCATCAAGATCAACTTGCTCTACTTGAGAGCCGTTAGTCTCATCAAACACAACGTCACAAGAAACTTAAACTTGTCCAGTGGACTTGTTAAAGACTCTATATGCCCTTGTGTTTGAATCATATCCTAGTAAAAAGCCTTCTACAGTCTTAGGAGCAAATTTAGATTTTCTACCTCTTTTAACAAGAATAAAGCATTTGCTACCAAAGACTCTAAAATATGAAATATTGGGCTTTTTACCGGTTAGGAGTTCATAAGATGTCTTCTTGAGGATTCGGTGTAGATATAACCGGTTGATGGCGTAGCAGGCGGTGTTGACCGCCTTGGCCCAAATCCGATCCGATGTCTTGTACTCATCAAGCATGGTTCTTGCCATGTCCAATAGAGTTCTATTCTTCCTCTCCACTACACCATTTTGTTGTGGCGTGTAGGGAGAGGAGAACTCATGCTTGACGCCCTCCTCCTCAAAGAAGCCTTCAATTTGAGAGTTCTTGAACTCCGTCTCGTTGTCGCTTCTAATTTTCTTGATCCTCAAGCCGAACTCATTTTGAGCCCGTCTCAAGAATCCCTTTAAGGTCTCTTGGGTATGAGATTTTTCCTGCAAAAAGAATACCCAAGTGAAGCAAGAATAATCATCCACAATAACTAGACAGTACTTACACCCGTCGATGCTTATGTAAGCTATCGGGCCGAATAGATCCATGTGTAGGAGCTCCAGTGGCCTGTCGGTCGTCATGATGTTCTTGTGTGGATGGTGAGCACCAATTTGCTTCCCTGCTTGGCATGCGCTACAAATCCTGTCTTTCTCAAAATGAACATTTGTTAATCCTAAAATGTGCTCTCCCTTTAGAAGTTTATGAAGATTCTTCATCCCAACGTGTGCTAGTCGGCGGTGCCAGAGCCAGCCCATGTTAGTCTTAGCAATTAAGCAAGTGTCAAGTTCAGCTCTATCAAAATCTACCAAGTATAGCTGACCCTCTAACACTCCCTTAAATGCTATTGAATCATCACTTCTTCTAAAGACAGTGACACCTACATCAGTGAATAGACAGTTGTAGCCCATTTGACATAATTGAGATACAGAAAGCAAATTGTAATCTAATGAATCTACAAGAAAAACATTGGAAATAGAATGGTCAGGAGATATAACAATTTTACCCAATCCTTTGACCAAACCTTGATTTCCATCCCCGAATGTGATAGCTCGTTGGGGATCTTGGTTTTTCTCATAGGAGGAGAACATTTTCTTCTCCCCTGTCATGTGGTTTGTGCACCCGCTGTCGATGATCCAACTTGAGCCCCCGGATGCATAAACCTACAAAACATGTTTAGTTCTTTACTTTAGGTACCCAAATGGTTTTGGGTCCTTTAGCATTAGACACAAGAACTTTGGGTACCCAAACACAAGTCTTTGACCCCTTGTGCTTGCCCCCAACATACTTGGCAACTACCTTGCCGGATTTGTTAGTTAAAACATAAGATGCATCAAAAGTTTTAAATGAGATGTCATGATCATTTGATGCACTAGGAGTTTTCTTCTTAGGCAACTTAGCACGGGTTGGTTGCCTAGAACTAGATGTCTCACCCTTATACATAAAAGCATGATTAGGGCCAGAGTGAGACTTCCTAGAGTGAATTCTCCTAATTTTGCTCTCGAGATAACCGGCAGGGTACAAAATGTAACCCTCGTTATCCTGAGGCATGGGAGCCTTGCCCTTGACAAAATTAGACAATTTCTTAGGAGGGGCATTAAGTTTGACATTGCCTCCCTGTTGGAAGCCAATGCTATCCTTAATGCCAGGGCGTCTCCCACTATAAAGCATACTACGAGCAAATTTAAATTTTTCATTTTCAATTTCATGCTCGGCAATTTTTGCATCTAGTTTAGCTATATGATCATTTTGTTGTTTAATTAAAGCCATATGATCATGTATAGCATTAATATCAACATTTCTACATCTAGTGCAAATAGTAGTGTGCTCAACGGTAGATGTAGATGGTTTGCAAGATTTTAATTCTACAACCTTAGCATGCAATATATCATTTTTACTTCTAAGGTCGGAAATAGTAACATTGCAAACATCAAGATCTTTAGCCTTAGCAAGCAATTTTTCATTTTCAATCCTAAGGCTAGCAAGAGACATGTTTAATTCTTCAATCTTAGTAAGTAAATCATCATTATCATTTCTAAGATTGGGAATTGAAACATTGCAAGCAATAGAATCAACCTTAGCTAACAAATTAGCATTCTCATTTCTAAGGTTGTCTATAGTCTCATGGCAAGTGCTTAGTTCACTAGATAATTTTTCACATTTTTCAACTTCTAGAGAATAAGCATTTTTAACTTTAACATGCTTTTTGTTTTCCTTGATTAGGAAGTCCTCTTGGGAGTCCAAGAGGTCATCCTTTTCATGGATGACACTAATTAATTCATTTAATTTCTCTTTTTGTTGCATGTTTAAGTTGGTAAAAAGAGTACGCAAATTATCTTCCTCATCACTAGCATTATCATCACTAGAGGACTCATATCTAGTGGAGGATTTGGATTTAACCTTCTTCTTTTTGCCGTCCTTTGCCATGAGGCACTTGTGGCCGACGTTGGGGAAGAGAAGTCCCTTGGTGACGGTGATGTTGGCGGTGTCCTCGTCGTCGGAGGAGTCGCTAGAGCTTTCGTCGAAGACCCACTCCCGACAAACATGGGCATCGCCGCCCTTCCTCTTGTAGTACCTCTTCTTCTCCTTTCTTCTCCCCTTCTTGTCATCGCCCCTGTCACTGTCACTAGAAATAGGACATTTTGCTATAAAGTGACCGGGCTTACCACACTTGTAGCAAACCTTCTTGGAGCGGGGCTTGTAATCTTCCCCCTCCTTTGCTTGAGGATTTGGCGAAAGCTTTTGATGACAAGCGTCATTTCCTCGTTGTCGAGTTTGGAGGCGTCGATGGGTGTTCTACTCGGTGTAGACTCCTCCTTCTTTTCCTCCGTATCCTTGAATGCGACTGGTTGAGCTTCGGGCGTAGAAGGACTGTCAAGCTCGTTGATCTTCCGTGAGCCCTTGATCATAAATTCAAAGCTCACAAAATTCCCGATTACTTCCTCGGGAGTCATTAGTGTATATCTTGGATTGCCATGAATTAATTGCACTTGAGTAGGGTTAAGGAAAATAAGTGATCTTAAAATAACCTTAACCACCTCGTGGTCATCCCATTTCTTGCTCCCAAGGTTGTGCACTTGATTTACCAAGGTTTTGAGCCGGTTGTACATGTCTTGTGGCTCCTCCCCTTGGCGAAGACGGAAGCGACCGAGCTCCCCCTCGATCGTTTCCCTCTTGGTGATCTTGGTTAATTCATCACCCTCGTGCGCGGTCTTGAGCACGTCCCAAACTTCCTTGGCGCTCTTTAATCCTTGCACCTTGTTGTACTCCTCCCTACTTAGAGAGGCGAGGAGTATGGTTGTGGCTTGGGAGTTGAAGTGCTCGATTTGGGCCACCTCATCCTCATCATAATCCTCATCCCCGACGGATGGTACCTGTGCTCCAAACTCAACAACATTCCATATACTTTTGTGGAGTGAGGTTAGATGAAATTTCATTAAATCACTCCACCTAGCATAATCTTCACCGTCAAAGGTTGGCGGTTTGCCTAATGGAACAGAAAGTAATGGAGTATGTTTAGGAATGCGAGGGTAGCGTAGGGGGATCTTACTAAACTTCTTGCGCTCATGGCGCTTAGAAGTTACGGAGGGCGCGTCAGAGCCGGAGGTGGAAGGTGATGAAGTGTCGGTCTCGTAGTAGACCACCTTCCTCATCTTCTTTATCTTGTCGCCACTCCGATGCGACTTGCAGGAAGAAGCTTTCTTCTCCTTCCCCTTTCCCTTTTTGCGGGACTCTTCCGATGAAGCCTTCCCGTGGCTTGTAGTGGGCTTTTCGCCGGTCTCCATCTCCTTCTTGGCGTGTTCTCCCGACATCACTTCGAGCGGTTAGGCTCTAATGAAGCACCGGCCTCTGATACCAATTGAAAGTCGCCTAGAGGGGGGGTGAATAGAGCGAAACTGAAATTTACAAAGTTAATCACAACTACAAGCCGGGTTAGCGTTAGAAATATAATTGAGTCAGCGAGAGAGGGTGCAAAACAAATCGCAAGCGAATAAAGAATGTGACACGCGGATTTGTTTTACCGAGGTTCGGTTCTTGCAAACCTACTCCCCGTTGAGGTGGTCACAAAGACCGGGTCTCTTTCAACCCTTTCCCTCTCTCAAACGGTCCCTCGGACCGAGTGAGCTTTTCTTCTCAATCACTTGGAACACAAAGTTCCCACAAGGACCACCACACGATTGGTGTCTCTTGCCTCAATTACAAGTGAGTTTGATCTCAAGAAAGAATGAGAAAGAAAGCAAGCGATCCAAGCGCAAGAGCTCAAAAGAACACAACAAATCACTCTCACTAGTCACTAAAGCTTTTGTGGAATTGGGAGAGGATTTGATCACTTGGGTGTGTCTTGTATTGAATGCCTAGCTCTTGTAAGTGGTTGGAAGGTTGAAAACTTGGATGTCTTGAATGTCAGGTGGTTGGGGGTATTTATAACCCCAACCACCAAACTAGTCGTTTGGTGGAGGCTGCTGTCGCATGGCGCACCGGACAGTCCGGTGAGCCACCGGACAGTGTCCGGTGCGCCAGCCACGTCACCAGGCCGTTGGGTTCCGACCGTTGGAGCACTGACTGCTGGGCCCGCCTGGATGTCCGGTGGCACACCAGACATGTACTGTAGAGTGTCCGGTGCGCCACTTTGCGCGTGCCTGACTTCTGCACGCTCTGGCGCGCATTTAATGCTTCTACAGGTGACCGTTGGCGCGAAGTAGCCGTTGCTCCGCTGGCTCACCGGATAGTCCGGTGTACACCGGACACGTCCGGTGAATTATAGCGGAGCAAATTCCCGAAGCTAGCGAGTTCTAGAGTTCCTCTCCCCTGGGGCACCGGGCATTGTCCGGTGTACACCGGACAGTCCGGTGAATTATAGTGGAGTGCTTCTGGATTTTCCCGAAGGTGAAGAGTTCAGCGTGAAGTCCCCTGGTGCACCGGACAGTCCGCTGCGCCAGACCAGGGCACACTTCGGTTATCCCTTGCTCTCTTTGTTGAACCCAATTCTTGGTCTTTTTATTGGCTAAGTGTGAACCTTTGGCACCTGTATGACTTATACACTAGAGCAAACTAGTTAGTCCAATTATTTGTGTTGGGCAATTCAACCACCAAAATCAATTAGGAAATGGTGTAAGCCTAATTCCCTTTCACCTTGAAAAGATTTTCCAAAAGAATTTGCAAAAATAAAACAAGTGGTGCAAATGTGGTCCAAAATGTTAAATATCAAATCAAACTTATATACTTAGAAATGCTTTCATTTCAAAATAACTTATGCACATCTGTCAAAATGCAAACTAGTTACGTTTCTAAACTTTATATTTGCTTTGTTTTGTGTTGGCATCAATCACCAAAAAGGGGGAGATTGAAAGGGAAATAGTCTCAACATTTTCTATAATTGATTTTGGTGTTTGACGACCATCATAAACCTTGTGGACTAATCAGTTTGCCTAGTTGATCATTTCACAGGTGTATAAGTTCATCTACAACTATTCTAAGTTGACTGTCCAGAATACCATAGATTATTCCAGATAGGAGAAGCTTTTTGGAAAAACAGACTAAGCACGGACTGTCCGGGCCTTTGCGGCGGACCGTCCGCGACACCAGGATGACCCTCGGATAGAACCAATGCAAAAATCCAATTCTACACTACGGACCGTCCGGAGAAAAAGTAAGCACCAACCGAGACCACGCGCGGACCCTCCGGCCTCAGGCGCGAATCGTCCGGTCGGTGAAAAACCGAAAGACCCGAAGGTGACGGGTTCGATAAAATGAATTATACCATCCTCGCGGACCGTCCGGGGTGCACGACCGAACCGTCCGTGACTGCCTTTATCTGACATCTGACGACGCATTAAATACAAAATAGTCGTTGATATAGCCGTTACTGCTGACCATTGCGTTTTCAGCCGTTGATGTGCAGGGGTGGACCGTCCGAACCAGGGGCGCGGACCGTCCGCGGTTGGCAGAATTGGAGCAACGACTAGGAAGTGGTTGGTGGCTATAAATACAACCCCAACCACCTCCATTCAACTCACCCAAGCATTCCAACCTTTCACATTCGATACAAGACCTAGCAATCCATTCCAAGACACAATCAAAGCCTCCAATCTCTCCAAGTTCCACAATTGAGACAAGTGATCATTAGCGATTAACGACTTGAGAGAGAGAGAGTGATCCGTGTGTTATTTGTCGCTCTTGTTGCTTGGCTTTTTGCAATCGTGGTTTCTTCTCCTCCCATTCTTATTCTCAAGTGACTTGTAATCAAAGCAAGAGACACCAATTGTGTGGTGGTTCTTGTGAGGTCTAAGTGACCCGTTTGATTAAGGAGAAAGCTCACTCGGTCTAGGTGACCATTTGAGAGAGGGAAAGAGGTGAAAGAGACCCGGTCTTTGTGACCACCTCAACGGGGAGTAGGTTTGCAAGAACCGAACCTCGGTAAAACAAATCACCATGTCACAATCTTCATTTGCTTGTGATTTGTTTTTGTCCTCTCTTTCGGACTCAACTTTATTTCTAACGCTAACCCGGCTTGTAGTTGTGCTTAAAGTTTATAAATTTCAGATTTGCCTATTCACCCCCCCCCTTTAGGCGACTTTCAGTTACTCTTGGTGATCGGCATCACCTAGACGGCTTGGTGGAGTTGGGAGCTCGGTGATCACCTTAGAGATCTTGTTGGTGACCCGACTCAAGATTGTAAGCGGTCGTGAGGGATCCACCGCGCCGGAGTGGTAAAGGATCATTTCATAATGAGCACTTGGTTCTTGCGAGGACCAAGGGGGAGCAATACCCTTGCGCGGGTGCTCCAACAAGGACCAGGGGAGAGTGCCGACTCTTCAATACCTCGGGAAAAATTGGAGGAGTCTTCTAAACCTTGCTTTACATTCCGCACTTAATTCACGTATTTTACATTGTGTATTTGTTTAGCAAGTATTTGAAGTATTGTCTTAGCATTGTTGTGTTTTTAGTATTATTCTCTTATTGCTAGTTGTTGGGGTGAAGTTGGGCTCTTGCTTAGGATTTAATTATTGTTGATTTTTAGAAAAGCCCAATTCACCCCCTCTTGGGCATCGTGATCCTTTCAGTAATTATCTAAGGAATAAATTCGATTACGAGCCTCCTAGGACTAGTAATTTGTATCATATTTGAGTCTCAAAAAATCAGGGGCATTTTAGTTTCCATATTTGTATCCATACTGACCATCCATCAATGCTCCACCTCCTACCACAAAATCTTCTACCAACGATGCTCCTCCTCCTACCATCGATGCTCCTATTCCTCCTCAACCTTTCATCTATCTGTATCCTCCTTTGTACCTATATGGGTATCCATATAGTGCTCCTCATGGATCGTATGGCGCTCCTCCTCCATTCCCTCCATGTATACTGATCCTCCCTCATATGGTGCTCGTACTCATTTTTGTCCTCCCGCAGGAACGACAGTGCCCCCCAATAGCCACAACATCCAACCAATCCAACAATGAAGGGACTTAACTAAGACGAAGGACGAAATTGTGGTAAGTACATATACATTTTTATGAACTGGTCAAAAAATTTAGATCAAAAATATTTTTAGAGTTCATAAACTTCGATCCATGTGTTGCTATTGCACTTTGTTGACCCCATTTAGGGCAACGACAAAAAGGGATCAACATTTTGGGGCCAAATAGCGAGTACATACAACTCCACCATGCGAGTTCCCTACCACCATACCCCAAGCAACTAAAGGATCGGTGGTCCACAAGCAACTACAAGTGTCACCCTCTTCAACGACATATATAACCAATTGTCTGTGGCACTGTCAAGTGGAGCGGATGATACTATGCCCGTCGAAGTGGCAAATAAGAGATTCTGCAATAGAACCAACAAAACAGACTACAAGTTAAAACACATGTGGCATGCTCTTCTCCATTAGCACAAGTGGTGTGTGCGATACAATGACAACTACTCCATCGATACAAGCAAATGGCCCCACCTCAACTTGGACGACAATTATAGCTCTGCATCACCGGTAGGTCTGCTACTGGCAGGAGATGGAACCTACACCCACAGCTACAAACCTTGACACTTGCCCTATACCCAACCAAAAATATAGCGAGTAAATCAAACCAAACCGATCCAATTATTTTGTTGACCCCAAATCAATCCGTAAGGGCTTGTTCGGTTAGCTCTCAATCCATGTGGATTGAGTGGGATTAGATGGATTTAAATCCCAAGCAAGTCAAACTTCTTCTTAATTTTTTCCAATCTCATACAATCCTTGTGCAATGGGAATAACCGAACAAGGCCTAAATGGGTGGAAACCCATGGGTTTTTATGGGTTCACCATATTTCCAAGTCTCAACAGGGGTCTTCCGCATTCCTGACAACACATAGAACACATTTGCCTTTGAAAATCATGAATGCTACAAACTGGGGAGGATGGGGAGGTTGCTTCTTTCTTGCCTCTTGCATTTATCTTTTCTCACACGTGATCCAAATCTTCTTCTCACGGCTTGGTAGGTGTACAGTTGTCCATGTCTGGCGGGCGACATATCTTGGCACCTGAAACGATTGTTGCAACCTGCACACGATCTCCTACATTCGCTACAACAAGACGGTTGTTGTCGCCGTCTCCATGGACGTCCTCTTCTCGTGCCCTATCGATGACTATGACCTAGTGGAGGAAGCGTTGATGTGATCTGCCGATGTAGGGGAGCCCATCCACAGGGTGACACTGGGCTATAAAAATCTGCACATCAAGGGGTCGCTAAGCTTCAATTAGACATAGGCCACACTATAGGTGGTGACCAAGATTTCCATCTAGACCGCCGACGCCGCCATACCTGCACACAGGATGACTGCTCAAGGCTAGGTTCCTCGAGCCGGTCGTGGATGACCCCAAGCATGAGGCGGCAGTGCTCAGGCTACAGAAGGTGTATAAGAGCTTCCGCCGCCCTTAGAGAAAGTGGGGGAGACAGGAGGCGACGAGGCAGGGAGGCATGTGGCAGCGTTGCGGATTCAGGAGCTCGGGTCTCATGGTCGAATAGGTGAAAGATCCATGGAGCCGAGACTGTGGAAACCCATCCAAATCCATGGGTATAAACTCATTTTGACTCACATTACAAAATAAACTCACCGAACCCAACCTGCTAGAAATTAAAACCCATCACAACTCATACAAAATGAACTCATTTCTAAAACCTACCCAAAATACTCATTTACACTCGCCCCATTTCCAAGCCTAATCACGAGACAGTGTCGTACCAATATGTTCTATTGGTCGTAATGAAAGAGGTCAACAACGAGTGGTGGTGAGTCCCATGGCATGGAGAAGAGCATGTTGAATAAGCTCTATAAGATCAGCCAGAGGGTAACTTAAATCAAAATTGTTTGATCGTATCATCCCATCGCCGAACGACATGAAAATGCACTACCGGAATCCGAGGCTTTGCCGAGTGTTGTATTCTTTGCCGAGTGCCTTTTGTCGGGCACTCGGCAAAGAAGGCTTTACCGAGTGCGACACTCGGTAACGTTAGGCTCTCGGCAAAGAGCCCCTTTACCGAGTGCTGGACACTCGGCACAGGGAGGCACTCGGCAAAGACAAGTTTGCCGAGTGTCAAACACTCGGCAAACGGGGCTCTCGGCAAAGGGCCGTCAGCGGCGGTCCCAGAGCTGACGTCCGTCAGTCTTTGCCGAGAGCCAACGGCTGGCACTCGGCAAAGAGTATTCTTTGCCGAGTGCCACGTAGTAGACACTCGACAAAGAATTGTTTGCCGAGTGTCATCTCTAGACACTCGGCAAATTATATTTTCATTTTTTTATTTTGTCTCCCAAACTTTTTGTGGTATGTTCCTACACTATGTAGACCTACATGTATCATTTGTGGACAATTAGAACATAGTTTCCATAGTTAGTAGATTTAGTTCGTTTATTTGAATTTCTTCGGAAAATTCAAATTTGAACTGCAGGTCACTCGAAACTTGGAAAACCGTGCATGAAAAAATGATATTCATGTTACTTAGCATAAGTTACGACCGATTGCAGAAGCGTACCGGAAACTTCGAGCAACATGCTCACTAAACATGGTCGTGAACTTGGCATCCACATGTTTAAAAATTGTATAAAACACAAACAAAGTCAGAAAATCATGAAACTTGTCCACGTGTCATGATATCATATGTACAGGCTGTGATAAAAATTTTAGAATGTTTGGAGAAAGTTGTGAGACACTATGTGTAGAAACCTAAGAGATCCACATGAAATCAAAGAGTTATTTCAATAAGTTGCCGAGTGTTTTTAAGGCTTCGCCGAGTGCTTCAGGCACTCGGCAAAGCTATTGATTCCGGTAGTGATGACCCATAAGTTGACTGTAAAAAATTGACCAAATAATTAAAATTATATGATGAAGAGGTATAAGAGGAGGATGTCGATGAGTAGTAGTACTGCATATTTTTTTACAAACTATGCAATTTTTATTTTTTCCTTATTTTTTAATTTATTTTGGTTGAATTCTGTATTTTTTTTCTTATTAAGTGTTCGGATGAATTTTCTCAACTAAACGTCGTGTTTAATTTCAAATAAGAGTCTATAAAAAAAATCTGATGTGACATTGCATGCTGACGATGGTCGCTAGTGTGATGGGTAACGCAGCAGACAGTAGAGGCTGCTGGATGCACGGGATCTAGACTAGATGTACTGCTAGGGAGCTTTTTGGGCGTGATGAGTTACCCGTATATTGGTTAAGCCAGGCTCGAGTGGTACAATATTTTAGATGATCGGTTTCCCTGTGGAACGACCATAACCCGGCTGCTTCGGTGCTAACGGTAGCTTTCAGCCCGGCTCCACAGAAGGAAAATTGAATCGATTTCTGTCGAGTTGAGCGGCGGGGTGCAGCACGGACGCTTGTGCCGTTTCTGTTATTCTACGGCTCTTGTATCGTATGACGGATGCAGCTTGGGCAGAGAACCACAAAACACATGCGACTTGTCACTTGTACGCAACTTGCCTGGCCGGCAGGTGCGAGGCAGGTCAAGCTCAACCAATCGCGTCTTTGTCGCCGAAGATGTGGCTCGCTCTGGTGATTTTTGACTGTCCACTGTACACACGGCCCCGGTAACCAAACCATACGATAAACATGTGAATTACCGGCGGAGAGGGAAAAAAAAACTAAAACACATGCCCACAAACAAAATCGCAGCGCGGGCATGAATCATCAGTCGAAGCTGGACGATCGGCTCCAACGTTCTCGCAGGTACTCCTCCAACGGGCTGAGGCCGCTGCTGTGCTCCGTGCTGGAGATGGACTCCGAGTCCTCCACGTCGAGAAGCGCGAGGCCCAGGTGCGACCTCACGTTCGCGGCGGGGTACGCCTCGTCGTCCACGCAGTCCGGCTCCGTCGCGCCCTGGTCGGCGATGCTCGCCGCGCTTTCTCCTCGTAGTATGCTCAGTATCTGCGCGGCGCCGCGGCACAAGAAACCGGTCGGTGGATGGAATGCAAGCAAGATCACACGAGCTAAAGCTGGTTGGAGGAGGCTGGCAGTGGGCCGACCTGCGATATCGGCGGCCTGAGTCGAGCCGACCTCCGGAGGCAGAGCGACGCGGCAGAGGCCATCCGCCTGACCTCCACCTCGTCGTGCTTCACGTCCAGCCTCGGGTCCAGCAGGTCACAGATGTTGCCGCTGCTAAGCACCGGAGTTGCCTGTCACGACAAGGCAGTTGTTACTCCTTCCTCTGCGTCACAGATGAATTGCCAGAGACATGAGATGCATGATCGGTAGGACGGACGGCACTCTTACCCACATGACGAGACTCTCCTGGCCCTTGGGTGACGACCCGTCGCTGCTGATGGACTTCCGGCCGGACAGGAGCTCCAGCAGGACGACGCCCAACGCGTACACGTCCACCCTGTCGGTCACCTTCCCGTACATGAAGTACTCCGGCGCCAGGTACCTGCATGGCACGGTGTAATTAAAAAAAAACATCAATCGCTGTGGAGGAACCACAGAACACGGGGTACAAGTACAATACAACCAACACTGCTGAGGAACAGGCTTGGAGGGAGGTACCCGAATGTGCCGACGACGTCGCTGTGCGTCACGGACGTCGGATTCGTCGGCGCCCAGATGGCCAGCCCGAAATCGGATAGCTGCCGCAACGGGGGGGAGTTGAGGGTTCAAGTCCAAACGAAAAGCTTCGCTACGACTAGGATCCATGACATGCTTTGTAACTACCTGAGGCTCGAACTCTTCTGCGAGGAGGATGTTGGACGACTTGACGTCCCTGTGGATCACCGGCCGCGGGCTGCCGGAGTGCAGGTAGCTCAGAGCCTCCGCGATCCCCAGCGCAGCCTTGTACCGGTTCTCCCACGACAGCGCCGGCTTTGACCTTTCCCCTGCAGACCACAGGAGCACCAGACGTCAGAGCAGAGTGAAGGACTCAACTGCTCCCACACCTTTCAACTGTTCTGAACGCGACCCGTTTCCATTTCCTGAGAAAGGAACAGTCTCTTGTACGAATCGTTGTCTGCAGAATTCCCGGTTCCTTAGAAGAAAATCCACCGTGTGCTAATGATGAGAATTGTTTTTGGGGGTGACTTCCCATGAACACAACTGAACATGTAAGCGTCGGCATACGCTGGTACCGTACCGTGTAGATTGTCCTCGAGGCTGCCCCTGGGGAGGTAGCGGTAAACGGAGATGAGGTTGCGGCCTTCCACGCAGACGCCGATCAAGGGGACGATCCGGTGGTGCTGCAGCTTGGTGATGATGTCCACCTCCCGGAGGAAGTCCTTGGACGCCTCCGCCGACGCCTTGCACAACTTGATCGCCACCTGCCGGCCGCAGGCGAGGCTGCCCCTGTACACCCTGCTGTTCCCTCCGTTCCCGATCAGGTTCTCTGCCACAAGCCAAGAACGGGGTCGGTCGGTGACGGCGAGGAATCGTGTGAGCTGGAACCTGAAAGGCGCGAGACTGACGATCAGGAAAAGGGAGGAAGCACCTGCGGAGAAGTGGTTGGTGGAGTCGTAGAGCTCCTCGTAGCGGAACCACCGGCACCGCGCGCCACTGCCGCCAAGCATTGCCTTGAGCTCCGACTCGAGCCCCGCCCCGGCATGCGGCTCGGCGGACTCCGACGGCGCGGACCGCCGGGGCAGGCTCATCACCCAGTGCACCACCGACTGCTTCCGCGGCTCATGATTCTTGCCGCCGGGCGTCTGTACAGGGGCAGCTGAGGCGGCGGCGGCGGCGTGCGCGCGGCGGAGCAGCGGCCACCCGAGCCTCTGCTCGGGTGCCACGCCGCCGTCGCCTTTGGTGGCGTCGTCCAAGCACCTGCTTGCCGGCGCGTCCGCGGCGCCGTGACCGCAGCATGGGGCGTCCAAGTCCATGGACATGGACCGCGCGCGCCGGTTCGGGTTCGGGATGATCACCTTGGGCTCCAGCCCCACGCTCGGGTGCAGCACCGTGCGGAGCACCGGCTTTGGCTCTGCTCCTGCGCACCAGCTCGCCACCCAACGATTAGCGACTCGCTAACCAAAATCTCCACAACTGATAACCACAATTAATTAATGGGCACTTTATTACCAAGTGGCGGCCTGGGCGCCTCCCGGACGAAGACGGCCTTGCCGTCCTGGATGGCGACGACGGTGGTTGTCGGCGGCAGCTTCTTGGCGCAGTACTTGGCCAGGCAGGACGACCCTCTGCGCAACCGCAACCAAAATGGGGGGAAAAAAGGAGAAGGTTTGCTAAGGGATGGTGACGGAACCAGCAGTTAGCTAGATCATACAAAGGTTGCTGCCAGCGTACTTACCCGAAGGAGTACTTCTTATTGGCGCCAAGCACCACGACCATGGCGGCGCAGAGCTTGGCCTCCTTCACCAGCTCCTTCTGGATCGAGCTTCCCGGCGTCACCCGGCCGACGAGAACCACCTGACACAAAATCATTCAATGGTGGCATGTCAATTGAATCAGCAGCAGCATGGCAAAAAAAAAAAAAAAAAAACTCCGTAGCAGTCGCCACCTGTCCGCTGCCCATCCTAGCTCACCTGTTTCTGGTTGCAGAGAGCCTCGTATTCCGCCAGGTAGTCGTCCAGCGTCCTGATCAGCTTCAGTGTGTTCGTCTTGTCTGCAACGAGAAGCAAGAATATGTCAAGAAAAGAAAAGGAAGCTAATGATTCCCAGACCAGTTATAGTTCTAGGCAGACACCAACCGGACTTGCGGTAAATGTGCACGGCGACGATGCGGTCGCCCCGCCTGACCTCCTGGTGGAGCGCCCACTGGAGCAGGTCCCTGCCGACGGCGTCCATGTGCAGCCCCACCAGTATGCACCGCCCGACGCCCTCCCCGTGGTCCGCCGCCATGACGCCCACGAACGGTGGCCGAGAGCCGGGCTTGCAGCTCCCGAGATCAGCAGGAAGAACCGCAGTTGCACATGGCACGGCAAGCTGGTAAGTAGCCAGGCCACTGGTTCGCTCAACCTGCTAACCGCCGTGGACTTGCCGCTGTCACAAGACGATCTCGCCGGGCTACTGGCTGGCTGCGAGCCTGCAACCAATTTCTGACCCGGAACCGCGACGCTGGAATAGAAAACTGCCGAGGCGGCGGTCGTCGCCTGGCCTGACCTGGAAACTGGAAAGCGAGCGAGTTCCGTTACCAGGAACCCTCCGGCCGCCCGCTCGCTTCGTGGCTGAATTCGCTGAACCCGAACCGAAAGGCGCGGCGGGGAGGCCTGAGACGAGGAAGATACAAGCGCAAGCGACGAGAGCGGGAACTATATCCTGGGTCCAGGGTGGAAAAGAGGCGAAGGGCGAGGGGTGTGCGAGGCAGGCGACACGGCACGGGTAACCACCTAAAATCTGGTTAGCTTGTCAGGTTTCAGCTGCTGGGGGGCGCGTATTGAAATGGCTGCCGTCATGGCGCCACGCCGCCCGGGATCGTCGCCATCGGCTCGCTCAACCACTCCAACCACGCACAAAAAGCACGAGGCCGGCCCCGTCCGGTCCCTTGCCGCCTTGTGCCGTTGCGCGAAGGTGGAGTGAAGGGACCGGACGAACGGGCAGTCTTGCCGGCCGCCGTCGCCGGTCAGCGTAGCGCGGGCGCGGCTGCTGTTTTAGCGCGGCCAGCCGGTGCGGCAGTGGCGGTAATGGCAGCGGCAGCGAAAGGACGGCGGGAAGCCGGCGGGAAGGAGGCGGAGCAGAGATGACGCGATGGTGTGGCCTACTTACGTGAGAGAAATGGGGAAATTGTAGTGGGCAATAGGATCGGCGATGGTGCGTGGGCAGAGGTGTGACGGGGACGATGAGCGCATTGGGCAAAGAATTCCTTGGTGGAGGTTGCAGAGGCAAGGGGTGGAAAGCGAGCAATTGGGGAGGCAGGGGCAGGACAGGGAGCCATCGGCGATGGGCCCACACCAGTACTCCCATACACATCGCAAAAGGGCGAAATACAAAGAGAAGAGGTGGAAAAGAAATTGGGAGTGCTCCTGGTCCTGGCGAAAGTAAAAGGGAAATGCTTCGTTGGGATCGATGAGGATCGCACGTGATTTTTTTGTTGGGTTTCAACGGAGGATTAGATGGCCTGTGCGAAAAATATGATTTACTGCTGCTGGACTGGACTCTCTCAGGTCAAATCGAAAAAAAAGCATAAGCTTGTGTTACTCGATGTACTTCTGAATTGTACTGCGTGCTGCGAATCGAATCATGGATTCAATGCGCGCACTGGGACAGGTGCAGGAGTCGTTTTACATTGATAGGTCATAGGGGTCCTTTTTATTTAAGTTTGCATTCGATTTAAAAGTTGATGACGAGTTGACGACTTTGTGGTAGTTTTTTTATGACGGTATCATCTATTTTTTACTTCTACATTGGCAAAAACAAAAGGTGAACGTACATAACATGCTGCGTACTATATTGTCAAATGCTAGATTACATGCACAATATGGAGAAATGTAGCAAGAAATTTATTGATAGTTCTAATGCATATTTTTCCCTTCTCACTTTTTTTTTGCTGAATGAACATATAACTAAAAAGTCCTATATTTTTCTCTCTGATGCATCACAAATAAACCTCTCATATTAAGAACTTTCCATTGTTTTCTGTTACCTAGTGGTATAGGGTGTTCGTATCCAACTATGGAAATAGTTCGGACATATACAATCGTATTTAATATGGGGCAGTGTAACCAGTGCAAACGCCCCATCTCGTTCAATTGTGCAAGTGGAGAGCGATCGATACTCGATACTGATCCAACAAAGATCTCATGAGTTGGGAGCAATTTCCAACGAGGTCCTCCCCACCCTTCCTATTTTTTCCTACCTGGTCACTCTAGTCCACCCCTCCTCACTGGTTTAGTTCAGAAGCCATAGGCGAATCGTTCCCCATGTAGCTCAGGACGGTGGACTCGACGAGTGGAGTTGATGGCTTCGCCTCGCTCGGTACACTCTGGCCAGCGGAGGCCGCATGTATCTTCGTGTGAGTGCCCTTTCGATCCGGTTCATCGGAAGTTCATCTGTCATCGGAACTGAACCGCCTCTCCCTCATTCACATTCAATAGCGCGACGAGGCAACAGTTGTGACCATGTCTGATTTCAGTTAAAGAAATCACTGTTGGTCAATCGTCGTCGGGCAAGGTTGAGCGTCGCGCGTTAACCACAACCTATATGTCGGAGACACGTCACTCGTCACACTCTCGTCCGTGGTGTCTATGTTTTGGGCCATCCTCATCGCGTTAGTGTGTATCTATGCTCCCACGTTGCCTCACTATGTTCGATAAATTGCCTATGAGATTACCTCACAATTTGTTGTTTTTCATTCGTTTCTTTACAATTTGTTGGCATCATTGTGAGGCAGCCTATTGGTAAAAGAACAAGGCCACAATTATTCTGTTTGTGTGTTGTTACCAATTGTCTGACAATTAAGGAAGACATTGAAGGTCGCCTAGAGGGGGGTGAATAGGGCGAATCTGAAATTTATAAACTTAAGCACAAATACAAGCCGGGTTAGCGTTAGAAATATGAATGAGTCCGAGAAAGAGGGTGAAAACAAATCACAAGCAAATAAAGAGTGAGACACAAGGATTTGTTTTACCGAGGTTCGGTTCTTGCAAACATACTCCCCGTTGAGGTGGTCACGAAGACCGAGTCTCTTTCAACCCTTTTCCCTCTCTCAAACGGTCACCTAGACCGAGTGAGCTTCTCTTCTCAATCAAACGGAACACGAAGTTCCCGCAAGGACCACCACACAATTGGTGACTCTTGCCTTGGTTACAATTGAGTTTGATCACAAGAAGAATGAGAAAGAAAAGAAGCAATCCAAGCGCAAGAGCTCAAATGAACACAACAAATCTCTCTCTCTAATCACTAAAGCTTTGTGTGGAGTTGGGAGAGAATTTGATCTCTTTGGTGTGTCTTGTATTGAATGCTATAGCTCTTGTAAGGTGTAGAAGTGTAGAAACTTGGATGCCATTGAATGTGGGTTGGTTGGGGTATTTATAGCCCCAACCACCAAAAATGGTCGTTGGAAGTGTGATGTCGCATTGGCGCATCGGACAGTCCGGTGCGCCACCGGACACTGTCCGGTGCGCCAGCCACGTCAGCAGACCGTTGGGGTTCGACCGTTGGAGCTCTGACTTGTGGGGCCTCTGGGCTGTCCGGTGGTGCACCGAACAGATCATGTAGACTGTCCGGTGCGCCAACTGCGCATGCTCTGACTCTGGCGCGCACTGTAGCGCATTGAATGCGGTTGCAGATGACCGTTGCGCGCGAAGTAGTCGTTGCTCCGCTGGCACACCGGACAGTCCGGTGTGCACCCGACACTGTCCGGTGATTTATAGCGGAGCGCCCTTGGAATTTCCCGAAGGTAGCGAGTTCAGCGTCGAGTACCCTGGTGCACCGGACACTGTCCGGTGGCACACCGGACATTCCGATGCGCCAGACCAGGGTGCCTTTGGGTTGTCTTTTGCTCTCTTTGTTTGACCCCTTTCTTAGTCTTTTTATTGGCTTATTGTGAACCTTTGGCACCTGTAGAACTTATAGACTAGAGCAAACTAGTTAGTACAATTATTTGTGTTGGGCAATTCAACCACCAAAATCAATTAGGAAAAAGGTGTAAGCCTAATTCTCTTTCAATCTCCCCCTTTTTGGTGATTGATGCCAACACAAACCAAAGCAAATATAGAAGTGCATAATTGAACTAGTTTGCATAATGTAAGTGCAAAGGTTACTTAGAATTTAGCCGATATAAATTCTTACAAGATATGCATGGATTGTTTCTTTATCATTTTGGACCACGCTTGCACCACATGTTTTGTTTTTGCAAATTCTTTTGTAAATTCTTTTCAAAGTCCTTTTGCAAATAGTCAAAGGTAAATGAATAGGATTTTGAGAAGCATTTTGAAGATTTGAAATTTTCTCCCCCTGTTTCAAATGTTTTTCCTTTGACTAAAACAAAACTCCCCTTAATAAGATCCTCCTCTTAGTGTTCAAGAGTGTATTAAGATACCAATTTTGAAAATTCTAGTTTCCTCCTTTCGAATATAATAAGATATCAATTGAAAAGTTCATCATTTTAACACCTTTTCTTAACTTCAATTTTGAAAATTAATGGTGGTGCGGTTCTTTTGCTTTGGGCTAATACTTTCTCCCCCTTTGGCATGAATCGCCAAAAACGGATACTTGATTGAAATATAAGCCCTTTGTAACTACATTCTCCCCCTTTGGTGAATAAAATATGAGTGAAGATTATACCAAAGTTGGAGAGTTGCTCGGAGCGACGGTGAAGGATGAGTTATGGAGTTGAGTGGAAGCCTTTGTCTTCGCCGAAGACTCCAATTCCCTTTCAATACACCTATGACTTGGTTTGAGATATTCTTGAAAACACATTAGTCATAGTACATAAAAGAGATATGATCAAAGGTATATTAATGTGCTATGTGTGCAAAACATCAAAACAAATTCCTAGAATCAAGAATATTTAGCTCATGCCTAAGTTTGTTAAAGGTTTGTTCATCTAGTGGCTTGGTAAAGATATCGGCTAATTGTTCTTTAGTGTTAATGTAAGCAATCACGATATCCCCTTTTTGTTGGTGATCCCGTAGAAAATGATACTGAATGGCTATGTGTTTAGGGCGTCTATGCTCAACGGGATTATCCGCCATGCGGATTGCACTCTCATTATCACATAGAAGAGGAAGTTTGGTTAATTTGTAACCATAGTCCCTAAGGGTTTGCCTCATCCAAAGTAATTGCGCGCAACAATGGCCTGCGGCAATATACTCGGCTTCGGCGGTAGAAAGAGCGACGGAATTTTGCTTCTTTAAAGCCCAAGACACCAGAGATCTTCCCAAGAACTGGCAAGTTCCCGATGTGCTCTTTCTATTAATTTTACACCCCGCCCAATCGGCATTCGAATAACCAATTAAATCAAACGTGGATCCCCGAGGGTACCAAAGCCCAAACTTAGGAGTATAAACTAAATATCTCAAGATTCTTTTTACGGCCGTAAGGTGAGCTTCCTTAGGGTCGGCTTGGAATCTTGCACACATGCATACAGAAAGCATTATGTCCGGTCGAGATGCACATAAATAGAGTAAAGAACCTATCATCGACCGGTATACCTTTTGATCTACGGATTTACCTCCTGTGTCGAGGTCGAGATGCCCATTGGTTCTCATGGGTGTCTTGATGGGCTTGGCATCCTTCATCCCAAACTTGTTTAGAATGTCTTGAATGTACTTCGTTTGGCTAATGAAGGTGCCCTCTTGGAGTTGCTTTACTTGAAATCCCAAGAAGTACTTCAACTCCCCCATCATCGACATCTCGAATTTCTGTGTCATGATCCTACTAAATTCCTCACATGTAGATCCGTTAGTAGACCCAAATTGTCACACCCGGGTTTCGGGGCACCAAGACCCGGACGCGAACATAATCACCAGGTGTGCTGGGACCAAGTCTCACACATATGATGATTCATGGCACAGGATCGAATGTCACATCTTTACTACATAACAGGAGTTTTATACAAAATAAATAAATAATTACATTATAAGGAGACAACGGTCCAGCAACCCAAAGTTGACTGGGAGACGACGGCCTAGATCTCTCTCACGAACTCATCGCAGCATCCTCCATGCGCCTCATCCTGCGGTACCTGTTCTTGACCTGTGGGGGGTGTGAGACAGCAAGAGTGAGCTCACATACGTTCATCACTCAACAAGTTGTGGGGAATAATGTGCATGAACTCGCCAAAGGTGGGAGCTCACGTAAAGTGTAAGGCTTACCAAAGAGGATGGTTAGAGCTGAGCATTGCTTTTAAAGTTGGTCAAAATTTTATTAGCAATTACTAAGTATAAGTAAATATCAACCCAATTAAGTAGTAGAACAAAAGTAACAACATCACCTGCGATGCAATGCATATGACAAATTGAATTTAGTTCCATAAATTAATCATCAGAGAGTCCTGAGCTACTCATGATCGTGAGCTCGGCTAGTATACCAGTTTTACACTCTGCAGAGGTTGTACCCTTTACCCACAAGTCATGTTACCCGTCTGCCAAGGGATCGCGACTTCCCATACACCTCTACCGAGGAGGCGAGGCAGGGTAACACTACGAGGCCTTTACAAAGTTCCACTAGCTTCAGAAAACCCGCTACAGTTTATAGGAAGCTCCAATGCAGGGTTCTTGCCTGACCGCCATCGCAGCAAAATCAACCAAGGACCTCCCTACACTGACCACTCTCCTACTGCCCTTGCCCCTTTCGGGTAAGGTAGTCCTCCACTAGCTTTCCTAATTAATCAGCCAAGGGCGTCCATAAACCCTTGTGGTGGCACGTGTTTCTCAAGTTAAGCTCTATGTTCCAATTAACATTAATGATCTTGACATGAACAGTAAATAACAACGGATAACAAAAGTATAATCATTAATAATGTGTATCTCAATGCCCAAAACCACATATAGCACTAGCAAGTACTACCGAAAAAAGTTCAGTGGTAAACAAGGCATAAAGATAGACAAACTAGGGTAACCTATTAGGTCCCATCAAAATTAACCTATGCAGATCATTATGATTAATTAGAACAAGATTGGGTAAAAGAAGTGATCAAGGGCACAACTTGCCTGGGACTTGAGATTCCAGGTACCAACTTGCTCTTCTGATAACATGTATCCTCACTGCTAAACGTAGCAATACATACAAACAGTGTATAGGCAAAATTAACATCATACCAAACATGTAAACAAAATACATAATAACCTACACATTAAAATAAAATTCTAGGAACAAGAATCATTAATTTTGGAGTTATGGATTTCAAGTTACGAATTTCCAAAAGTTCTAGGTGCTAGGTACAAGATTAATTAGAAGATTAGTTTAAATATTGTTTTCATGTCAAAATAGAGACACTAGTTGGTAAACAATAATATTACAAAATTATATAAACTGGAATCGATAAATTTGGACTTAATATGAATTTTCTATGAATTATACAAGTTTCTAGTTTTTTTGTATTAAAAATCATTTTCCAAAATTTATTATCTAATTCCACTGCTCACTGGAATGGGCGCATTATTTCTCAAGAGATCAGGGGCAAGCTCGCAAATCTCCCCAGACTCAGGTTAACCCTATATGGATGGCAGGTTCAATTTTGTGAAAGACGAGGGGCTCTTATGCAAAAGAACCAGAATGAAGAGGTATCGGTGAAGATTGGCCGCCCGATCACTGATCAAGGGCCCAGATTAAATCTCAAATCCCCACGAACCGGTACAACACATGGGCCGATGGATCCGAGATCCACGCCTAATATCTATCCACGCCACTTATCAGATCAGAGCCCCCGGATCCACGATCGACGGTCCAGAGTGAAACATCGAACCGGTATGCGTAGATTTAATCCCACGCGTCCATCCATCGATCAACGGCAGGAGACTCGTCTTCTTCCCACAGGACCTGCGCAGAGGCGGCGCTCCCTGCCCACGGTGGCAGAGCACGCCGGAGCACACCGACCCAGCATTCACGAGGATGATTAGCCAGGGGTGGGGTGCAAATCGATGCAGACATCATGGCGAAGCAATTAGGGAAAAACTCACCGCGGATGGGGCACGCAGAAGCCTTGCGCCCGGGGTTAGGCGGATCGGCGGCGACCCAGAAGCTCCGGTGAGCAATCAACGACGGTTCGGTCATCGATCTTGCATGCCAGCGCCACGGACAGATTCCCAATGGCTCGGTGCAAGATCCAGACCCGACCTTAGGTTCTGGGCGACCGTGGGGGAAGGGATTCGCGGCGACGCGGGGCGGCTTGATGCAAGATCTCGTTTTCCCTCTCCCTCTCTTTCTAGTGGTTCATGGCAAACCGATGGTGCTGCCCAGTTTTATAATCTCCAGGGAGCGGCACCACGACATGCCCCAACGACCCCCCCCAGCTGGGCGAGTCCGCGACCAAGGCGTCAAGCACGGATCTCGGGTGTGTTCGTTGTGTCGGAGGGGACGAGTCCGTGCCACAGTTGTCGGTAGGAGGTTGGCACATAATCACGGTGGTTCGGAGAGGTCATTGCGCGGTTCGGTTGCAACGACCCGCGAGATCCGTGGCGAGCTGGAGGCGGTGACTGCTGCTTCTGTGAGACCGAGCAGGATATGCGGTGAGTTGGGGAAGGATCTGACCACGAGGGCCCACCGGCCGGTGACCACCAAGGCAATACGCGCAACAAGGAGAATGGGCAGGGAGGCTGCTAGGTGGGGCGAGGTTTGTCAGCACGTGATGCGAGCGCGGCGCGGGGACAGGAGACCACCCGTTGGGGCCCACCAGTCAGCGCGTGAGGCAGGCGCGGGGAAAGCAGTTGGGCTGACCAAGCGCGGGATGGTCGGTGGGCCGAGGCCAGATTCGGCCCAGGCACCAGCAGGAGTGTTTCTTTTATTTATTTTTATTTTAATTTTCAAATCCACTTTCAAATTTGGTTTTGGATCTCAAATTAAATGCATAATCATAAGAACCAGCATGAGATGCCATTATATTTGTATATATATATATATTTATTATTCTATTTTGCAAGTATTTCTAGCTATGAAATTTTCACATATGCGACACACAAATAATTTTAAATGTGCGATCAAAGCTAAAAAGTTTAATTTAGAAGGACAAAAATATTCATTATATATGTATATATATATTGTGAAAAGTAAGGTTTAATATAAAGAATTACCTTAGGTTGGACATATTTCTTTACAAGTATTTTATCTATACAGTTTATTCAACAAGTACCTCTAGTCTTACGATGATTCTTTTCTCCCATCTTTTCTTATAAAACATTTTTATTTAGTTCCTGAGATGAATTTTCTCTAAATTCCAAAAATAGGGTTTTAGGGTGTTACAAATACTACCCCCTTAACAGAAATCTCGTCCTCGAGATTTGTAAGAGGATGTAGTAGAAATTGTTTGTAGGTTATGGGTTAGTTTCTAATTGATTTTAATACCAAAACTCTTCTTTTTATATATATATATATATCGCAAATTATCAGGTGATTAGGAAAGCATGGGTATATATGGGTATAGCCACTTTATTATGCAGGATAAAAGATATCTTTAAAGCATTTATAGGTTTGGGTAGGAAAGAGTAGGATAAGAAAAGACTCCATCCAAGATTGTGGCTCTTGATTCTGCTGGCGATTCAACTTGATCTTTGAAGACTTGAGTTGGTGCTTATCCTTTCTTGATGACATTGATCCTCTTCGGTCTTCGTTCTTGAAGTTGTTATCCGAATTAGGGATATGTGGTTAAGGCAGTTTCGTAGGTAAACAAAATAGGTTAGTAGGTGGTTATGAGTTAAATAAGTTTAAGCATGTTTTGCTTCTAGGTCGGGTTAGGTAGGTTAGAATCTCCTGCTAGGTAAAAATCGAGGGGTTTTGCAACTATCGAATGGTTAAGGTAGTTGCATATGGCCAAGTTGGTCTGTCGTTCTTAATTTAGTGCAGGGTGAACTAAGTTAAGACATGTTCTATAGGAGTAGAGTCTAATCTATTTCATCAGTATTGTCTAACATGTTTGATAAGTCACCTTAGATTAGATCAGATCTAGGTTAGATTGGTGTGACTAGCTTGAACTAGATAAGATCTAATTAATTTGGATTGGATCATGATTGTTACTCCGAGGTGAGATAAGCAAAGTGGTTAGGATAAGATAAGATAGATTCTTTTAAGATGAGATGAATCTATTAAGGTAAGAGAATATCTTTTATGAAGCTAGATATATTTTAATGGAGGATATTCTTAGTTGTCTAGTTATTTTATAAATATATTTTTTTATACCCATGTGTATATGCAGATGCAATTGTGGATATTACTCCACAACTCATCACACTCAATCAAAAGATCCAAATCAGACAAATATCATAAGAACAAGCATTCAAGCATATAAAAAAATAATAGTTTTGTTTTTTGTTCCTAAGAGTAGGTCTCCTATTCCTAAAAGTCACTTTAAGCACAGGATTTCAAAGTGTGAAATCCAAGTTTGTCTTTAGAATAAAAAGGTAAGAGTAATCAGAGTAAAGCGGAAATAGATGAGAAAAGATTAAGAAAAGTTTAGAGAGAATCAGAGTAGCAGAGATAAGTAGACAATGGTTGTCCAGTTCTATCTAGGTTTCGTCCTACAGTCAACATTCCTCTGATACCACTTCTGTCACACCCGGGTTTCGGGGCACCAAGACCCGGGCGCGAACATAATCACCAGGTGTGCTGGGACCAAGTCTCACACATATGATGATTCATGGCACAGGATCGAATGTCACATCTTTACTACATAACAGGAGTTTTATACAAAATAAATAAATAATTACATTATAAGGAGACAACGGTCCAGCAACCCAAAGTTGACTGGGAGACGATGGCCTAGATCTCTCTCACGAACTCATCGCAGCATCCTCCATGCGCCTCATCCTGCGGTACCTGTTCTTGACCTGTGGGGGGGTGTGAGACAGCAAGAGTGAGCTCACATACGTTCATCGCTCAACAAGTTGTGGGGAATAATGTGCATGAACTCGCCAAAGGTGGGAGCTCACGTGAAGTGTAAGGCTTACCAAAGAGGATGGTTAGAGCTGAGCATTGCTTTTAAAGTTGGTCAAAATTTTATTAGCAATTACTAAGTATAAGTAAATATCAACCCAATTAAGTAGTAGAACAAAAGTAACAACATCACCTGCGATGCAATGCATATGACAAATTGAATTTAGTTCCATAAATTAATCATCAGAGAGTCCTGAGCTGCTCATGACCGTGAGCTCGGCTAGTATACCAGTTTTACACTCTGCAGAGGTTGTACCCTTTACCCACAAGTCATGTTACCCGTCTGCCAAGGGATCGCGACTTCCCATACACCTCTACCGAGGAGGCGAGGCAGGGTAACACTACGAGGCCTTTACAAAGTTCCACTAGCTTCAGAAAACCCGCTACAGTTTATAGGAAGCTCCAATGCAGGGTTCTTGCCTGACCGCCATCGCAGCAAAATCAACCAAGGACCTCCCTACACTGACCACTCCCCTACTGCCCTTGCCCCTTTCGGGTAAGGTAGTCCTCCACTAGCTTTCCTAATTAATCAGCCAAGGGCGTCCATAAACCCTTGTGGTGGCACGTGTTTCTCAAGTTAAGCTCTATGTTCCAATTAACATTAATGATCTTGACATGAACAGTAAATAACAATGGATAACAAAAGTATAATCATGAATAATGTGTATCTCAATGCCCAAAACCACATATAGCACTAGCAAGTACTACCCAAAAAGTTCAGTGGTAAACAAGGCATAAAGATAGACAAACTAGGGTAACCTATTAGGTCCCATCAAAATTAACCTATGCAGATCATTATGACTAATTAGAACATGATTGGGTAAAAGAAGTGATCAAGGGCACAACTTGCCTGGGACTTGAGATTCTAGGTACCAACTTGCTCTTCTGATAACACGTATCCTCACTACTAAACGTAGCAATACATACAAACAGTGTATAGGCAAAATTAACATCATACCAAACATGTAAACAAAATACATAATAACCTACACATTAAAATAAAATTCTAGGAACAAGAATCATTAATTTTGGAGTTATGGATTTCAAGTTACGAATTTCCAAAAGTTCTAGGTGCTAGGTACAAGATTAATTAGAAGATTAATTTAAATATTGTTTTCATGTCAAAATAGAGACACTAGTTGGTAAACAATAATATTACAAAATTATATAAACTGGATTCGATAAATTTGGACTTAATATGAATTTTCTATGAATTATACAAGTTTCTAGTTTTTTTGTATTAAAAATCATTTTCCAAAATTTATTATCTAATTCCACTACTCACTGGACTGGGCGCATTATTTCTCAAGAGATCAGGGGCAAGCTCGCAAATCTCCCCAGACTCAGGTTAACCCTATATGGATGGCGGGTTCAATTTTGTGAAAGACGAGGGGCTCTTATGCAAAAGAACCAGAACGAAGAGGTATCGGTGAAGATTGGCCGCCCGATCACTGATCAAGGGCCCAGATTAAATCTCAAATCCCCGCGAACCGGTACGGCACATGGGCCGATGGATCCGAGATCCACGCCTGATATCTATCCACGCCACTTATCAGATCAGAGCCCTCGAATCCACGATCGACGGTCCAGAGTGAAACATCGAACCGGTATACGTAGATTTAATCCCACGCGTCCATCCATCGATCAACGGCAGGAGACCCGTCTTCTTCCCATAGGACCTGCGCAGAGGCGGCGCTCCCTGCCCACGGTGGCAGAGCACGCCGGAGCACACCGACCCAGCATTCACGAGGATGATTAGCCAGGGGTGGGGTGCAAATCGATGCAGACATCATGGCGAAGCAATTAGGGAAAAACTCACCGCGGATGGGGCACGCAGAAGCCTTGCGCCCGGGGTTAGGCGGATCGGTGAGCAATCAACGACGGTTCGGTCATCGATCCTGCATGCCAGCGCCACGGACGGATTCCCAATGGCTCGGTGCAAGATCCAGACCCGACCTTAGGTTCTGGGCGACCGTGGGGGAAGGGATTCGCGGCGGCGCGGGGCGGCTTGATGCAAGATCTCGTTTTCCCTCTCCCTCTCTTTCTAGTGGTTCATGGCAAACCGATGGTGCTGCCCAGTTTTATAATCTCCAGGGAGCGGCGCCACGACATGCCCCAACGACCCCCCCCCAGTTGGGCGAGTCCGCGACCAAGGCGTCAAGCACGGATCTCGGGTGTGTTCGTTGTGTCGGAGGGGACGAGTCCGTGCCACAGTTGTCGGTAGGAGGTTGGCACAGAATCACGGAGGTTCGGAGAGGTCATTGCGCGGTTCGGTTGCAACGACCCGTGAGATCCGTGGCGAGCTGGAGGCGGTGACTGCTGCTTCTGTGAGACCGAGCAGGATCTGCGGTGAGTTGGGGAAGGATCCGACCGCGAGGGCCCACCGGCCGGTGACCACCAAGGCAATACGCGCAACAAGGAGAACGGACAGGGAGGCTGCTAGGTGGGGCCAGGTTTGTCAGCACGTGATGCGAGCGCGGCGCGGGGACAGGAGACCGCCCGTTGGGGCCCACCAGTCAGCCCGTGAGGCAGGCGCGGGGAAAGCAGTTGGGCTGACCAAGCGCGGGATGGTCGGTGGGCCGAGGCCAGATTCGGCCCAGGCACCAGCAGGGGTGTTTCTTTTATTTATTTTTATTTTAATTTTCAAATCCACTTTCAAATTTGGTTTTGGATCTCAATTTAAATGCACAATCATAAGAACCAGCATGAGATGCCATTATATTTGTGTGTATATATATATTTATTATTCTATTTTGCAAGTATTTCTAGCTATGAAATTTTCACATATGCGACACACAAATAATTTTGAATGTGTGATCAAAGCTAAAAAGTTTAATTTAGAAGGACAAAAATATTCATTATATATGTATATATATATTGTGAAAAGTAAGGTTTAATATAAAGAATTACCTTAGGTTGGACATATTTCTTTACAAGTATTTTATCTATACAGTTTATTCAACAAGTACCTCTAGTCTTACGATGATTCTTTTCTCCCATCTTTTCTTATAAAACATTTTTATTTAGTTCCTGAGATGAATTTTCTCTAAATTCCAAAAATAGGGTTTTAGGGTGTTACACAAATATAATATCATCAACATAGATTTGGCATACAAACAAATCATTGTTAAGAGTTTTAGTAAATAAAGTAGGATCGGCCTTTCCGACTTTGAAGCCATTAGTGATAAGGAAATCTCTTAGGCATTCATACCATGCTCTTGAGGCTTGCTTGAGCCCATAAAGCGCCTTAGAGAGTTTGTAAACATGGTTAGGGTACTCACTATCTTCAAAGCCGGGAGGTTGCTCAACATAGACCTCTTCCTTGATTGGTCCATTGAGGAAGGCACTTTTCACGTCCATTTGATAAAGCTTGAAGCCATGGTAAGTAGCATAGGCAAGTAAAATGCGAATTGACTCAAGCCTAGCTACGGGTGCATAGGTTTCACCGAAATCCAAACCTTTGACTTGTGAATATCCCTTGGCCACAAGTCGGGCTTTGTTCCTTGTCACCACACCATGTTCATCTTGTTTGTTGCGGAAGACCCACTTGGTTCCTACAACATTTTGGTTAGGACGTGGAACTAAATGTCATACCTCATTCCTAGTGAAGTTGTTGAGATCCTCTTGCATCGCCACCACCCAATCCGAATCTTGAAGTGCTCCCTCTACCCTGTGTGGCTCAATAGAGGAAACAAAAGAGTAATGCTCACAAAAATGTGCAACACGAGATCTAGTGGTTACCCCCTTATGAATGTCGCCGAGGATGGTGTCGACGGGGTGATCTGGTTGGATTGCTTGGTGGACTCTTGGGTGTGGCGGCCTTGGAACTTGTTCATCTTCCTCATCTTGATCATGGGCATCTCCCCCTTGATCATTGCTCTCTTCTTGAGGTGGCTCAACTTCTTGATCTTCTCCATCATTTTGAGCCTTATCCTCATCTAGAGTTGGTGGAGATGCTTGTGTGGAGGAAGACGGTTGATCTTGTGCATGTGATGGCTCTTCGGATTCCTTAGGACACACATCCCCAATGGACATGTTCCTTAGTGCGACGCACGGAGCCTCTTCATCACCTATCTCATCAAGATCAACTTGCTCTATTTGGGAGCCGTTAGTCTCATCAAACACAATGTCACAAGAAACTTCAACTTGTCCAGAGGACTTGTTAAAGACTCTATATGCCCTTGTGTTTGAATCATATCCTAGTAAAAAGCCTTCTACAGCCTTGGGAGCAAATTTGGATTTTCTACTTCTTTTAACAAGAATAAAACATTTGCTACCAAAGACTCTAAAATATGAAACGTTGGGCTTTTTACCGGTTAGGAGTTCGTATGATGTCTTCTTGAGGATTCGGTGAAGATACAATCGGTTGATGGGATAGCAAGCGGTGTTGACCGCCTCGGCCCAAAACCGATCCGAAGTCTTGTATTCATCAAGCATGGTTCTTGCCATGTCCAATAGAGTTCTATTCTTCCTCTCCACTACACCATTTTGTTGTGGTGTGTAGGGAGAAGAGAACTCATGCTTGATGCCCTCCTCCTCAAGGAAGCCTTCAATTTGAGAGTTCTTGAACTCCGTCCCGTTAACGCTTCTTATTTTCTTGATCCTCAGGCCGAACTCATTTTGAGCTCGTCTCAAGAATCCCTTTAAGGTCTCTTGGGTATGAGATTTTTCCTGCAAAAAGAACACCCAAGTGAAGCGAGAATAGTCATCCACAATAACTAGACAGTACTTACTCCTGCCGATGCTTATGTAAGCTATCGAGCCGAATAGGTCCATGTGTAGGAGCTCGAGTGGCCTGTCAGTCGTCATGATGTTCTTGTGTGGATGATGAACACCAACTTGCTTCCCTGCCTGACATGCGCTACAAATCCTGTCTTTCTCAAAATGAACATTTGTTAGTCCCAAAATGTGTTCTCCCTTTAGAAGTTTGTGAAGATTCTTCATCCCAACATGTGCTAGTCGGCGATGCCAGAGCCAGCCCATGTTAGTCTTAGCAATTAAACAAGTGTCGAGTTCAGCTCTATCAAAATCTACTAAGTATAGCTGACCCTCTAACACTCCCTTAAATGCTATTGAATCATCACTTCTTCTAAAGACAGTGACACCTATATCCGTAAAAAGACAGTTGTAGCCCATTTTGCATAATTGAGAAACAGAAAGCAAATTATAATCTAAAGAATCTACAAGAAAAACATTGGAAATGGAATGGTCAGGTGATATAGCTATTTTACCCAATCCTTTGACCAAACCTTGATTTCCATCCCCGAATGTGATAGCTCGTTGGGGATCTTGGTTTTTCTCGTAGTAGGAGAACATCTTCTTCTCCCCTGTCATATGGTTTGTGCACCCGCTATCAATGATCCAACTTGAGCCCCCGGATGCATAAACCTACAAAACAAGTTTAGTTCTTGATTTTAGGTATCCAAACAGTTTTGGATCCTTTGACATTAGATACAAGAACTTTGGGTACCCAAACACAAGTCTTGGAGCCCTTGTGTTTGTCCCCAACATATTTGGCAACTACCTTGCCGGATTTGTTGGTTAGCACATAATATGCATCAAAGGTTTTAAATGAAATGTTATGATCATTTGATGGAGTAGGAGTTTTTCTTTTAGGCAATTTTGCACGGGTTGATTGCCTAGAACTAGATGTCTCACCCTTATACATAAAAGCATGATTAGGGCCAGAGTGAGACTTCCTAGAGTGAATTCTCCTAATTTTGCTCTCGGGATAACCGGCAGGGTACAAAATGTAACCCTCGTTATCCTGAGGCATGGGAGCCTTGCCCTTAACAAAGTTAGACAATCTTTTAGGAGGGGCATTAAGTTTGACATTGTCCCCCTTTTGGAAGCCAATGCCATCCTTGATGCCAGAGCGTCTCCCACTATAGAGCATGCTTCTAGCAAATTTAAAATTTTCATTTTCTAAGTCATGCTCATTAATTTTAGCATTAAGTTGAGCTATGTGATCATTTTGTTTCTTAATTAAAGCTAGGTGATCATGAATAACATCAACGTTAATGTCTCTACATCTAGTACAAATGGAAACATGCTCAACAGTAGATGTAGAGGGTTTGCAAGAATTTAGTTCTACAATCTTAGCATGTAAAATGTCATTCTCACTTCTAAGATTGGAAATTGTAACATTGCAAACATCTAAATCTTTAGCCTTGGTAATTAATTTTTCATTATCATTTCTAAGGCTAGCAAGTGAATCATTCAATTTTTCAATTCTAGCAAGCAAATTATCATTATCATCTCTAAGAATGGAAATTGAATTATCACATACATTTGAGTCAACCTTAGCTATTAGACTAGCATTCTCATTCCTAAGGTTGACAATAGTATCATGGCAAGTGCTTAGCTCACTAGATAGTTTTTCACATTTTTCTACTTCTAGAGCGTAAGCATTTTTAACCTTGACATGCTTCTTATTTTCCTTAATTAGGAAGTCCTCTTGGGTGTCCAAGAGTTCATCCTTCTCATGAATAGCACTAATTAATTCATTTAATTTTCTTTTTGTTGCATGTTTAGGTTGGCAAAAAGGGTGCGCAAGTTATCCTCCTCATTTTCACTAGAGTTATCTTCGTCACTAGAGGAAGCATATTTAGTGGAGGATCTTGATTTTACCTTCTTCCTTTTGTCGTCCTTTGCCATGAGGCACTTGTGGCCAACGTTGGGGAAGAGGAGTCCCTTGGTGATGGCGATGTTGGCGACGTCCTCGTCGAAGGAGGAGTCGGAGGAGCTCTCCTCGGAGTCCCACTCGCGGCACACATGGGCATCGCCGCCCCTCTTCTTGTGGTACCTCTTCTTTTCTCTTCTCTTGCCCTTATTGTCGTCGCCCCTGTCACTATCACTAGATAACAGACATTTAGCAATGAAATGACCGGGCTTACCATATTTGTAGCACACCTTCTTGGAGCGGGGCTTGTAATCCTTCACCCTCCTTTGCTTGAG